>NC_067461.1:18816425-19148925 GCF_025434085.1 Hippocampus zosterae | reverse complement strand
CCGTGAAAGGAGGTTCATGACATTACCCATCTTTTCATGGACAGTTCAGGGAGACACCGTAGTGTTACTACACTACTGAATGTGCGCGTGAATATATCAGATCCTTGGATTGACTGGTTTGTGCAGTATGGTATTGAGCAGGGGTGTCAAACTTATTTTTGTCGCGGGCCACATTGTGGTTACGTTTTCACTTGGAGGAACATTATGAATTTTACGTAACCATATAAATCCACATATTACACACACACAGCGCACAACAAATTGATGAATAACTAGTTTGAGAATCACAAGTCAAGAATAATGGCTGTTATTGTGAATTACATATGACAATTTGAAAGTTTGGTTCAGACTTTAGCAAGCATCATGGAACTTGACATGCATGAATTGCTTTCGCGGGCCATAGTGAATGATGTGGTGGACCAGATATGACCCCCGGGCCTCGACTTTGACACCAGTGCCGTAAGGCTGCAGATTGCAATTCAATACAGACTCCATTCAAGGATCTTTTTTTTTTTAAATGTTTGCATGTTTGTTGTAAAACGTCACACAAAGATTTTGTTGTCACCATCTTTCTCGTCTTCAGTTTTGTCACGAATGGTTTAGACAAAGTTTAATATGTTATAGATGTACAACTCTGGAAAAAACATCCAGTAGAAGAACTCTTCAAAATAATCAGTTTCACTGGTTAATGTTGACGTAAAAGGACTGTTGTGTTTTATTCTATAAATAACTACTATGACAACATAATTAGTCAATACCAAACACAAATATTGTCCTTTTAGAGCATTGTGGAGCGGTCAAAATAGTAAAAAATAAAATAAAATCAAATGATTTCAGACCTCAAATAATGCAAGACATAAAACAAGCTCAAATTGCAATTATTTAAATGTTGAAGTCAAGCCCAAAATTTTCTTGACAATAATCTGTTCTATGCCACTGCATCAGTCTAAATGCTGCATTCCGATTCACACGCATTTGTGCAATATGAGTTAACCAGCAAAATCAACCTGTTTTTAGCCATCTCAGGGGATGACCATTGTGCTACTTTCTGCCGGCTGAAAATGACCTCACGGTTGCTAAGAGCTCAGGTAGCGACCAATCACGACTCACTTGTTTTCTAAAGCTGAGCACCCAGTCAATATCTTGAGTTGGGCCGAGCTAGTACTGAGAGAGCACGAATGAAAGGGCGTCAATTTGTTCCAGCCTCCCCCCAAAATATTATACCCGATTTTTGTTTTTTAATAAAGTGTCAAAAGTCTGCAGAATCATTTTGGCAAGGTGGGTGGGGGAAAAATATACTGGTCATGTTTTGATTCATTAAATTGTGCAAGCCCTATGCTGCGTCTTCATGCATATGCTGTATATGTAACATGACTTCATGAAAATTGATAATGGGCTTTGACTGATAGAGATCTATAGGGGTTGATGTGTTGACAACAACAGTACTGTGCAACAATCAGTGGTGGTGCATTTAGAGGCTGCAGAGAGTGGATCACCTTTGTTTGCTGACAGCTGCTGTACTAAGTCCACGAAAGAGGAAGATAAAACTGCCACTGGCTAGATGAGTCAATAATACTGAAAAAAGACACCTGCAGTGGATTTTGAGATTGAAAAAATGGTGTGGATGTAAGGGAAAGGAAAGGCGGTCAACTTCAGTGATCTGGGAAGGAATAGAAAGGAAAGACAAAAGGTGACGCAGGGTTAGAGTCGAAGAATGTTGCTTGTGAAGTCGTGATGACAGATGGAGGAAGTGAGAAATGGGCATTGAGTGCAGAGAGGAGGAGGATATAAACAATTAGGATGACAAACAAGAAAAAAAATCCTAAATGAAAGAAGATCGATAGCATCATGGAGATTATGACAGAGGGAAGGTGGGGTGGAAGAAAATGGCATAACAGCAATGCGGATGAAATTAAGACGGGAAAATGTGTGGTGCATCCATGCAGTTCTGTACCATTCATCAAGGCCTGATCCTCAGCTGGACAATTTTACACATATATGCACACCCAATATCTACAAGTTTCCACATGCTGCCCAAGCTCCTACGTAATGAAATGTTTAGTGTTTGTGAGAAATTGTCAATGGGGGAAATATGCAGCGATACACGTAGGAAGGAAAGTTATCACACAACATTAAATACTTATTAAAATATGGTGACTCGAATGTAATCAGCAAGCTCAGGGGTACCTCTTAAAATGTCTCTAATTCAAACGAGTTGAGAAAATGTCTGCGTGGTGCAATCCTGACTATCAAATCTATCCTGCTGCTAGGGCACTCGCTGTCTGCTTGCTTTGATTCACCCCCATCTCTTATCCTTCATTTGTCCCACCTCGAGCTGTCATTATCTTTCCTTTCTTTTCTCTCCTCATGTCTGTTGCTCTCTTTCCAGACACTAAATCAGTGCCATCCCATTGGGCTGCTGGCATTTGTCGTCTTTTTCTTTTGCGATCATGAATAAATAATCAAAGAGCTCGAGACGCCGCTCATGGAAGGCACTTGTCTTTGTTGGATATACAAATGAGTGTGATTTTAGGGTAGTCCTTGTTCATTCAACACATGAGGATGGCGGGAGTTTTTTTTTTTTTTTTTTTTTACACTGGATAAGGCATGACTTGAGGAGAGCAGTCGAAAAAGGCTTGCATGACTGCAGTAAAGTGCGATGGCCAAACAACCGCATTTGAGACTGGTCAGTATTAGATTGATTGCACAAGGAGCATGCAGACAACCAGCAATTGGTGACTCCTAAAAACACACTGCACACCCTGCAACAGTGGCGGTGCTCTTTCAGGTCTAGCAGTCAGTGGGGGGGGAGATCGATAGCTTAGCCACAATGAGGCTAATCAATAAAATGGATTTCCACTGCTGAAGGAGGACAGCCAATCCTGCTACCAAGAAAAGACGCGTGAAAAACAGACACATCATAAATGCACATACGTCCCCTCCCCCAACAGGCACAAACACGCTGCTGTTATTATGTGGGAGCGCATTCATTTCATTGAAATCGTTGAAACCCAGCTTCTCAAGCAGAAGGAACCGTGTCCATGAGTCGGGGGACATAACGTGTAACCCGGATTATGGCATGAGGCAATGGGGAGTGGACATAACCAAAATCTATATTGACTAAAAGAGTAGCGTCGTTAAAATTTGCTTAATTAAACAGAATTGAATATTGCCGTAGCCCGAGCGAAGCAGGGCACAAAATACTAGTGGGGTGTCAGCGAATGAGAAGTGCAGTTTTTCACCTTCGTGACGCCACGAACGTGCGGCGCAACCTATCTCGGTCTCTTTTTCTGACGGGACCTGAACGCGAGCGGACGTATTCTTCGCCGTTGTGAGGAAGTGTTTCGGGAGAAAGAGAGTCATTCTACACAGTGAGTGTGCTCAGAGGCTTGAACGTGTTATGCGCATTTCGTTTACAATCACTTGTTGCTAAAACATAGTCACTTTCCTTAGACCTCGAGTACTGTACCTGGCTAACGTAGCTGTTAGCATTACGTACCGCCGGGATTTCGCCGACCGTATAACATCGTCGGAGTATCGTTCAACATTCTTCTGGTGAGTGTACATAAATGTTAATAACGTCTCACAGTACTTGGAATTAAGTAGTTAATATTAATTACTGTAGTTATTTTATTGTCGGCGCTCGTGTGCTCTCGGCCCTATTAGGCCGGGTCTTTTGTGGAGTTCTAATTGATGACAGCGCTGGGATTAGCGTGCCTTCAGTGGAGTGGATTCCATTACGGTGCCCTGACGTCCAAAAGTGCTAGAAAAGGGGGTACAGTGGTGGTGGCGAGCCAACCAAAGAACATACAATGTATTACATTTGATAAATTTTAATTTATTTTATTTGCGTTGGTGATGTTTAGAAGAATTTATTTTGTACGACAGGAGTTGACAAGAACATTTTGTGTTTAGTTATTTCATTCAGATTGAAAGAAAGGGAACTCATACCGGTGTTGAGAAAGGTAATCAATTAGTTTGCTTGAGGGAAAGGTCAACCAAGAGGTTGAGACTAAATTGGATTTATTTACTTTCTTTTTTTCCACTGTGGTTGTTGTGATAATAATTTTGTTGTCCTGTGTCTGTTTGATATAAAAGTTAATTGTTTTTACAACTGTTGTCTTGTTTCTTTGCCCATGCCACCCCCTCAATAGTGACATCATTGGCTCCAGTGAATCAAACCTAGCGTCCCCTTACTGGTCCAAGTAGAAACCGGTTGTCTGCCCATAGTGTTTTATCATCTCCAGCAATTATAAAACAAACGTAGCCCTTGTTACATAGGCATGAATTATAAACAGATTTCTCACAAGACTCCAAGATATTTGAATTCTTTCACTTCGGGCACGATCTCATCTGTGACCCAAAGGGGACCCTCCACCCTTTTCCAACTGAAGATCATAGTCTCAGATTTGGAAGTGCTCATGATTTTTTTCAAACCTAGTGTCCCCTTACTGGTCCAAGTAGAAACCGGTTGTCTGCCCATAGTGTTTTATCATCTCCAGCAATTATAAAACAAACGTAGCCCTTGTTACATAGGCATGAATTATAAACAGATTTCTCACAAGACCCCAAGATATTTGAATTCTTTCACTTCGGGCACGATCTCATCTGTGACCCAAAGGGGACCCTCCACCCTTTTCCAACTGAAGACCATAGTCTCAGATTTGGAAGTGCTCATGATTTTTTAAAATGGTGATGGATCTGCTTCTCCAGTTCTGGCTAATCCAATCAAAGCTAGCCTGGAAACGCAGATCAGCTTTCAAGAGTTTTTAGGCTCAAGTGTACATGCACTATCTACAAAAATAGAGCCAAGGAGAGTCCTGCTACGATTGACTTCAAAAACACACTGTTCATGAACACTATTTTGCTGCACAAATGTTTTTTTTGCCAAAATTGACAAATGACTATCCAATATCCATCCATTCATACGTCTGTCCATTTTCTATTCAATTTACATTTTTAGGTGTGGTGGAGCATATCCCAGCTAGCTACGGGTGAGAAGTGGTGTGCACCCTGGACTGGAAGCCAGCTTGTGGCAGCAATAAAAATACATAATCCTCACCAGAAAAAATAAATAAATAAAAAACCTGAGAACAGTCTAATAGTATTGCCGCAACTTTCGGACCGCCAAGAAACAGAGGAGGTAAAAATAAGAAATAGTGTAGCAGGCAACACCAAATTAAAAACGGAAGGCAATGTCTCATCTCTTTATTTAGATAATTCTGTGCACAAATTTAGCATTTGCTGATTATTCAATGAGTTGCAAGGGCACAAAGGGACTCATCAAAAGCAGTGTCTGAACAAAGTGACAGTTACTCTTGCCATTCAAATATAAATAAATAAAAACGAGTCAGAAGAAGCAAAAAATGCTATGAAGGAGAGGGTGGTGAATTGGACACATATACTAAAGATGGCTCACCATAGCCAACGTTACATGTGTCAAACTCAAGGCGCAGGGGCCAGGTCTGGCCTGCAAAAGAAAATCCAGCATGTCAACTTCCGTAATGTTAGCTAAAACCTGTACAAACGTTTGAAATCGTCATGTATAGTAAATAACAATTTTGAGATGCATTTGAGATTGCACTTGTCACGTTATCATGGTAACATGAACAACAGTCGAATAAACTATTATTCTTGACTTCTGATTTCAAAAACTAGTTACCCATCAATTTGTTGTGGACTACAAATGTAAAAGTGATTAAACATGATGTGGTTTCACATTTATGATGGCCCTTCGAGGGAAATTATAACTCCAATCTGGCCCGCAATTAAATTGACGGCCCTGGCCTACATTTTTGCACCCTGTACCATCTGATCACGCGACACCATGGAGACACGGTTTAGCACTAACACAGAATGCAGCAACACCCACACAACTGAGAGCTGAATTTCTCCCTTGTTGCTTCCCTCTACACAGAAATATGCCCATGACCCAGAAACATTCATTTGCTCTTTATATGCTACACTTGCTGGGAAAGTCAAACAATACTGTTGTTATTGTATGTATGTACGTACCCGTGTACGTACAGTGCCATGACAAACGTATTTGCCTCCTTCTAAAATGATTTTTTTTTTGCGAGGTTTTAAGTTTAAACTTTGAGGGGTAACAATTGCGAGTGTTTTCAAAGGTGCTGAATTTTGTCTTCTAATCAGGATTCGTTCTAGGTCGCAAATGTTCACCAAATGGTTGTGAGACACATGCCAAGAGTAATAATTTTTTATTTTTTTTCAAACCTCCCTTGTGGCAAGACAAGCACAGTTGAACGTCTGGCAAACTCTGATGACCGTTTGTTGAACATCCTTGAACAAACCCCGATGGCAATGCTCCATTTGCTCCTTTAAAACACTTGCAATTGTTCGTCGCTCAGCGGGATAGGGGCTTTATCATAAAAATAAAAAACACACCGCCATTTATAACCAGTAGACTATAGCTGAGACAAATAATCAATGAACATGAATAATTTGACAACAAAAAGAGGTTGTTGATGCAAAGTCGAGCCAGCACACCACAGTGGCACATCAACTTTGATACATACTTTAAACAGAAAACAAACATTACTAAACTCCAGCCTGACAAACAGCAGCGCCAAAAGGTAACGTAAAGGTAAAAAATCTGTTGGCTAATGTCGTTAAGGTCAGCGTTCCCCAACCTATTTTTGTGCCACGGTCCTGATTCACATTAACCCGTTTTGATGGACTAGCAAAGAGAGACAAAAAAAGAAGTTAAAACACCACTTACTGTGCCCCTGAACGTGTAATTCATGTGAGCCTTGCATTTGTTCCTCTGTAACAAGCCAGCCGTGTCTCATGTACTATACCATTTGCATATTTTGCAAGAGACCATTCTACCAGTCTGATTTTGGGTAAAACATTTCTACCTAGTCCAGGTGACAATTTAAGACTCCAAGGTCTCATCATTGCTTTTCATGGCTGTAGATAAGAAGATGCCACACCAGGAGAAAAGGGCACAGCAAAATAATGGCCTAGCTCAAGTCACCCTTCTACTTACAGTACGTGCCCATGAGGCCTTATCTAACAAAGTGATGAAAGTTTCATGATGTCGTATCCGACACCTACACAAATAGTTACCCTTAGCAAAGAGTTGGTGTCCGTACATTATACGACATAAAAGTCTGGCAATTAAGTTTCACTTTATGCCGCTTCCCTTTTTTTGTTGCTGCCAGGCCCACAGTTCTGCTGCCGCTGTTATGAACTTTAAAGCTAATTGTAAATGGACGAGCCAAAACTAGCAACACAAGCCGAACTGCGATTCTTTCACAACAATATCATTTTTCATTTCTAGTAGGAGAGGTGGTCACTCCGCGAGCTACAGAGCCAGGCCCATCAGCAGCGACAGTTTCTCAAGCCCTGTCATCACTCCACTTAAAAAAGAAAAAAAATATACCGGGGTGTGTGTGTGTGTGTATATATATATATAATTTGGGCAGCTTTTTTTCAGTGAATTGAATTGTGAGTTGATATGATATGCTTCTCTGTTCCACAGTAAACTGTCAATACTGGATCATTATTATTTTTTGTTTCTGTAATGTCATTTAAATGTAGCCATAAATGCATGAAATGGCTATGTGTTTAGTTTTTTTTCTGGAATAAAGCCAAGTGCTTTTTTTTTAAATACGAGACCCACCATTTTCATTAGATGGCAATTGTATGATATAACAGTTAGTTCCAACCAAGCAATTTGATTGACAAGATTACTCGGTGTGATCTTGCTTCATGGTTATGGTTGACAAAGAGTAATCGGATAACATTTTATTTTGCAATACAATGAAATGCAAATTCATTTAATTTATTGAAAAATGGGTCGGATAATTATTTTTTAAAAATACTCAAACAGCGACATCGATTGTAGACTCATATTACCAGAAAAAAAAGTCGTAAGGCAAACTTACAATCATAAAATGGGTGTGACTCCCAAATGGGAAAATCAGTCAATTAAAACTGAGAATCTAGATTTCAATCATAAGCTGATTGTTTTATTTCAAAAGGGTTTCTGATGGTTTTTCTTGCCAAAAAGCAAACTCACTGTGCGATTACTTCTAAGTTGGACTGAAATGATCCAATCATTAATAAACAGTACCTTTACGTTGTGTCGATCAGCTTTTTCTAAATCCTTCTCTTTTTTCTTCTCATCTTTCTTCTTTTCACGCTCTTTCTGTAGAGGAAGCAAAGTTTCCTTTCAATGCACATTTTTTGACGTCCAATTCTTGTTTTATACTCGACACTAGTGGTTCTTAATCTGGGTTCGATCGAACCCCAGGTGTTCGGTGAATCGGTCTCAGGGGTTCGACGGAGCTTCTGCCATGGAGGTTTAGACAGCCCACTCAACGTGTCAATTAGTTATGACACGCCCATTTGGCCATCACTGGCTGCAGATGATCACATGGCGTTGCTTGTCCAATTAGTGCTGTGGGAAATTTAGTTCCCTCAGTAGTCAGCGTGTTACTGTCGTGATAGTACATTGTGTGATTAAAAAAAACAACAACTTTTAAACGCATTCTATGTCGAACAAAAAAAGGTGGTCAGACGAATATGTACAACATGCATCACGGAACATGATGGGACTCGGGGTGCTACCTGCATGATTTGTCATGCCAAGTTGAGCAACTCTCATCTTGCATAGGCAAAACTAAAGGAACGCTTCTCATATTTTTATTTTTCACGAAAGGGTTTGTGGATGCGCATATGAACTGGTTGGGTTCGGTACCTCTGACAACGTTAAGAACCACTGCCCTAAACTCTCAATGCGCATAACAGTAAATGTACAGGTTTAACATACTCTTTTCCGTAGAGGGGGTTCATTCCAATTTGAAGTAACCATCAGTCCTTGCAAAGTGACACTGATTTTTCAACAAATCGTCAAGACCTCTTATGTGGAGCTCTCCTTTCTTTTGCTTCGATGCCACATTTTCGTGGTGCAGTAAAATATTGTTCTGATACCAAAATGCTTGAGAGACTATGCTGACACAGTGAAATATTTGGATCCAGGCTGTAATCTTTAAAATCTCCAGCACTGAACTAGTTGTTTTAAAAAAGTGGGTGTTTGAGACATATAATTGTGAGTGTATTTTCACAGTAGCTGTTGATGAATGTGAAGAACACTTTTTTTACAGGCTTCTGGGACAGGCAGCCCAGCAGGTGATGTAAGATCCATTCATAACAGACTCCTTTTTTTCATCCCTTTAACAACTAGTACACTGGTTTTGTGGCACAGTTTGGTCTTTGGCCTGCATTTAATGTCTGTGCTCCTCTTCCTCATTTTTTGTATATTACTTTTCACTGGGTCTCGTAATCATGGCCATTCATTTGATTGCCTGCTTCTCAAGGCCGTCATCTTTCGTTTTGGTGATTATTGTCATTCTTGGGCTACTTTTTTTTGTTTGCCAGTTTGTTCGGCGTTTGTAATATCATTTGATTTTATTTCCGGGCCGGTGTTCCTCATTACATGTACGCCTTCCTAGCCAGGAAAGCCACACCCACGGAGAAAGAGTGTCGGGAAAGCCTGCCCTACACCGTGGCTGGGCCCCAGTTCAAAACAAGGCCATCCATCCATCCATTTTCCAATCTGCTTTATCCTCACAAGGGTGGTGGGGTGTGCTGGAGCTATCCCAGCTGTCTTCGGGCAGTAAGCGGGAGACACCCTGAAAATGGATGCCAGCCAATCGCAGGGCACACAGAGACGAAAAACCATCCATGCTCACATTCATGTCTAGGGACAATTTAGAGTGTTCAATCAGCCTGCCATACATGTTTTTGGAATGAGGGTGGAATCCGGAGTACCCGGAGAAAACTGGTTTGGTTTGGTTTGGTTTTTTGGTTTGGTTTGTTTATTGAACATAAAACATATACAGTAATACTTTGACAGAAAATAAGGTAGATAAAAAAGTAAAAGAAAGAAATCAGCCTTCATTCAACACAGTTATGTTCAAGGGAGTAGGATGAAGTAAAAAAACTTATCTAGTCCTACCCCGTTATGTGTTTATATCTACTAAATCATTTTTATATCAATCAGAAAAGAAAAAGTAATAAGAAGTCTCCATTAAGGCTCATACTTTACCCTTAACCGTGATATTTTCACAACTTTTGGTTTGTATCGGGATTATATACATCCTCACCCTGGCACTCTTGCGTCAATTTTCTCTTGTATTCATAATTGATATTGCAATACCTTTCTCTATTTATCAACTTAGTTCTGATTTATCATTATATTTAACGTTTAGAATTTATCATTTTAACTCTGATTGGTGTAGGTTGTTTGTACTATTATTTTGAATTTGTTTTTGAACTCAGCAAGCGATTTACTCATTTTTAGGTCCGTTTCGAGATTATTCCACAGATTAACACCTTTGCTAGATACACTTCTTTGCTTGATGTTTGTTCTTGTTTTGAGTTTTTTGAATAAGTTGGTACCTCTTAATTCATAGTTGCTTTCTCAAATTTCAAAAAACTTCTGAATGTTTTGGCAGAGCAGGTTATTGTGTGCTTTGTACATTAATTGGGCGATTTTAAAGTCAACCAGGTCATAAAATTTCATCGTATTTAATTTGATAAATAGTGCATTTGTGGGTTCCGTATATTTTGATCTATTAATAATTCGAATTGCTTTTTTTTGTAGTTTGAGAATAGGGAGTGTGTTTGTTTTGCAGGCATTTCCCCATATTTCCACACAGTAGGTCATGTATGGTAATAATAATGAAGTGTATAATGTGTACAAGGATCTCTTATTTAGCACTTCCTTGGTTTTGTAGAGGATCCCTACGGTCTTGGCTATTTTTCTTTTTACGTTATCGATATGTGGTTTCCAACATAGTTTTGAGTCTGCAGTATTACTAATCCGAGAAACTTGGTTTCATACGCTCTTTCTATTTCAATTGAGTTTACCATAATTTTAGCTTGGTGTTTGATTGGTCTTGTGCCAAAAACAATTGACTTCGATTTTTTCAGGTTAAGTGACAATTTATTTCTGTCGAACCAGTTTTTTTATTTGTTTAATTCGTTTTCTACGGTTGTCAGGAGCTGTTTCAGATTTATTCCAGAACAGTAGAAAGTTGTATCATCAGCAAATAGGACACATTTAAATAGTTTTGAGACCTTGCAGATATCATTTATATATAAGATGAATAGTTTTGGACCAAGCACTGACCCCTGAGGTACTCCGTGAGTGATTTTCAGTTGATTCGTTTTTTTATTGTTGAGTTGCACGTACTGATATCTGTTTTCTAAACAACTTTTTATCCATTTATAAGCTACACCTCTAATGCCATATCTTTCTAGTTTTTTCAATAATATACTGTGATCTATTGTGTCAAAAGCTTTTTTTAAATCTAGGAAAACCCCAACAGTAATTTCTTTGTTGTCTATATTGGTGGCTATTGCTTCCACAAACTCCATAACTGCCATTGAGGTGGTCCGTTTTTCCCTGAAGCCATATTGATTCTCACTTAACAGCGCATGCTTTTGTATAAAACTATCAAGTCTGCGAGAAAATAGTTTTTCTAATATTTTTGAAAATTGTGGTAGTAGTGATATTGGTCTATAATTTGTAAACAGATGTTTTTCTCCACTTTTATAGATTGGAATAACTTTTGCAATTTTCATTTTTGATGGAAAAACTCACACAGGCCCGGGTAGAACATGCAAACGACGCGCTATCCACTGGACCACCAGGCCGTAATCGAAACAAGGCATCCAATCAAATGTGTTTATTTGCTGTGACGTATCCTTTGTGGCCAACGTGATTCTTCGGTGGCAGAAGGGCATCCTCATTCAAAATGTTGTGCAGGAGAGACGATAGTTTGTTAACAATATTCATCAACAACCCTTTCAGTTACAACAGTGGACAGCTTACCATGTTATTAGGTGACAGGGTGTATGAAAGGGCTATTTCAGTTTTAAATAAGCGGAAACACAGAGTCATTAAAACCCAAGTAGCTGACGGCACTGGAAACACCCATTTAAACTCTTTTCCGATTGGTTCATTTCACTGTCTATTTACCCTGCCTCGCAAATGTGCTTGATGAGACTATGACCAGACTCAATCGCTGGTAAAGCAACCGGTATGGATTTTCTGGCTACTGTAATGCTTTTGCCCTCATTGGGTTACATATTATTTTGTTTCCTTTATTCCTGTTGCTGACCATTGCCTTGCATTTGGGTCTAGAAGACTCTAGCAAGCGGCATGATCCTGTTCAGTGTGCCCCATTAGGGCCATGGAGACATGAGGTTCATCGCTAAGCGAGTCACTTTTTTGACAAGTACGACATTATTACCAATGTGACACAATGTCAACCCAAAAAAATGCCATGAATAAAATGAATGTGATTCACAACAATTCTTGAGACACACAAGAAACTAAAGTCGTGTTGTACTTAGCGTGCTAAACTTTATAGTGGCATGTTGAAGTGATGTATTTAGTCATAAAATGTGGCCTTTTGTACCAGTCACCTACAACCGAGACTGGAAAATGAAAATAAATTGGGTGCCACCCCAAAATGAACCTCGAGAAAGGTACTGCTGTAAATTAAACACACCACAAGTTTCATTGTGAAATACTCAAATAGGTGAAAATGAGAAAAACAACCATCACTCTTCACGACCGCTGATCCTCATTTGGGTCAACTGGAGACTAATTCAACTGATTTATACTTCAGACTGGCCGCCAGCCAATTGCAGGGTAATTATGATTTTTTTTAAAAACATTCAAAGCTCCACACGGGAAGACCGGTGATGTGATTGGAACCCAAAAGCTAAGAACTTCGAAACATAAAAATAAAACATGTCTTCATTAACGCACCATTTCATATTAATATAAAGCCTCAAAAATCAAAGTGTTCTTAATAATTAAGTGTGTTATTATTTGTGTTTATTGCCCTATGTTGTGGGGACTCCGCTTCCTCGGTTTTAAAAATATGTAGTTAGTATCGTATTCCATGGGCAGAATAACATAACGTCATACGCTTGTTGTACAAGTAACATGATGCATTCAGGGTACCTTCACAATGTTTGGGAACTTGCAAACACACTGCACTGTTTGGCACATGACTTGTCTTTCTTTGATTATTATGTTTTCAAGATAGAGAGAAGACAAAAACTAAATTTTGATCAATTGCCTCGCCCTATTTGATACTGTCGGAATGATGTTCTCATGCACAAGTGTTGTGCAGTATGCTGATGTTTGGTCAATGTGAATTGCACGACCTCAGGGACTTGATCTTTCGCATTACTCACAAACGGCCCCAAATCTGTCTTAGAGTTGCAGATAGAATTAGTGAAAGGTGTTTACGACCCCAGTAAAACAATATCGTAATATCAACAAAAACACCAAAATACTGTCGTCTTGCAGTACAGTTGTTATGAGAGCAGATTGCCACAAGTTGCACCACACCAGTTTAACACAAGGAAAAACTGTACCTCCTGTTTGCTCCTGTCAGCCTGGAAAGATGGTGAGTTGGAATGAGGAGCACCTTCAACTGACTTCTGCAAGAAAAAATAAACTGAAATAACACAACAATGGGGAGATATTACACGCACACACACACACACACATATACTGTGTATATACAAGTATTATATATATGTATATACACATATATAAAACCATTCATGTATCTTTCTATTTTAAATATGCATATACATTAAATGGGCATCAAGATTTTCACTGTGGGACGGCCGGATCCTTCTCCCCCACAAATAACGGGTACCGTACACTGTTTACCAATATATATTTTAGCAATATTTTTTGTTGTTCATTTGTGTGTCCTCATTAGCATATTTGTTTTTGGCATAATCCAAAAGTAATTAAGAATAATTACATTGTACTACTTTAATATTATGGTACCTGGATTAAGTTACAGGCTACTTTTTTTTTTAAACACATAAGTAGTAACTGTATCGATAGGAATACATTAGAAAAGTAACCCTCCCAACCCTGATTATGAATATAGCAACGAACATTACGAAGCTGTTGCGAATGACGGTTTCTTTTGAGGTGTTTATTTGTTCAATTGCCTCACATTCTCTTAGTATGCTGTGAGAATTTTAAAAAGCATGCAATTCTCCAACTAAACTCCCTGTGACTCAAGCCTCTACAGCACAACATTAGTATCCAACTCAGGACAGCCTCGCTCATTGAATGTGAGTGTGCCGTCAAATTTAAATTGTTTGGATACGTAAATCAGACCCTTGTTAGCACCCCCATCTAAATAGAATTCATTTGGATAGTGCTGCCGTGAGGAAACTATTGAACACTGAACCTCCTTTGACATCAATGACTATCCCTAAACCGTAGTCAAATTTCCCAAACTCTAATAAAGAGTAATGTTGCACTGGTAGTGGTGCATGCTACTGCCCTTTGAGCAGATGGCACGGATTTGATCCCTGGCCAGTGTCACGATAGCCAAAGTACAAATGAATGAATAAATGAATTGATTAATAGCATCACTAGGAGCAACTGGTGTAAAAACTTTGTCCAAGTAATTATGCGAGTGACTTGCTGTCATGTGACCCCAAATGGGACAAGCCAATAGTAAAAACAACAACTAATGAAGTACCTGGAAGATTACCGGTATTTTGAAGAATGAATGAATAACAGCAAGGATTTCAACCTCCTTTATTGAGTAAAATTTATTTTAAAAATTCATTAGACAGACAAATGGAAAACAGGAAGCCAATAGGCTCCACTTAGAGTTAACTTATTGCAATGCTATAGACTGCACTCTGTTACAATATAATAGGTCATATTGAATCAATATTTCTATTTTAACAAAAGTCTGCTTTTAACGAGTTAAAAATGTTCCTTCCCATACAACACGGAGAATATTCAGGGTTACATTCAAAGCCTGGGTACTGCTAACCAATTCAGAAGCAGGAGCGTGTTGCCGCTGAAAAGACAAGCTTACACAAATTATTTCACTTATGAAAGAAATGTTTTGCTCCACGGCAAAAACCAACTGAGGGTTATTCCAGTCTGCCTCTCCTCTGCTGCCCCCCCCCCCAACCCCATCTACACCCTAGTGCTTAAAGTGATAATGGCTTGTTTTTAATAATTAATTTGCATATAAAAGCCAGGCATATAAGTGGGTGGCAGAAACAGATCCGAGATCACAGTCAAGCTGCTGGCAGTGCTTAACAGAGAGCTGAAGAAAAACAGAGGGATGCAAAATGTGAGAAATCTCAGATGTGAGGAATGAAGGGAACAAAACAGAAAACACAGCGTGAGGAAAATATATTTAGAGATCAAATGCAGACAGGATGAAAAGGAATCACTGGCCAGATTATTTGAATTTAAAGAAATTTACATGAAAGATTCAGATTTTAATTTTTTAGTTCTTTTTTTAGAATCACTTTGATCGATCGTTCATGTGCAGCTTCCTTGTAGTGCAATAGCGTGTGGGATGAGCACTCGTGGCACTCCACTCCAAAGTTAGCAGCTCCAATTTATGCCGCTAACTTTGTTTTTGGTACTCAGCAGAGGAGTGAAGGTGGGTGGACAGTCACTATAGTGGACACCTATTCAAAAGTTGCTTTCTCCTATATGAAAGAATCTTCAAAAAATCATTTAAATCCTAATGTAGGTTATCCTAATTCATGAATGAAAGGGTTACTTTTTTTTTATTTTTAGCCTGTGCTTTTGTGTGAAAGACTGTCGGTGGCTTTTCAAAGGTGAAAGGTTATGTAACTCAGCCCAAAAATAAATTCAGGAAAGTGCCAAGTTTGTGCATGAGAGAGGGTACGACAGCATGAGCTGCGTAATGTGTCAGAAGCGCTATTAAAAGCACGAGCAAATCAGGCAGTTGCCACCGCGAATACATACCCCATCTGAATGACCTCACATAAATACACATGAACACACTTTTACAGCCATATAAACAATGACATTCATTTTTAACAAGTCAGTAAACGCATACGCGCTCATACACGGGTTGGCACACACAGAGTAGGTGATTTGACGTTCAGTACACAATTGACGCTGGTTGTGGCGGCACAGCTGATCTGATGTTCAACAAACAGGCCATTTATATGTCGCCTGCACTATTCATCACTTACGCTTTGTATTTTTTATTGATTTATTTGTTTGTTTATTTGTGCTCACCATCTTGGGTGTATAGGATAGCGTTTGACTGTTAATTTGAATACAGAACATGCTTCTCAGCCACGTTTTAAATGTCCCCAAATACAGGGTCAGGTAAAATGATCTGACACATATGTAAGTTAAAAATTAAGCACCACCAGAACTCCACTTAATTTTTAAAACATAATGAAACAGAATGGCATCATACGTACTTAAGAAAAATAAAAACACTTTTGTTTCTTTACTGTATTTGCCTTTTATTGAACCTACAAATGTGTCAGTGATTCATCTCGAGAAGGGAACACAGACTTTACATACATCAATTTCTTGCAACAAACATGCATCAATAGACCTTTATGCCAAGACACTTGCAAAAGCTGCTCTAAAGCAACACATACAAAACAGCTTTGATCATGCATGCTTGCATGGCAAGGGGGAGGTCTGTGTCTTGTAAAAAGAAAAGCTTGAAAATCGGGATGAATGAGCCCCACGCAAGTCGCATCAAAGAAAGTGTCAATATCATCCAAAACTGCTGTGATTGTGATATACGGCATTGTAATCATAAACTATGAAAACTTTGCTGGAGGCCTATGTACAAAACACAAAAAACGTTGACTTTTACTTTTTTTGTCAGTAAAGTACATTTAGATTTTTCCACATTGAAGCAATGGGACGGTGACTTATTTCCCCTATTTTCCACACTATAAGGCGCTTCGGATTATAAGGCACACCGTCAACGATTGGTCTATTTTAAAACAGTTTTTATATATAGGGTGCAAGCCATTATAAGGCGCATAGAATCGAAGCTACAATAGTGACCACGGTTGCGCTATGCATTCACTAGATGAGGCTACGCTAAAGGGAATACACTAAAATACAATACAGCTTTATTTTTATCAAGGCTTCAACTGCTGTAGCTGTAATAAACAAACACGGACTTGAAACATATAAAAACAAATGCCATTACAAAACAAATGAAAGACAAAGTTGTGAAAACAATTGATTCAACAAAAAGGCACACAAACCCACAAGGGGCTTAATATCCTGAGAAGTCTTGCTTGTCTCCTTCTTCCTTCGTTTAGTCAATAGTTAACTATGCTTTTCGTATCATCGTCATATCATAATGGCTGCGCAGAGCTCACAAAGTAGTCTGTTTGTTTGAGGGGTGTGTTGGCGAATGCACATGTCAATTAGTGTCGGGCAGAAAGAGACTTTAACACCATCCATAAGGCTCATCGGATTATAGGGCGCACTGTCGACTTTTGGGAAAATTGAATGTTTTTAGGTGTGCCTTATATTGCGGAAAATACGGTTATTTGGATATGTGTAGAAATTACATGTGTGTACAAAACTTGGAAGTTATTCCATAAGAAGGTGTTGTTTAGCATTTAACGGTTTGGGATTTGGGGCAGATATCAGAATCAGAATCATCTTTATTGGCCAAGTATGTAGAACACACAAGGAATTTGTCTCCGGTAGTAACGTATTTTCACGACCATTCGGCGCACCGTATTGTTGGGCGCAGTCTCATTAACGGGTGCTATTTCTGTATTTGACACATAGACAAAACGCAGAAAAAAATTACAGTGGTAAAACATATGCCAGCTTAAACATACGGCATGCATGCGCGCATGCTATAAACACGTTAGCTTGAAGCATACGATAGCATGCCAAGACATACGGATACACGCTAAAAACACGTTTTTAAAAAGGCAACGGAAGCAAAACTGAGTTTGGTTGTATTTTATTTAGCCATCTTACAATGTCCTCACGTTTTTCGATCAATCATCACCCAGAAATCCATCAAAGTCCTCATCTTCTGTATCAGAATTGAACAATTGTGCAAGTACCCTCTCGTTGTCAGAGTCACTCTCATTGCCATGTGGCTCCACAGAGATGATGCCGGCTTTGCCAAAAGCTCGAACAACAGTGCAAGCAGACACGTTCATCCAAGCAGCCACAATCCATTCGCAAATTGTGGCATAACTCGCTGCCTCTCACTCTTTGTAAAGTTGTGTTTGCCATCGATCATCCATTGTTCCCATGCCGCTCGCAACTTTACTTTGAACGCCCGGTTGATGCCGATGTCCAGCGGTTGGAGTTCTTTAGTCAAGCTTCCGGCAATGACGGCAAGCTCAGAGTTCATTTGCTTGACTTGGTTTTTCACGGCTGCTGTGAGATGGGCACGCATGCCAAAAGCATAACCGATGGCTTGAAGTTTGAACTGAGCTTCGTAGGCGTGTCTCTTTGTAGAATTTATTTTCGGGGGTTCTTAGAAACCAAAACCAAAGTTGTTTTGCAATAATGCACATACCCACACTTTATACAGGTGTTGGTACCTGCCAGGGGTGTCCCTTTAGCGTCCACTTACACGCCCACCCTTCACTCATTGGCGGACTTCTTCACCGCATGCCTGTCCTCACTCACGTCCGCCTTTTCTCTATATAAACAGCGTGTCGGCTGTCAGTCAGGTTTTGGAACTCAGCGCATACACAAGACGTTCCGCATTATAAGCAGTCCTGTCCATTTTGGAGAAAATGTAAGACTTTTAATGGCGCCTCAAAGTCGTGAAAATACGGTACATGAAAAATGCATGCTGCATCCTCGTGCAGGTTCACCTCATGGCAGTTGTATAAAGATTTGTCAACAATAACAAAAAATAAGATCTATACTCACCAAATTTGTAGCCAGGGACTCTTTGTCGTAGTATTTTTTCCTCTCATACTTGTCACGGATAAATACTTCCACAGACCTGAGAATTTCAGTTCAGGACTGGAAGTCTTGCTTAGTTGTGCACAATCAATAAATTAATATGAAATTCAACACTGAAAAAAAATCTCAAATTTTTCTACCATGTACTGTAGGTGATCAACATTTTATACAAGATGTAGTTCAGGCGAATGTACTAAAAATGTACAGTATACTTGAGTATGATCATGCAACCGTAGGTGCCTTTGATGTTGGTCAATGTGAATGTTCAAAGAATTACTGAGGGAAGATACCAAAAATTAATAATCAGTCTGATATTAGCGGCTGTTTAGAACTTTTGAAGCACAGATCTGATCATCCAATTGTAAATGTTGGGGAAATATGGCCCGAACTCCCCACAAAGTGAAGGTCATTAATTATTATCCTCTCCAGTAAGTTCCTGACATTGAAGCGTAAAGCCACTGTCGTGTGTAGCCATTGTTTTCCAAGGGAGTGAGGCGTTGGATTTAAAATAGATTTCTTTTCCAGAGCCTCTGGCACTATGAGTATCCACTGAGAGCTTCAAGCGCCAATGCCAAACTGAAGTGCTCCTCATTTCATGCAAAGAGAGCCCTTGGCATTGTTGGCATGTAAAGTGTTGTAGGGATCAAAAATGTGAATTTCGGAATACAAAACAAAAATGTGGACTTTCTGTTTGGCCAACGAAGCGTTGGCGCAATGCATTGATGAAGTGCAACACTCTTTGTGATACCAGAGAGGTCGATAATTTTATAACTTTTTTTTTTTTTTTTGTCGGCGCCATTGACTGTCGGTGCTGGACAGACTTGGGGCGCTTGTGTTTTTTGCGCCTGTAATGGGCAGTATTTTTCACAACCCCGTTTTGTTCAGTGGAGATGTCGGCGCTGTTGGACAGTCGGCATTGGTGCGGCTGGATGAATGGCTGCTGAAGTTGAGGATGAGGAGAGAGGATCGTTGGCGCAGAGCGCCGATGCATATTTGGAACAGAGTCTCGCCGCTTGGAATTGAAATGGATTTCCATGGGACTGGAGAAGTGAACCAATCTCTTTTTTCGTCAATGGATGCTACAGCTTCTTGTTGACTTTGAAACTTAGCTTGTAGCCGACGTGTGCACATTTTGAGCATGACGTCTCTGATCCACTGGTTAAAGGACACTTTGATTCTCTCCTCTTTCATCTCAAACTGCTTCAAACAACGAAGCGAGTGACGGAAAAGTGGTTAGGACTGCACGATTGTCCGTGTTTTATGTTATGTGTTGTGTTTATTATTTTACTTTATGTTAACTGTTTTGTTAAGCGCTTTGTTACAGCTGCCGCTGTTGTGAAAGCGCTATATAAATCAGCATGTATTGTATTGTATAACTGGGGACTTTATAACATTTTAAATATAATGACCGAAATGTATTTTATTTAAAAAATAAAAAGATAAAAAATAGATCAGCAAAAAATAAGTAGTTAAAAAATCAACTATTAACTTGGCCTTATATTGATCATTTAAAATGAACTCTGGTCCAATTACTCTGAAAGGGGAGGTTCGAATGAGAATATGTGAATGTTCCCGTCTAAACCGATCCACTGGATCAAGAATATAAAATATGGTCTTGTTCCCCAAAAAAAAATGCTGCAGTACGACTGAAGTCTAAATGCTGCACAGACATACAGTATAGCAGTGTTCATATGACTGCGCAAAACTGTACGTCCTCGAGGCGTTAGAATTCCAAGCGCGTGACAGTATTTTCTGTATGCGTGTGCAAAGAAAGAACACCGGATAGGCGATATCTAAAAAGCAATACAAACACAAATCAAAGGAGTGTACGTCAGCGAGCTTGCGGCACTGCCACACTCAGCACTAAACGCAGCACTGAGTTTGGCTTTCATCCCAAGTGCTGTCGAACTGAACAAAGACTTTATCCATACGCTTTTCAAAGGACAACTTTTACCCATGCCATTATGAATACGATGTGAATCAGGACCAAAAGTAGGATTGCCTGCTTTGGTCCAGACCTGAGAAACAAACTGCAAGCGTAAGCGCCCACTGTGCCTCCGGGATGACCAAACTCCTCACCATATCTCAAAGGGCGAGCCCAGACACCCTGCAGCGGAAACCAATTTCTCCAGCTTGTTTCCGTGACCTTGTCCCTTCGCTCAGTAGCCCATAGCTTGGCCATCAAATTGGGAACCATGCCTGTAAGCTCAAGTATTTTCGCAAACACCATGAAATCTCACACTTCAACTTTCCACCCCTCATAAAATATGATTTCGCTCATGATTCACTCCTAAACCGGAGGACTCCATCTACCCTTTTCCGTGAACCTCAGATTTGGACGTGCGGATTCTCATTCCCGCGGCTAAACAGTCAGCGGCGAAGCATCGGAGCAAACTCTGAAGGTCACAGAGAGACCATGTCGTCTGGAAACAGCAAATCCGCAGGCTTCTCTCCACACCTCGGTAGAACCAAGACAATCAGACAAAGGACACCAGTTGTAACGTCTAACGCCGTTTTTGAACTTGCAATACAGATCTAGAATGGTAACTGCTCTGTGAAGAATGATGGGGGCACACACACCAACCTGCTCGATTAAAAATACGTTATTGAAGCGCCATTTCCAACTGTGTAATTAATTATTCATTACGGTCTGCTGATGGAATGATGAAGATTTGCTGCTGTGTTAACCACGCAAATGTCTCATCTTGTAAAGCAGAAAAGGGCAAACTTGTAACATTGTCATACACAGTCTGAGCTAGCCGTGCATTAATGCCTCAGCAGTCGCAACTTTTTACTCTCGGATGTGCAGTGGATGCTGAAAGGACAGGATCTGTATGCGGTATACAGTAACTGACTTTAAATGCCTGAATGTGCAAGACCCAGCACTAGCTGCTTGCATTAGCAGGATACTGGTCAGTTTGTGGCCGACTGAAGTTCTCTGGAAGGTGGGCTTCATACAGCTGTTTGGCCCGACCGTTACCCATGTCCACCATACTCTGAGAAGAGAAAACAATGCATTAGTAGTGAACTATTATTCATAAGAGAGACAACAAAAAAATACAATGAAATACATATTGACCCTATATATCAAGGCCAGATTGGGACAGGGATACGTGTGGTGATGATCAAGAAAACGTCAGAATAATCAGGAATCTGGATTTTTTTTTTTTTAAAAGAGCCAGTGTTTTCTCTTGTGGGGCCTCCACACTGGGAGGTGTGGTTGCTGTCACTCAGCGTGGCTCAGGTCCCCTTGGGTGCTTTTTTAACTCATATAATTAAAGCTCTGTGCCTTGTCAAATCTGTGTGTGTGTGTGTGTGTGTGTGTGTGTGTGTGTGTGTGTGTGTGTGTGTGTGTGTGTGTGTGTGTGTGTGTGTGTGTGTGTGTGCGTTTGTATTCATGACATCTCAGGACAATTTTATGATAACACACCTTCACAATGAGGACCTGTGGAAAAATGAGGACATTTTTCGCGTCCTCATATTTCCACGCAGTCTACACTACTCTAGAGCTCACGAGGATACTCCCACACCAAAAATAAGTGATGTCCTGAAAGAGCACAATTTTCAGAAATTGTGTGTTTAAGTGTGTTTAACTTTCGACTCACTTTTCATTTGGAAAACTAGTGGCCAACTTCGGTACTTAACACACTTTTAACACACTTTCAGTGACGTCATTGTGCAGGACCTCAAATGTCATCTTTTTCGGACTGACTCACACATTTTCCCCGCCCTCGTCCTGATAAGTCACATCAATTAGCAGTCACACAAAATCCAACATGTGAAGCAGCCAGACAATCCTACTCTCAAACACGACCACGCGTGGATGACCATCGGGTAAGCAATTCCTTTTCATTTATCTTACCGCAACATAGAAGTTGTTCAATATAACCGTGTTTAACAGTGCCCACCAAAGGTAATATGATTCAATAAGACAGCTAGCTAGCTAGCTAGCTCGATCGTTAGCATGCTAATAAGCTTCCAGTAAAAGTAATGTGGACATGTCCTGCAGGCAAGGTTCTGGAAAACTTTTCTAAATCTTTAACAACACAGTCTGTGGAACTTGGTTTTGGTACCATATGTTTATTTCAGTGCAGTATTTGTTTTATTCGATTGCAGTTAATTTAAATTAGTTAGTACAGGTAGCCTAATGAAAGTGGGCCAGGCACTTCTAGCATTTACGCTAAGCCCGGTGTATTTACACTGTTTATTCTTGTGCTGATTCAATTGTACACCGTTTCAATGAAAAAACAAACAAACGTTTGCAATGAAATTATAGCAGAATTCAGCTTTGTTGGTACATTTGGTCAAGACAATATTGTGTTACTCTATTTTAATTTTACATTGTTATCTGCCTGACAAATGGTTTGCCCGAATCTATTAGTCTGACCAGCAAATGTTTGATGAAATGAATTTTTGTATTTTTGAGGAAGAAAATAATATTCCTTTGGCTCAGTACTTTTTGAGCCAAAATAAGTGCTGCCATAATATTGTGCTTGCTTGTCTGGCTGACTTCTTCTCACTTTCCATTGTAGATGTTTACTGGTGGTGATAATGTCACAAAGAAGAACCAGACTGAGCCCTGAATCTGAGGCTGCTCCTTTTATCTGGAGTCAACAAGCCTTGTTTGAAAGCCCAGTGGATCAATGATTATAAAGGTATGCTATCAATCTACCTGCTATCTAATTCTTATGGCTACCGCAAGCATATGACAAGAGCTGCAACCAAAGCCTGTCACAGTGACAGATTTTATTTGTACATTGTATTTACCCCAAAACTGTCACAATAAACAGCATATTTTTTATGCCATTGATCATATTGGAGCAAAAATAATTGAAGTACTTTTGAAGAAAATGTTTAGCAGCCATTATCATTCAATTATTGAGAATATTGTATTGCCATGTAGAACTAGGAATATCTTGGAATGAAAAAATAGAAATAGAAATTATTCGGCTTCTGTTAAAATATTGTGCTTCACCAAATATCACAATTCATAAAAACGCATACATCCGTAATAGTCGAGGAAAATTAGATGCCTTTAAACTTCCTTCATAATGCTTATTTCACCTGATTGAAGAAGGCTGTGGTAGCTGTTTGACAAATCCACATTTTTATCAGCAATTTGTACTGCCCATCAAAAGTCTCTACTTAGTTGAAAACAACGAATGGTCACCGGAATTATTTTTCAGTCATTACATTGTTTTAGTCTGAAAGAGTATGTTTCGGGTGTTGTCTTTATTATTTGAACTCAGTCATGTCTGTTGTCCTGAAATTGTTAGCTATAAGAGCTGTACAGTGGTAACTACCATAAAGAGCCGGCTTGTGCTGTGTATGAAGTTTAATTTATTCAAAAGTCATGTAACTACGACATATTTCTGACACTCTATGGTTGCTATAATGTTGATTTTCATGATTTCAGTCATGCCCTCATACTTCCCAGTTACTGTAGAATACTTTTTAGAATATTTCTGATACTGTAATGTTGCTGAAAAACCTGAGTGTGATCAGGTGAAATGACTTTTGTCTGGACCTAACACTGGAGAGCCTGTGTTCGAATGTCCCGTAATGGCACCGTAATGGTGTTATGTTGCAGACACCAAGTGACGGGATCTTGACTGAACCTTCTGGAGACCAAGAAGGGAGTGAGAGATCCACTTCATCCTTACAACAGGTTACTACTTCTTATCATGATATACTAGGTTTGAGTTTTCAGCTTTCTTTGACAAACACAGGAGAAGTTATAAATCAGAAACATGGACTCTCCATGATTTCAGTCGTCATTTCCTCATATTTCTTTAGACCTGAAAAACCCGAGTGTGTTTCAGGTGACATGACTTTTGCCTTAACCTAACATCTGGTGAGCCTGCGTTCGAATGTCCCCATATTGCTGTACCACAGAACTGAACAGTTTTAACTTTCTATAGTGTGGTATATTCATCCCAAACTCTCCCGTGAGCAATGTTCAATGATAATTAATGTTTATTCATTTCTTAAATGGTCAGAATGAAGAATGCTGAATATTTTGACACCGTAATGTTATGTTCCAGACACCAAGTGACCTGACTGAACCCTCTGGAGACCATGAATGGAATGAGAGATCCACTTCATTCTTACAACAGGTTACTACTTCTTATCATGCTATACTAGGTTTGAGTTTTCAGCTTTCTTTGACAAACACAGGAGAAGTTATAAGTCAGAAACATAGACTCTCCATAATTTCAGTCGTCATGTCCTCATATTTCTTCAGACCTGAAAAACCTGAGTGTGTTTCAGGTGACATGACTTTTGTCTTAACCTAACTCTGGAGAGCCTGTGTTCGAATGTCCCCATATTGCTGTTCCACAGAACTGAACAGTGTTAACTTTCTATAGTGTGGTATATTCATCCCGAACTCTCCCGTGAGCAATGTTCAATGATAATTAATATTTATTCATTTCTTAACTGGTCAAAATGAAGAATGCTGAATATTTTGACACCGTAATGTTATGTTGCAGACACCGAGTGACCTGACTGAACCCTCTGGAGACCATGAATGGAATGATAGATACACTTCATCCTTACAACAGGTTACTACTTCTTGTCATGATATACTAGGTTTGAGTTATCAGCTTTCTTTGACAAACACAGGAGAAGTTATAAATCAGAAACATGGACTCTCCATGATTTCAGTCGTCATGTCCTCATATTTCTTTAGACCTGAAAAACCTGAGTGTGTTTCAGGTGTCATGACTTTTGTCTTAACCTAACTCTGGAGAGGCTGTGTCTAAATGTCCCCATATTGCTGTTCCACAGAGAAGAACAGTGTTAACTTTCTAGTGTGGTACATTATTCCCAAACTCTCCTGTGAGCAATGTTCAATGATAATTAATATTTATTCATTTCTTAACTGGTCAGAATGAAGAATGCTGAATATTTTGACACCGTAATGTTATGTTGCAGACACCAAGTGACCTGACTGAACCCTCTGGAGACCATGAATGGAGTGAGAGATCCACTTCATCCTTTCAACAGGTTACTACTTCTTATCATGATATACTAGGTTTGAGTTTTCAGCTTTCTTTGACAAACACAGGAGAAGTTCTAAATCAGAAACATAGACTCTCCATGATTTCAGTCGTCATGTCCTCATATTTCTTCAGACCTGAAAAACCTGAGTGTGTTTCAGGTGACATGACTTTTGTCTTAACCTAACTCTGGAGAGCCTGTGTTCGAATGTCCCCATATTGCTGTTCCACAGAACTGAACAGTGTTAACTTTCTATAGTGTGGTATATTCATCCCAAACTCTCCCGTGAGCAATGTTCAATGATAATTAATATTTATTCATTTCTTAACTGGTCAGAATGAAGAATGCTGAATACTTTGACACCGTGATGTTATGTTGCAGACACCAAGTGACCTGACTGAACCCTCTGGAGACCATGAATGGAGTGAGAGATCCACTTCATTCTTACAACAGGTTACTACTTCTTATCATGATATACTAGGTTTGAGTTTTCAGCTTTCTTTGACAAACACAGGAGAAGTTATAAGTCAGAAACATAGACTCTCCATGATTTCAGTCGTCATGTCCTCATATTTCTTCAGACCTGAAAAACCTGAGTGTGTTTCAGGTGACATGACTTTTGTCTTAACCTAACTCTGGAGAGCCTGTGTTCGAATGTCCCCATATTGCTGTTCCATAGAACTGAACAGTGTTAACTTTCTATAGTGTGGTATATTCATCCCAAACTCTCCCATGAGCAATGTTCAATGATAATTAATATTTATTCATTTCTTAACTGGTCAAAATGAAGAATGCTGAATATTTTGACACCGTAATGTTATGTTGCAGACACCAAGTGACCTGACTGAACCCTCTGGAGACCATGAATGGAATGATAGATACACTTCATCCTTACAACAGGTTACTACTTCTTGTCATGATATACTAGGTTTGAGTTTTCAGCTTTCTTTGACAAACACAGAAGAAGTTATAAATCAGAAACATGGACTCTCCATGATTTCAGTCGTCATGTCCTCATATTTCTTTAGACCTGAAAAACCGGAGTGTGTTTCAGGTGATATGATTTTTGTCTGGACTTAACTCTGGAGAGCCTGTGTTCGAATGTCCCCATATTGCTGTTACACAGAGCTGAACAGTGTTAACTTTCTATAGTGTCTTATATTAATCCCAAAACCCTCCTGTGAGCGATGTTCAATGAATAACAATGTTTATTCATTTATTAACTAATCAGGATGAATAAATTTGAATATTTCTGACACTGCACTGTTGCTATGTTGCAGACACCAAGTGTTCCGATCCTGATGAAACCTTTTGAAGATCAAGAAAGGAGTGGAAGATCCACTTCTTCCTTACAACAGGTTACTACGTCTTATCATTATATACTAGGTTTGAGTTTTCAGCTTTCTTTGACAAACACAGGAGAAGTTATAAATCAGAAACATGGACTCTCCATGATTTCAGTCGTCATGTCCTCATATTTCTTCAGACCTGAAAAACCTGAGTGTGTTTCAGGTGACATGACTTTTGTCTTAACCTAACTCTGGAGAGCCTGTGTTCGAATGTCCCCATATTGCTGTTCCACAGAACTGAACAGTGTTAACTTTCTATTGTGTGGTATATTCATCCCAAACTCTCCCGTGAGCAATGTTCAATGATAATTAATATTTATTCATTTCTTAACTGGTCAGAATGAAGAATGCTGAATATTTTGACACCGTGATGTTATGTTGCAGACACCAAGTGACCTGACTGAACCCTCTGGAGACCATGAATGGAGTGAGAGATCCACTTCATTCTTACAACAGGTTACTACTTCTTATCATGATATACTAGGTTTGAGTTTTCAGCTTTCTTTGACAAACACAGGAGAAGTTATAAGTCAGAAACATAGACTCTCCATGATTTCAGTCGTCATGTCCTCATATTTCTTCAGACCTGAAAAACCTGAGTGTGTTTCAGGTGACATGACTTTTGTCTTAACCTAACTCTGGAGAGCCTGTGTTCGAATGTCCCCATATTGCTGTTCCACAGAACTGAACAGTGTTAACTTTCTATAGTGTGGTATATTCATCCCAAACTCTCCCGTGAGCAATGTTCAATGATAATTAATATTTATTCATTTCTTAACTGGTCAAAATGAAGAATGCTGAATATTTTGACACCGTAATGTTATGTTGCAGACACCAAGTGACCTGACTGAACCCTCTGGAGACCATGAATGGAATGATAGATACACTTCATCCTTACAACAGGTTACTACTTCTTGTCATGATATACTAGGTTTGAGTTTTCAGCTTTCTTTGACAAACACAGGAGAAGTTATAAGTCAGAAACATGGACTCTCCATGATTTCAGTCGTCATGTCCTCATATTTCTTCAGACCTGAAAAACCTGAGTGTGTTTCAGGTGACATGACTTTTGTCTTAACCTAACTCTGGAGAGCCTGTGTTCGAATGTCCCCATATTGCTGTTCCACAGAACTGAACAGTGTTAACTTTCTATAGTGTGGTATATTCATCCCAAACTCTCCCGTGAGCAATGTTCAATGATAATTAATATTTATTCATTTCTTAACTGGTCAGAATGAAGAATGCTGAATATTTTGACACCGTAATGTTATGTTCCAGTGTTCCAGACACCAAGTGACCTGACTGAACCCTCTGGAGACCATGAATGGAATGAGAGATCCACTTCATTCTTACCACAGGTTACTACTTCTTATCATGATATACTAGGTTTGAGTTTTCAGCTTTCTTTGACAAACACAGGAGAAGTTATAAGTCAGAAACATAGACTCTCCATAATTTCAGTCGTCATGTCCTCATATTTCTTCAGACCTGAAAAACCTGAGTGTGTTTCAGGTGACATGACTTTTGTCTTAACCTAACTCTGGAGAGCCTGTGTTCGAATGTCCCCATATTGCTGTTCCACAGAACTGAACAGTGTTAACTTTCTATAGTGTGGTATATTCATCCCAAACTCTCCCGTGAGCAATGTTCAATGATAATTAATGTTTATTCATTTCTTAACTGGTCAGAATGAAGAATGCTGAATATTTTGACACCGTAATGTTATGTTCCAGACACCAAGTGACCTGACTGAACCCTCTGGAGACCATGAATGGAATGAGAGATAAATTTTCAAAATTCTCATAATTTCCTGGAATATCTTATTTTGATTATTTTATTTTTCCATTTTTAATAAATAATGCCTTCTTTTACAGGTGGGAATAAGAGACGCACGTGGACAGATTATGAAGTGAAGGCTGTTGAGCGACATATGTTTGATTTCATAACAAGCCATAAAGTTTCAGGTAAAACGAGCTGTGAGTCCTGTCTACACGCAGGGCCAGCAGCTCTGAACGACAGAGGCTGGGTGTCCATCAAAAACTACATCCACAACAGGATATAACTGCATTAAAAAGGGAAATGAATGGCTAGTCCATTGAAATGCGAGCACGTCTGGGTACATTTCAGTTCAAGTTAACTAAAGCAATAGCAATGGTGCATTTAGGGTGGGATGGTCAATTATGGATTTCATATTTGTTGTTGGATACTGTGTTTCACGTTTGTTGTTTCATGATCTTCAAGAGCAATTTGGAAAATCCTTGAAGATGTATGAACATGTAAATTATACTGTATATCAGGCACGTTCCGATCTGTGCCTGGAGAGCCACTGTCGTGCCTGTTTTCCAGCTCTCCCGGCTGCATCACACCTGTTTCAGATGATCAGTTCATCAGTCAGCTCTGATGCAGCATTAGAACATCCTGGGAGAGCTGGAAAACAAAAAGACAGCGGCCCTTGAGGACCGACCTTGGACACTCCTGTTGTATATAAACGTACGTACGATATACAAACTTCTCACAAAAGATAGGCTTATTAGGTTTGAGGTGATATTTTGGAAAAACCCTAAAACATTTGAATTCATCCTATTTCAAGAATTTCAATACTTTTTGAAAAGTTGCTTTTGTCTAACGGTAGCTAAAGAAGTTGCTACACACATGGCACAATATATGGCCAGATTCATTAAAAATTCTTCATCGCAGTATTCACATTTTGACATAATCTTCTTCAGTTCAAACAACCCTCATCTATTGCAGTGCTTTGTGTCATGGAGAGGAGGTGGCATGTTTTCTGTGTTCATAATTTCATATTGTCAGCAATTAAAAAATAAGAAAGTGGACTGACCACATATTTAACCGTCTCTTCTTCTTCACAGCTTATTTTACTATCTTGTATTATTAATGTGAATATTTGAGGGATGACGGGTATAACGACTGTTTGGCACATTCGCCTCACAGTTCAGCAATTGATATTTGAATGTTTGAATCTGGGCATCCTTCCTTTGTAGAGTTCTCCCCATGCCTGAGCATGACAATTGGACACATGTGCCTAACATATACTGTTGGTATGTAACATGAGTCAATTTAAAAATACACACTTTACTCTTAGCTGGTCTTCATAAGTCATATATACTTGAAAATGATGTGTATCCAGGGGGCTCAAAATTCACAAAAACATGAAATGGTAGTGTGTTTTAGGTGACTGTCTCCATAATACACAAAAACCTGTCAATGTCCTCATATGTAGTAGTTTTGTCATAAATCAAAAAAAAATTACGTCATAGCCAAAATCTGAGTAGATGGCTGTCTTCCTGATTTTTTTTCATGGTTACCATATTTTTTTGGAGCCTGTAGGACCACGGGAAAGGCATGTACCCATATGTCGGGTGAACAAACGGACGTCCTGAAAATGCACCAAAACACGTATGTGTGTGTGTGTGTGTGTGTGTGTGTGTGTGTGTGTGTATACATGGTCCCTAACTATCTGCTGGGTCAGTGGAGAAAATCAGGTCTGAATGTTGATCGCCGCTCTCAGGGACTAATTAATCAATCCATCAATCAAACTTTATTTATTTCACATTTTTCATCCATAAAAATGCAAATCAATGTGATGTGCAATTAAAAAATTTCAACATAAAAAGATTTATACGATCTGAAGAGAAACAAGAGTGTCCATACGTGCACTTGACACCAGGACACCCTAGGCCGCAGTTCGATGATCGACTTTGTAGTTGTATCATCGGATTTGCGGCCGCATGTTCTGGACACTCGGGTGAAGAGAGGGGCGGAGCTGTCAACTGATCACCACCTGGTGGTGAGTAGGCTCCGATGGTGGGGGAAGATGCCGGTCCGTCCTGGCAGACCAAAACGTATTGTGAGGGTTTGTTGGGAGCGTCTGGCGGAATCCCCTGTCAGAAGGAGTTTCAACTCCCACCTTCGACAGAGCTTTTCCCATGTTCCGGGGGAGGCGGGGGACATTGAGCCCGAGTGGACCATGTTCCGTGCCTCTATTGTTGAGGCGGCCAATCTGAGTTGTGGCCGTAAGGTGGTTGGTGCCTGTCGTGGCGGCAACCCCCGTACTCGCTGGTGGACACCAGCAGTAAGGGATGCCGTCAAGCTGAAGAAGGAGTCCTATCGAGCCTTTATGGCCTGTGGGACCCCAGAGGCAGCTGACGGGTATCGATTGGCCAAGCGGGCCGCGGCTTCGGTGGTCGCCGAGGCAAAAACACGAGCGTGGGAAGAGTTCGGTGAGGCCATGGAAGCCGACTTCCGGACGGCTTCGAGGAAATTCTGGTCCACCATCCGACGTCTCAGGAGGGGGAAGCAGTGCACCACTAACAATGTGTACAGTGGGGATGGGGCGCTGCTGACTTCGACTCGGGACGTTGTGAACCGGTGGGCAGAGTACTTCGAAGACCTCCTCAACTCCACCAACACGCCTTCCTTGGAGGAAGCAGAGCCTTGGGACTCTGAGGTGGGCTCTCCTATCTCTGTGGTTGAAGTCACCGATGTTGTCAAAAAGCTCCTCTGTGGCAAGGCCCCAGGGGTGGATGAGATCCGCCCGGAGTTCCTCAAGGCTCTGGATGTTGTGGGTCTGTCCTGGTTGACACGCCTCTGCAACATCGCGTGGTCAACAGGGAGAGTGCCTCTGGATTGGCAGTCCGGGGTGGTAGTCCCTCTTTTTAAAAAGGGGGACCGGAGGGTGTGTTCCCACTACAGAGGGATCACACTCCTCAGCCTCCCTGGTAAGGTCTATTCAGGGGTGCTGGAGAGGAGGGTCCGTCAGGAAGTCGAGCCTCAGATTGAGGAGGAGCAGTGTGGTTTTCGTCCCGGCCGTGGAACAGTGGACCAGCTCTACACCCTTAGCAGGGTCCTTGAGGGTATGTGGGAATTCGCCCAACCAGTCTACATGTGTTTTGTGGACTTGGAGAAGGCGTTTGACCGTGTCCCTCGGGGAGTTCTGTGGGGGGTGCTTCGTGGGTATGGGGTACCGAACCCCCTGATACGGGCTGTTCGGTCACTATACCACCGATGTCAGAGTTTGGTTCGCATTGCCGGCAGTAAGTCGGAATCGTTTCCAGTGGGGGTAGGACTCCGCCAAGGCTGCCCTTTGTTGCCGATTCTGTTCATAACCTTTATGGACAGAATTTCTAGGCGCACCCGAAGCGTTGAGGGGGTCCGTTTTGGGGGCCTCAGTATTACATCCCTGCTTTTTGCAGATGATGTGGTGCTGTTGGCTCCTTCAAACGGGGCTCTCCAACTCTCACTGGAGCGTTTCGCAGCCGAGTGTGAAGCGGTTGGGATGAAAATCAGCACCTCCAAATCTGAAACCATGGTCCTCAGTCGGAAAAGGGTGGAGTGCCCCCTCCGGGTCGGGGAGGAGATCTTACCCCAAGTGGAGGAGTTCAAGTATCTTGGGGTCTTGTTCACGAGTGGGGGTAGGAGGGAGCGGGAGATCGACAGGCGGATCGGTGCAGCGTCTGCTGTGATGCGGACGTTGTATCGGTCTGTCGTGGTGAAGAAGGAGCTGAGCCAAAGGGCGAAGCTCTCAATTTACCGGTCGATCTACGTCCCAACCCTCACCTATGGTCACGAGCTATGGGTCGTGACCGAAAGAACGAGATCCCGGATACAAGCGGCTGAAATGAGTTTTCTCCGCAGGGTGTCCGGGCTCTCCCTTAGAGATAAGGTGAGAAGCTCAGTCATCCGGGAGGGGCTCAGAGTCGAGCCGCTTCTCCTCCACATCGAGAGGAGCCAGATGAGGTGGCTTGGGCATCTGATTCGGATGCCTCCTGAGCGCCTCCCCGGTGAGGTGTTCCGGTCATGTCCCACCGGGAGGAGACCCCGAGGAAGACCCAGGACACGCTGGAGAGACTATGTCACCCAGCTTGCCTGGGAACGACTCGGGATCCCCCGCGGAGAGCTGGAAGAAGTAGCTAGGGAGAGGGAAGTCTGGGCTTCCCCGCTAAAGCTGTTGCCCCCGCGACCCGGCCCCGGATAAGCGGTAGATGATGGATGGATGGATGAACATAAAAAGAGGACTCCCCCCACCCCAACATAAACAGATATATATCCCACAAGCATACCTATGCTCACACGCACACACACACACACACACACACACACACACACACACACACGGCATGCACCCTGAACTGGTTGCCAGCCAATCACAGGGTATACAGAAACAAACAACCATTCGCACTCACACCTGGGGACAATTTACAGTCTTCAATCAGCCTGCCATGCATATTTTAGGAATGTGGGAGGAAACGGGAGTCCTTGGAGAAAACCCTCGCAGGCTTGAAGAGAACATGCTAACTCCACACAGGAAGGCCAGAGCGGGAATCAAACCCAACACCTCTCCACTGTGAGGCAGACGCGCTAACCAGTCGACCACCGGGCTGAACACTTGCATGTATTCATCACAAAGATTAAATTAAATTAAGTGAATTTCAGATACATATGCACTTTGCCTAGAGTGTGATTATACCGGTGTGACATGCTCGTGAGATAGACAAACTCATTTCATTTTCACATCAACGTTCCCATCAGTGTTACATGTTTTTTTCTTTTTTATATATTCTATATTATATTTAGTGCAAAATTATTATTATTGTGGACAGAAAATGCGCTAAATTGTGTAGTCGTTTCCCTAAAGGCAGATGAGTCTCAACCGCGTCACTTGTGTTTTGGGGTTTCTGTTTTCATGTGTTTGTGTGTGTACCTGAATCTGCTCTGGGGTCCACTGGTCGAGATTGACAGATTTGACTCTGGAGATGTGGACGCCCAGGTTGCGGTGGATGCCGGCACAGCGGATGCACATGAACACACCGAGATTCCACGAGGCCCAGCGAGGACCTGAAGGACAAAGAGGGAAAGAAAATAATATTGCTGTAAAGCTTCACTTTTGAATAGATTTTGCTATGTTAAACGTGTATCTGGCATAATAGCAACAGTAACACAGAAGGCTAGTTCATACCTAATTGAGATTGACTATTGCCACATTTCAGGGTTCAAACATAAAGATGGAATAATAATTCAAATCAACACTTGGTAGGACACAAATGCGAAAAAAGGCTCGAAATTTTTTCAACTGTCATGTTTGATAGAGAAGCGCAATGATGCCTGGCAACTTTGCCAGAACTTGAATGTATTTCAATTTCTCCCCTACACTAGTTAAGAGTGAGGGCTCTACTTTCATGACTCGTGAAGGTCTGGGGCAAGGTGTGATCTCAATCTGTGAAGGGCGGGCTGGACTTTGTTTTGGTATTTTTGCAGATGTGTGCATGCAACTTGACGCAGGTGAAAGTTGAACGCCGCTGACTTGATTCGCCGCCAGTCGAAGCGGCTCCTCTCATCCCTTTGAAAATTGGCGTGTGAGAGACGCGCAGTCTTTGACATGGCAGAAACTCATTCGCTGGAGTCAATGCGGGACATATATAGGGAACTGCGAGCAGACCTGCGCAGGCCGATAACATAAAGTTGACTCGGGAGACCACAGATCTGCGCAGGGGGCACTTGGAGGCCACCTTCCACTCTGATTGTACTTGTCCGTATTTGACCCGAACACCCCTCCCCACCCACTTTTGTTGGTGCTGAACCACCAAGATGGAGTTACATAACAGTCTGAGCAGAGAAGAAGAAACAATGCCGAGAGCAGGTTGCACAGTTCAAACAAGTCCAGGACCTCTATCAAGATGCAAGCTGGATTTTTATTCTTGTTGACATATATTTGGGAGAGGAGGAATGGACATTTTAATTTATCAGACACTGTCGCATGAGCAGGAAGGTTTGAATATTTTAAGTGGTCTGTTAAAATGTTCCTTGACACTCAAGATGTTGTTGAAAAGAGGACACCTAATCCGTTAGAGGTATTTCATTCAGCATCATTAAACAAGGACCGTTTCTGTAAAGCACTACAGTTTTTGGTTGCACAATTGTTTTGCATTTCAATCGATGCATTTATACCTTTTTCATTTATGCAACATTAAAAAAATCACAGGACGTGCGATTAGCTGGCAACCAGTTCAGGGTGTAACCCGCCTACTGCCTGAAGACGGCTGGAATAAGAGGCTCGGATAATAAATGGATGGATGGATGGATGGATGGATGGAAGATCACGACAGTGATTTCAGCTGTAACTTCAAGTGATCAGAACCACACTTTTTTCCTAATATTTCCGGATTTTTCCCCAAAAGCACAGAGCCAGCAGTTTTGACCCTCAGCAGCTGCACATAAAGGCATGCTGTACAATATATAGCAGATGCCTTGAGGCCCCATAGTGACAACTTTTGGGAGACACCAGTCCACAAACTACAGGCTGGAGAAATGGAGACGTTCCAAAAGTCAGAAGTGGAAAAAGAAAAAAATTACTTATTAAAGAAGGAAACACTTTAAAGCAACTTCCTATAAAAGCTACCAAAAATGTTGTATTTTCGTGTAGTATATGATTACGAGACATGACTTTCTGGCAGCGTCTGTTTGCGTGTGTGTGTGTAAATCTATAAATATTATTTTATAGGCACATTTGTGCTCACTTTATTGACACGTTTATGAAAAAGACTCCATTAAAAGAAGCCTTTACTGAGCTGGCGATATCTTCCAAGAAGCACTTGACTTTTTCCTCACTTTTTTGGAGGGGCTGTTATGAAGGTAAATTATCCACCCATTCAACCATTTTCCAATCTGCTTATCCTCACAAGGGTCGCGGGGAGTGCTGCAGCCTATCCCAGCCGTCTTCGGGCAGTCGCCGGGGGACACCCTGAACCGGTGGCCAGCCAATCGCTGGGCACAGACAAACAAGCATCCACGCTCACACTCACACCTAGAGGTAATTTAGAGTATACAATCAGCCTGCCATGCATGTTTTCGGAATGTGGGAGGAAACCGGAGTACCCGGAGAAAACCCACGCAGGCCCGGGGAGAACATGCAAACTCCAAAAAGGGAGGCCTGAGCCGGAATTGAACCCGGTACCTCTCCACTGTGAGGTTGACGCGTGAACTACTGGACCACTGGGCCGCCCGTAAATCAAACAAGTCGAAATAAATTCATATTTGGAGCCATTCTGCTGATGTTTTTATCTCAGAAATATACGGGAAGGAATTTGAGAATATATGCCAGGCTCTGATACTTTGAGAAACATTTTCAATTTGAAATACAGTTCATGGGGAACTGACACTTTTAAGTTGCCATCCAGCAAAATGCTTTTAGAGAACTCAGCAGGGCAGTGGAGTGCTTGAATTCCCCTGTGGACCAAACTATAGACGTCAGTACTGGAGAAATGCTGTAGTCTGCTATATTGTCTTCAGCACTGTTGAAGCGCCTCTCCCAATTTTGGCAAATACATCCAACCAGTCGAATAATCATCTGGACTAATCGTATTAGGCAGTCGAATGAGAAACGGGCTGGTGGCTGATGACCCTCAGCGCTGTATCCAGGGCAATCAGATTATATCTAGAAGCCTGACAAATGGAAGTGACTTTTACAGATCCAGCATACAAAATATTGGTGCAGAAAGGCCTGCAGGAAGGGGGCAGAATTGGGCACAGAGCAGCGGGCTTGCTGGTTTCGGGTTAGAGCTTCTGAGTGTTAATTCAGTGGCACTAAGACACTCGATGGCCTAAAGGGGCATTAAAGCGGGGATGACTGAGTGTTAAGCCTAAATCAACAAGCCGAGCCTCCCGTAAGCACGACTATCTGCTGGATATCTGGCATATTAGTTTGCTCTCTCGAAAAAGACGCCACATGCATGAAATTATCTCTGCAGCACACTCATAAAAGACTCTGGAAAATAAGCCATGAAGTGTGCGACAGTCCAATCAAAACAGCAAAGCATTGACTTGACTTTATAGTCGAATCTTCTAGATTCGATGCCCATCTTCTAGACAATGTCAAACACCAGCAGATATTCTCAAAACACTCATTTTTCTTGACGTTCTTGTCCGCAAGGTTTTGGAGTTGGTTGGCCTTAGCACTTATTTCGCAAAACATAATTAGTTCTTACATATAATGGCGGCCACAAATGAACGGTAGAACTGATGATAAAGCTTTTCATAACACGTACGCGACAACTCCAACTAACGGATACCTACGACCGGTGCAGTCCTAACCAAGCCTTGTTGCACGAACTGATGAAAGCCTCCTCGGATCACAGGTGAATCGTCTTCTGAGACAAACAGAGCAATCCAGCTGCAATTCATTCTATGCCCTGAGAATAAAATGACCTGTAGATGAATGAAAATATCCACAAGCATACCTATGACTGCACAACAAGATAATAAAGTACCAGGTATATAATAATATCAGAGTACTGTAACCCCCGTCCCCTAAAATAAATAATGAATACATAAATAAATAGATAAATACAGTATTTTCCGCACTAAAAGGCGCACAGGATTATGAGGCGCACCTTTAATGAATGGTAAATTTTTGAATTTTTTTTCATATATTGGACTCACTGGATTACAAAACGCAATCTACAATGCATCCACAAGATGGAGCTACACCCCTTCCTTTCGACTCGAGATGCGTTCATGACCGCCTCCGAAAAACCTAAATTAACATTACTGTACTTCAATGAAACTACGAAAATTGATAATAATGCATAAAAACAAAATCAAGCGAGGAAATCACAAAATAAATTCTATATCGTTAATTTATGTTTTTCGGAGGCGGTCATGAACGCCTCTCGAGTCGAAGGAAGAAGAGAATGCACGGAGACGGACAAAGACGTACCTGTATTTGTTGAGACGGTGAAAACCATTAATAAAGTGTGCGTTTAAAAAAAAAACAACAACAACAACACAGCTCTCCTTTTTTCAGAGCTGCAACAAAAATGTATTTCATAAAGCAGCGACACAGTTCACTGAACCAACAGCAAGTTATAACATTGTAAGCAAGGAGCAATTTTGGGGTCGACATATGACCGCAATGACCATACACAAGGCACACCGGATTTTAAGGCACACGGTGAGCTTTTAAGAAAATGGAAGACTTTTTGGTGGGCTCTATAGTGCGGAAAATACCGTAAATAAATATAATAAAATCAGTCTGGGACCTGCACTGGCAAGAGTGAATCTGAAAAGTAGCTCACGCATCCTTTCATACCCGATTCCCTAAATTCCTCAGGCAAACATGTCAACAAAAGCAAAAGCAAGACACTGCTGTGCTATTGCAGTATCTTCACTCACAGAAACGAAATGCTGACCTGATTCGGCACAACTCTGCTCATTACGCTCACACTTTCATGCAGGTAAATTGGTGCAACTAATGAAGAGTGACAAAACGAGGGCATACACTCTCGCTGACGGTAAAACTGTCAGCTGAAGTGGACCAAGTCATAGTTGAGTTGAAATGCATGGCACGAACATACATACGCATGTACTGGCATTCACATAAATATACGCAATCACAAAACAAGTCATCAGAGCTGAGAGTACTGCAAACACATACGCGCGCACACGCATGCACACACACACACACACACACACACACACACACACACACACACACACACACACACACCCTGGAGCCTTGATGAGGGACAGTGGAACTCGACGACAGCACGGAGGAGGGTGGCAGCCAGCAGAGCATGAAATTAAAGCCCCGACACCCCGCGTGAGTGTGTGTGCGTTTGTAATGAACTATGACAGTGGTCTGAAGCAACCACTCAGAAACTCGAAGTGTTGGACTGTTTAAACTGCCAATGAACACATATAAACATATGCTGATGTGGTTAAAAAAACGAATCCTCATTTGGAACAGTACACACTTTCTCAAAGTTGTCCGTCTGACACCGGCGCCGACTGTTTGTGTACAGAACATAGCTCACAGCTTTATTTGAATTGCGTTTTTAACAGAATGTGTGCTCTCAACCCAAATTTACCCGTGTGTGTCATTTTTCTAAAGGTGTGGCATTCAAAAGCCAGTTATCACCATATTGGGGCTGTTTTATTGTTTTGGTTGAATTTATTATGGTACATAATTATACCGTACCAGAAACAGGTGCTGGATGGAATATATAGTGGTCTTCTCCACCTAATGTTTACAGTTTGAAGTTGTAGAAAGTTATTTCATTTCCTTCTTATTTAGACAGAAGGAATTCCTGCACTCTCACTACTGCTGTTTGTTTTTACTAAATTGCTGCACTATCTTACGCTTTCGGCCTCTACCGTCCATATGCGCAGTTGTCTCTGTCACAACTTATGTATGACAATTGTATGCTTAGGATTGCATCTATCATGTTGCTTTCAGTGGCTTATCTGTGACGGGTGAGCTGAAGTCTGTAACAATAGTGATTCACATGCATGATAACAACTATTTTGAGTCTTCAATTAACCTAATATGCATGTGACAAACACTGGAAACCCACCATGATCCCTCATTTAGGATTATAATAGACAGTTCATTCTGGAAAAATACTCTAGAGGGTAAAAGCAAGATATGTGAGAAAGAAAATTCTACAGATCTTGTCTTTTAGGGACCTCCCACATGAGGAGGGAGGAAATTTCATAAAATGATGAATCCACTTAGACTTGCCGAGTAAATAATTCATGAGCCAAACATCTTTGGAACTCTTTTTAAGGTAAGTGAGAAAGATGAGTCATCCTCGTTACAACAATGATGTGTCACCTGCCTTAAATCAAATCCAGCTTCAAATATTTGTAGTCCTTCTGTTAATTCAAATGCAACAGGCTGTGATTCATTTTCATTGTATAATCAGTGAAAGATTCCATTTGAAATACGCTAATGTACAGAAGTACAGTAAAATGTTTTTTTCCCTTAAACTGATCTAAAACATGGGACAAAATATATCCTGTGAACAGCTGTACAATATTTCCCTTAAAAAATAAGATCCACTTATTTTCCACGGGGAATGCACGCTCTGTGTCAAATGACGCAAACGCCACAGTCTTTTTGGATGTTAAAGGATATGCTGCCCCCTACTGGTCTTGTGGTGTAATTTACTGTCACTATCTACAAGCAAACAACCCATGATGAGGTCAGACATAAGTTTGACAAATACATCTCCACTGTTGCATTGTGTCACAGGATCTGTTTGGGGCATTTTGTTAGTCTTTCAGACGGTCATTAAAGATCTATATTAAAAACCATTGACCATTGACCAGTGACCATTTCATCTCGCCACTTCAGTGCGTTATCAGGTTATCAGGTGTGCCTGTGCGAAGCGAGCAAGGAAGACCTATGGATGGGCCATCTAGTAAACCCAAAGAGAGAGAGAGGCTTGCCAAGAGGCTCAACCCCCACACAGGTAGCCGGCAGTGTGCGCCGTCTGATGACATTGGTGGAAGGATTAACCACACTCAAAGATGGAAATACAGGAGGACAAATCAAGGAGAAATCAACAAAGACTCTCCCTTTGTCTCACGGCGTGGGTGTGGAAAGTAGAGTCACCTCACTGCAGTAGTCATAGTTAGACAGACACACCCAGATTTGTAAGAATTCTGCATTCATCCCTGAATGTGCCGTGCTTAATTCGGTAGATAGCTAAAAGTTCTCTAAATGAGAGGCAAAGTGATATTATTTGTATAAAAAAGGAGAATGGAAAATAGCCTCGCTATTGTGGTCACATGAAACCATCAAACAGCTGTCACTTTAGCATTAACATTACATAACATTACAGTCGCACACGCAAATTGAACATTCATTCATTCATCTTCCTAACCGCTTGATCCTCACTAGGACAGCTGGGATAGGCTCCAGCACCCCCCGCAAATTGAACATTGCAACAATATTCAGAGGCACGCTGTATATTCTCTCTTGTGGAAACTACTGTACTGTTAAGCTTCAGTTGACTTTGCTGACCGTCGACTTCTTGACATCAGCGGTCAGCTATTGTGTCACACAACTGCCACAGTAGGCTACAACAGAAGGGACAGTACACTATTAGCAATACGTTTTGATTAACACCAAATGAGGTTAACTACTTGAGGTGCTGTTGATTCAGTCTAATTCAACAAACGACATCAAATTAGTTGTGGGAAGTTGCTCAGTACCCACAAGATCGACACTGTCTCCTCAGAGCAACAACATTCATTCATTCATTTTCCGAACCGCTTTATCGTCAGAGCAGCAACAATATACTCAATACAACACTTTTTAGTAAAAAAATATAAGGACTATTCGGCTTTCGGGTGGAAGTTCAGGATAAAATGAAAACGCATTTTCATGTCAACTTCAACTTCACTTTCTCTAAGGTTTTGAATGTACAATAGTACATAGCCACCTCTTGAAGGTTTCAGTACCTTTTGCCAAATGTTTTAGCTAATCCTGATGTAAATATCTGTTAATAAAACTGTAATGCTGATCTTTCCTCAGAGTCACAGTGTTTTTCTTTTTAAGAAAAAAACATGATGCTAGGATGAAATATTTGGCCTCTCTCATCCACTACTTTTGAACGAGAGTGCACATACTGTACATGTGTAGCAGCCTTTTGTGCCACACATCAACCCAGTCGTCGTCTTTTTCTTTCAGCTTGTCTCGTGAGTGGTCGCCACAACACATCATCGGTTTTCATCTTCACCAATTGTTAGAGGAATCTATGAGCAAAATTGTATCATGTTTAAAGTTTCATTTAATCTGGGCACATCTAAACGTTTGGGTGCGTATCCAGCACCACCGAATGCCTGTGCACAAAGGCGCCGGCCATCTGGCCGCAGGGCTGTTGAAGTCCACAATTAGCACGTCAATGCAGGTGGGCGACACGGGGGACAGGGCGAAACTCGGTCACAAAAGGGAAATGAATAAGTCGGGAACAGCGGTTGAACAACAAAAGACGAGTTGAGAACACCCGTCGCACCCAGGAGACATTGGCCATCCGCAGAGTCTGCAATATGTGAATTCAATGTAACCCAGACAGAAAAGGTGCCAACATACTGGAGGTTCAATGTTTAAAAACAGGTAACCAATCACTACCAAGGGGCCGGACCGGGGGTGCGGTATGCAAATATCAGTTGCAGTGTTTTCCTTGTATGTTACAATAAAAGTCTGAATTGGCAGGCAGGGAGCTCAAGACTGTGATCGCAGAGCAGCTAAACCGTCGTTCGCTCTCAGAGATCCGCTCCTGACGATATTGAAGACAATTTTCCTGTGTGCGGACTGCCGAGTCATTTCTTTAACTTTGTCCGAGAAAATCTCTGACACCAATCTTTTGCTTTCTCTTTTCGAACACCAACTGCCCCCAGTGTTTTCTCTCACAACATTTATCAACACTATCTTAGATCTTCCTCTAACTCTCTTGCCTGGCAACTCCAACCTCATCATCTTTCTACTAATACTGTATATCGTATCATTTACACAGCCATCCCATTATTTTTTTAAACTACTCCAGAAAGGTTTTTATTTCATAGAAAAGGCGTGGAGGGACACTGAATGTTGCCCCCACACGATGGTTTTGCTGTCTCAATGATTGTGCTTGATTATGTGGGCTTCACCTGGGATGCCGTGTGGTAACTTTTGTTTTTAAGGTCTGTTGAACTGTATAAATAATATTGAGTGACTGTGGACAATCATGCTTCACTCATGTGCAACTGGCAAACTCGATAATTCCCATTAATGTTGCAGACAGACTGTCTTCTGTTTGAAAAACTAAATCTGAAAAATTAATTGTGTTTTACACCCAAAATAGACAGGTAATGAATTGATTTTATAATCAACCATAACATTGTCATAGGATTGTTCAGTTACAGTTAAACGCGCTCAGACTGAGCCAGATAATTAATTTAATGACAAAACGAGAATGTTTGTTAAATATGCCCAGCTGGTGTTTTCATAAACATGTATCAACGTTATAACGGACAGAATTGAAAATAAACGTCATCATCTCTGACACTTAAGAATGCAATCTGCGTACAGTATCAACAATTCAACTTTCACAAAAATAATAGTACTTCTTTTTCTTTTCTTTTTTACTGGTATTTTGGTTAACGTATTTCGATACATGGCCGGACCGCAGAATTATTTTTGTAAAAGCAGAAGGACGTTTCCGCTCATAAATAAAGCAGCCAAGGTCGTGACATCGATACATCATCATCCACCCCATCAAGGTAATGGCAATTTTACAAAGCCGACGTGCTGAACCTTTACATTTCAAAATAAAACGAATTTCCAATCAGGTATACTACTTAATAAAAGCAATTCTTTCATTAATACGGATACACAAAACGTAAAACAAAATGCTAAATTACCTTTGGTAACCCTTTTGAACAATGTATTTATTTTAGTAACACTAAAGGCGCTGTATACTTTTACTTTTAAAATACAGAGCGGGAAATAAGTATTAAATTATGTTGCTAACATGTAACGCTTCTTAATTTCCCCTTATTTAAATAATTATATCTGCCAATGGTTATTTACCATACCGGTTACAAGGTACAACAATAAAGCTTTCGGTAATGGATAAATGTGTTCGATTGTCATGTTGATGTTTGCAAATTGGCACATTAAAGATTGACAATATAGCTAGCTACACTTAAAAATGACTGCTTAGGAAACGGTGCTGCTTTGGTCGAGCGTTATCAAGCAAAAGCAACCGACACACACACGCACGCACACGCAGAATAGTTTGACATTTTGCACGGGGATTTGTTTTTCCAACATGCACACTTTACCTTTTGCTTCACAGTCGGCACAGTATTTGTTCTCATCCTCTCTCAGCAGTTTCGACAGAATGGCCTGATGTTGCTCATTCAGTTTCTGGGCTTTTTCTCTTTCGGAACGCGTCGTCATGTTTGCCCACGTGTGGATGTTAGTCCTTTATTGTGGACAGCCGAGAAATATGACAGAGAAAACAGGTTTATCATGAAACGGTTGTGTCATCCCCGTGCAGCTCAGCCTCACTGAAGTGTATGCACTGCTAGCATCCAACCTGCTAACCAAGGTAATATGGACACAGAGCAGCAGCATCCCTGCTGCGTTCAAGATCATCGGATATTTCAATGACTCAGGCAACATCCATTCCGTCCCCCTTTTTGGCCTCAGTGCATTCTGTGGCTGGCAAGATAATCGAAAGAACACATTGTGTATTGTATTGATAGCATGTGTTTTCTAATTATAACTGCACCAACAAATGCATTGGTTGATTCATGGATCAACCTGTGAATTTTGCATTTAATGCGCGGCGAAATATAGCTTATATGCTGTGACATTAACCCTCGCAGTGCACCGCTTGCGATAAATGTAAAATGATGTCTTTGAATCAAAGGCAAAGGCATTCAGAAAAACACGAGAGAGCTGAAACGTATGGAGGGGTTCTAAAATGGCCTAAATTTCATGACGTCACCGGCTGATAATTCTCAGGCATTGCAGCAATAATAAAAAAAACGTTTTGATACCTTAATCTTCACAATTTACATATTTTGCACCATAGACCCATTATAATTCATATTTTTGAATGCATCATAAACCTAATGTGTAAACATGCATTTCACGCGATTTTTACATCAATCGCTTTGTTTTCGCTTGGACAGACGTATGCATGCCACATTGTTGGGTTGAGGTCATTCCAATTGTGCAACTTTTAGGTGGCGCCAGAGGATCACAAATGAGTTTGCCTGTTTGCAGGAGGCTTCAAACCAATGCATTTTACATGAACACGTCCAGTCGGGATTGTTAGTAGGGCTTGGTTGGGACCTCCAGACACAATTTTTTTTTCCTTTTACAAAAAATAAAGAATAAAAAATCCCAAAGAACTAATAAAAACTATATATCTATGGATAGCACAGATGCCTCTGAACATTTTGAGTGTTTGAAAAAAAAAAAGAATGTTTGTATAACACAAAATACATCATTACAAAAATTGTAAAATGCGTAACTTAAGGCCTTTTTAATTTGGAGCACACAAAGGTTAATCAATGATTTTTGTTGTTGTCAGTGGCAGAATCTTTTTTAAATTTTAGATGGAAATGCTTACATATGGTTAGAGTACTGTAGCTGGAGGAAACAAGAAAAATTATTAGATTATCAATCTATTTGGCAGCACGGTGGCCTGCCTAACATATAGGTTTCAAATCTTGCTCTATGTGGAATTTGTGTTTTGTCCTTTCCGAAAAGACAGTCTTTGGTTAAGTCAAGTCAAGTCAAGTCAACAGTATTTATAGAGCACTTTCAAACAGCCATCGCTGCACACAAAGTGCTGTACATGGAGCGACCCAACATATACAACAAACAGTAAGACGAATCAGCAATAAGTAATAAGCAATAAGGCGGTAGAAAGCACCAAGCAGTAAAACCAATAGCAAATCCAAGTCATGCTGAGTCAAACGCCAAAGAATACAAGTGAGTTTTGAGGAGGGATTTAAAGATGGGCAGCGAGGAGGCTTGCCGAATGTTCAGTGGGAGGTCATTCCAGAGAGATGGACCAGCAACAGAAAAGGCTCGATCCCCTCTGAGCCTCAGTTTAGTTCTTGGTACGTCTAGCAAAGACTGGTCCACAGACCTGAGGCGCCGGGCAGGGGTGTAGGGGCGTATGAGCTCAGAGAGGTAAGGTGGCGCGAGATTATTCAGAGATTTGAAAACAAAGAGGAGGATCTTAAAAATAATTCTAAAATGAATGGGGAGCCAGTGAAGGTTAAGTGAAGACTAATTTTTCCACCACAGGTGCGTAAATGTTTGTTGTCTGCATTAATTTTCCCCAAGTACTCCGGCTTTCTCCAAGAACAATTAACTGAAGCCTCTTAATTTCAACGTGAGTGTGAATGGCTGTTTGTATATTTCACACAAGATCAGCAGTGATGGGCTCAAACACAATGCAAATGCTCGACCAAAAACAAAAGCAACTTTACTTATTTTTAATGGTGACACACAGCAGAATCAAAGGCAAAATAAAATTTAAAAAACATAGCTTTACTGTGATACTGGCACAAAAAAACACTGGAGCTATTCATTTAAATTGTTACAAGTAACGGTAGTTTCTAACAAGTGAGGCACACTAGCGCAGGATTTCCTTTTTTAGTAAGTACCGTTGATGATAGTAAGTAGAACCAGGGGTAATTACATGTGTGTCACACCAGCTATATTAAAGAAAGATAGAAAAATCCAACTTCTTAAGACAAAACTGGTAATGGTAGAATAGTCAAGTGAAATAATTTGATACGTTTTACATCATATGAATTCACCCTGTACGGTTTTAACAGACTCAACATTGAAAGACACCACACCGAGTGTTTTCGATGGCAGCAAAACAAGCTTCCTCGCTCACAAATATCGATGCCTCAGGGAAAGCTGTTTTGCATGTACCAAAAAAAAAAAGACAAACAAAAAACATTACATGAACATTATTGTGCCTACAATGATCAATGTGTGCATGTCCTGCTGCAACATACTACACAATCTGAACTTACTATACTGTAGTGTATTTGGCCACGACACACTATTATTTTAAAGGAGTTAAAGGTACATAAACAATGTTTTTTGTTTGTTTGATTTTTTTTAACTTTCAAAATGACAAAAAAATTGTTTTTTTCTTAAGAGAATGTGTCTCAACAAAGAAGGTGCTTGCATTATTTCAAAACCACCACAAGTCATTCACAGTATCTTTTAAATTCCTTATCATCATTCCTTAATAAAGAAAATGCACCCATGCTATTTTTACCCATTTCTTTATCTTTTAACTGTTGTGTTACATTCACAAACAAACCGAACAGAAATCTAACCGAGGCCAATCAAAATACAGTAGCTGAGATAGCTTGCTTTGTTGATTCGTGCTAGCTAAAAACGTGGCAAACAGCTTTCAATTTGTAACAAATACATTCTAACATGTAGATATTGTACACTGTATTAATTGAGAAATTAACCTTAATGTCTTTAGATGCCAATTAAATGTTGAGGAAGAAAATCGAATGTCGAGAATCCAATTCCATTATTTGTGGCTCGTTCAAACTACGCGAGAGACAGATTTTCATCCACTTTGTCAGTATTTCGCTTCCCTAAATAGGTCAATGTAACACTTGTTGAGTGGTTGCTAGTTAGTGTGGAAAAATGGGACACACTCCTTCCAAGCGTTAATGTTTGACATGTGGCTAAGCAAACAAATGTCAACATCTGTGAACAAGCACAAACAACAAAACCTCCACACTCGTCGTATTTGATTTGGAGATGGAATGCGTTTTGGTATCTTTTCCATTACATATGTTAAAAGTACACTGTGGTGTAATTCAGATATGGCACATATATAAATGTTATAGTGCATTTTCGATGATGACGTATGGCTGTGAATTTGTTGTTTGAGGTCTTGCAGTAGTTTTGGTCTTATGATGAACACAACGGAATGCACATGACGAACGATGAAACATAAGGATGACATTGATGGGAATATTTGAGGGACAGAATATTCAAATTGGCACACATCTACCTTGTCTGTCGTCTCAATTCTAATAGTGAATACAAATCAATTTAGTACCTGTGCCATGTGTGTACTTACAGGCTCTACAGTCTACACAGAAGAGTGGCACTTTGTTTTTCCTCGTGCAGCAAATGCCAAACAGTGGCCTTATCTTCTTCAGTGACTCGGGTTTCTTTCGCAACAGCAGCGACATTAACAGTGTACACAGGTCAACAAGTTCGACAATGAAAACAAAAAATAATAATGAGAACAATAAAATAAACTTGTTTGAGCTCACAGGACTGACTCTATGGCTTCCGGTACGGTTTCTGAGGCATTGGTTTTGTGCATAACAAGAGGTGAGGTCTCCTCCTGCGCCTGGATGTTGGCCACCGTTTCCACCCGCACCTCAGAAAGCTCCCCTCCCTTATCCTTCTCATCCTGCTGCTGCTGCTTTTTCATCTCCTGCTGGTTGATGTGATGCAGGATTCCAGCACCTAAAGCATCGCCTTCCACATTGACCACTGTGGTTGTGCGATCCCTGCACAGAGATGATACTAAGTCAACACATCATCTTAGATACATAGAACTATGTCTTTCAAAGCCATGTATCCCCCCGTCCCCTCACCACCCCCACGCATGGGTGACACAATAAAAGTTCCCCCTTTCATAGAATTCCTATTTATCCTGTTGCGATACCACACAGAGCTGAGATTAGATATTTAGTTCATGGCCTATAGCTCCTTCACGTGGAAATATTTTAACCTCTCAGTTTTTCATTTGGGCTTCAACTTAATCTTGACAGAAACGTCCCGGTTAAAGGATGTGGAAAAAAATGTAGCATCAACAATTTTGTGTAACAGATATAATTTGAGTTACACCTCTTTAAATGTCACTCCAAACAAAAGATTAATTTCATGTAATGCATTTTGAAGACATTCTGGTTCTTTCGCTGAATGCCAATCGATACTGTGTACATTTTTTTTAATATATCCTTGTTTCATTCACAATTTCGAAAATTTTAATAATCTCTGTGCTTTCAGTGGGCAAATGTTATGCTATACTCTGAGTATTAAACTGAGCAAAGAGGTTAAACAAATTTGAAAACAACTGGTTGACGCTCCTTAGGCAGCAAAAACCTCAACCAAACATTTCCTGTAGTTGCAGCCCGGACAATGATCAGAGTCAATTTTCCAAAACACTGTATGTCCTCTTTACGTCTCCAAAAACCATGTTGTCACGTACGCAAATGGTGAAACGACCTTGTTTTTTCCAGCATCATTTTAAAACAGCCGTTTGTATACTGCCCCTTAGTTCTTGCTTCCTTTGGATTCCTAAGCTGAAGTTGAGTTGACCAAATGTACTCACACAATCCAGTCAACAGCCAGCATAAGAGACAAATCGTTGGTTGGTAACCCGATGGCCTCCAGGATAATGGCAATGGTGATGATGCCACCAGCTGGGATTCCTGCAGCCCCAACGCTGGAGGCTGTGGCCGTCACCCTAGAAACAACAAGGAAACGTCGACATGTAGAACAAAATCCTACTTTTTCATAGTTCCTCTAGGAGGAGACTGTATAGACAGCGGCACAGTGCACTCACAAGATAGTAAAGATCTGTCCGGCATTGAGCTCAGTGTTGTTTAGCTGGGCGATGAAGACAGCAGCTACGCACTGGAATATGGCTGCTCCGTCCATGTTCACTGTGGCACCAATGGGGAGAATGAAGCGGCTGATGCGCTTGTCCACGCCATTGTTCTCCTCTACACACTTTATCATGGAGGGAAGAGTCGCTGAGCTGTGAGGGTTTTGAAAACAACAACAAAAACAACAACAAAAACGTCAATTGTGATTTCTTTTGAAATTCTCAATAAAATATCCATAATTTCTAGCCTTTGAAAGACAAAGTTGACGGTTTGGGTCACATGAATGGATCCCTGTCCATTCACTTTCGGTTGAACAACCTTTTAATATCCAGTATAAGGTTATTTATCATTTTCTCGAGCTTTCTGATTGGTCTACTTTCTGCTTTTTCAGCTTAAGTAGTAATTATCAATCATAAGACAAATTTGCCTTCAACATCTCTGAAGCCATCCATCCATCCATCCATCAATTTTCTAATCTCTTTATCCTCATGAGGGTCGCGGGCGTGATGGAGCCTATCAGAGTGGTTCACCCTGAAATGGTCGCGAGCCAATCGCAGGGTACACTTAGACAAACAACTATTCATACTCACAATCACACCTTGGAAAAATGTAAAGTATTCAATTAACCTACCATGCATGTTTTTGGAATGCAGGAGAAAACCCACGCAGGTGCGGGGAGAACATGCAAACTCCACACAGGAAGGCCGGGCCCTGGAATCGAACCCTACACCTCTGCACTGTGAGGCGGACATGCTAACCAGTCGATCACCGTGTCGCTGAGCTGAAGCCAGTTTAGCAAAAATATGTGTACAATATGTATCTATTCCTCCATAATCTGAGCAATTTTTGCGGACATGCTCGAGAAGGGCAAACGGCAGGATACACACCCTGAACAGGTTGCCAGCAAATCGCAGGGCACACATAGACTAACAAACATTCAAGCTCGCAATCACGCCTAGAGATAATTTTGTGTACAATTAGAACAGTTTTTCAGAACGACCATTTCCATTCCGCTGAGGGTTATAGTACGACAGGAAAGTAGGGTTATACCTGGAGCAGGTGGCGAAGGCGGTCGTGAAAGGCGTAATGAGGCCCGACAGAAAACTGAAGGGGTTCTTGCGCGTAAAGCCGAAGTAGATCAGTGGCAGGACAATGCCACCATGTATTATGTGCCCCAGGATGGAAGCAAATATGTATTTTCCCAAACTTGTGACCAGTAGAACCACATCCTCCATCTCCACAATCTTACTGCCCACCAGGAACACAATGCCAAACGGGATATACCTGAGGATTGGGAAAACAGGGTTCTAGTTCTGAAAACATCCCTCGTGGTGGGTCTTTGAGGTTATGTAACTGAAAAAAATGTCACCAATTTTGTACTTTAAAAACCTCATCGATGAGCACTCACCACATGATCCAGGATACTAGTACCATGGTTGCCTCATTGAAAGCGTTGAAGAATCGGATAAGCTCCTCGCCTTCATCTCCAAGTTTCCTCAGTGCCACGCCAAACACCATAGCGAACAACACCAGACCCAGGATGTTCATGCCATCATTGTCTGTCCCATAGGGCACCTAAAAACCATGAATTGGGCAGATCAAGGAGAGACGAGCTGTAATTCTGAATTGCAATTACTGTAGTCAAAAGCTATAAGCCGGAAACCTGTCTTACCCTAAAATATGCACATACAGTAGTTAATCAAGTCACGGCCACCTTATTGCCAAAATAGGTTTATCTAATGAAAATATTTTTTAATAATGTGGTGTATTATTAATACTATTCATGTAAAAAACTGTTAGGAGAACAAATACTGTAAAATGGTTGCATAAGTGTACACAAAAAAATAGAGAATAGATGGATGATTGGATACATTCTACAGTATTACCATCCTTCCAATCACTGAAGGTACAAAAGTTAATTATTGTTGTTTTGTTGTTTTAAAGTCTTACTGTACTGTTACTGGACTTGGATCTCTTACATGGTAAAAACCGAATACAATATTTAATTATATTCCCACTCTCGATGATAGTCAATAATTCTAAGGTGGAATTACTGCCACCATAACCTTCAATTTGTTTTCATTAAAAAAAAATTGCTTTGACTGTATGCTAGGGCTGGATTTTTACTGCTTTTCCTTTTTTTTAATTGTTTTTTTTTTCTTGAAATTAGTTTGGGACTATACAGCCAGCACGGTGCAGCACATTCAGTGAGCTGGATAATGGTTAACAAAAAGGACATGGACAAATCCCCTCTGTCTGCACCCATTGTCCTGAGGGATCCCATAGCGCCATCAGCTTCATTCCAACATGGCCCATGACAGACAATTACCATGGACCAATGCTTAAGATGACTGAGAACCCCAAAGTGTGTGTGTGTGTGTGTGTGTGTGTGTGTGTGTGTGTGTGTGTGTGTGTGTGTGTGTGTGTGTGTGTGTGTGTGTGTGTGTGTGTGTGCGTGTGTGTGTGTGTGTGTGTGTGTGTGTGTGCGTGTGTGTGTGTGTGTGTGTGTGAGTGTGTGAAAGAAGGAAGATGTTTACATAGATTGTGTGACTGACTGTCTAGTCGAATGTGTAACCCGGATTATGGCATGAGGCAATGGGGAGTGGACGCAACCAAAATCTACATTGACTAAAAGAGTAGCGTCGTTAAAAATTGCTTAATTAAAACAGAACTGAATATTGACGGGACCTGAATGCGAGCGGACGCATTCTTTGGCCGTTTTAAAGAAGTGTTTCGGGAGAAAGGGAGTCATTCTAGGCAGTGAGTGTGCTCAGAGGCTTGAACGTGTTATGCGCATTTCGTTTAAAATCACTTGTTGCTCAAATGTAGTCACCTTCCTTAGACCTCTAGCACTGTGCCTGGCTAACGTAGCTGTTAGCTTAACGTACCGCCGGGATTTCGCCGACCGTATAACGTCGTCGGAGTCTCGTTCAACATTCTTCTGGTGAGTGTACATGAATGTTAGTAACATCTCACAGTACTTGGAAGTACTTAATTGCTGTAGTAATTTTATTGCCGGCGCTCGTGTGCTCTTGGCCCAATTAGTCCGGGTCTTTTGTGGAGCTCTAATTGAGGACAGCACTGGGATTGGCGTGCCTTCAGTGGAGTGGATTCCATTACGGTGCCCTGACTTCCAAAAGTGCTGGAAAAGGGGGTACAGTGGTGGTGGTGAGCCAACCAAAGAACATACAGTATATTACATTTAATAAATTTTATTTTATTTGTGTTGGTGATGTTTAGAATAATTTATTTTGTACGACAGGAGTTGACAAGAACATTTTGTGTTTAGTTATTTCATTCAGATTGAAAGAAAAAAAAAGGAAACACACCAGTGTTGAGAAAGGTGATCACCAATTATTTTGCTTGAGGGAAAGGTCAACTAAGAGGTTGAGACTAAATTGGATTTATTTACTTTTTTCACTGTGTTTGTCGTGATAATAATTTTGTTGTCCTGTGTTTATGTTTGATATAAAAGATAATTGTTCTTACAACTGTTGTCTTGTTTCTTTGCCCATGCCACCCCCTCAATGGTGACATCATTGGCTCCAGTGAATTGAACCTAGTGTCCCCTTACTGGTCCAGGTAGAAACCTGTTGTCTGCCCCAGAGTGTTTTATCATCTCCAGCAATTATAAAACAGACGTAGCCCTTGTTGCAAATGCATAATGCGACAAGCCTCCATCCTCATCCATTTTTTTTAATACTCCAACCTTATTGGACAGCCTGGAATGGTCACCAGTCAATCACAGGGCATATGTAGACAAACAACAGTTCATACTCACATTCACATCCACAGACTTCCGTTCACCTAACACTCAAGAAGCCGGTCTACCTGGAGAAAGCCCACACAACCAGTGGGAAAACATGTAAACTGCACATGGGAGGTTTAGAACCACTAACAAGCATTCCACAGTGCTGCCGCCTGAACCACACTATAAAAGTTTATTTGACCTGTACTGTTGTGAGCAGGCTAACTGTCTCGCCACCGTTAATTCACTTCAGCCTTGATGTACATAAGTGGAAAGAATAACGTGACCTCCAACATATCTGTTTTCTTTTAGTTGAAGTTCAAGACGTTTATGAGCATACAGGCTTTGATTACCTCCAGACGGGACAAAAGTGGCCTTAAGGAGAAAGCATCCTTTTTGCTTAGATTTGATTGCTATCTGCATAGCAGTGAAAGGAAATATGCTTAAGACAAACTTTGGGAGCAACAATACAATGAAAACAGCAGGGGCCCCAAAATTGCACCATGTGGAACACCATCGGCCAGTGGGGCAGAGTGGTAGAGCAACCAAGGCTAACACATAAAGTCCTGCCTGGGTGCAAAGTATGTTTATAGGGAACAAATAGACACAGCTATGTCATCAACCTCCAATTATTCATCCACCCTCTTTCTCCATCTCATCGATTTCAGATGCAAGTCGCCCTTTATTCATCAGAATAAAGGGCTGATGCATTACTGATTTGAGATGGATAAATTCCACAAAATAAAGAAATTTACCCCGTGCTATCTGAGCTTCACGCATATTTTGAACTGCTATATCTCTCTTTTTGAGAGTTTACACTTCAAGTTATGGGTTCATTATCCATATTGTCCCTTTGTCATAGTCCCTCATTTTTCTTTTTTTATTAATAATTTAGTTACTGAAACCTTCTTAAATGAAGTACCTGGCTATTTGTCGTATGTGGGTGAGAATTTATGGCCCCCGCTCCCTGACAAATGAATTTCACTGATTACTTGTGTATGTTCATTATTCATGGCAGTTATCAGTTCATTTCCCCCACAAAGAGCGAGTGTTTACTGTGTAAGCAAGAAAAAAAAGAAAAAAAAATTACATGCAATACCTCTGAAAACTTTTATTTACAAGAATGGCTACGCCTCCCGAACAGGTTACAATTAGACTTTAACAGTCTCTGAACAACATACTGTCAACAATATCTGGCCACACTTAGAAATACACACACACACACACACAATTCAACATGAGCAGAGCTTCACACATTCACTCATACTCCTTGCAAATGTATCTGAATGTGTGCATATAGAAGTGTATTAGTGTGTGGCAGTCAAGGGAATTGATACCTTTTGATAGAGGATGGTCCCATTGGTGTCATTTCCTGAAGCAACCATCTTGTAGTTAGTGGCATACTGCATCACAAAAAAGAAAAAAAGTTTTTTTGTTCTTATCTTAGTGAATAAATATGTGATCTTTAACATGATTACTGAATGGCTTCCTCTCACATAACTTGCACCTCCAGAGAGAGAATGATAAATGGGCTTCCGATAATTGGGTTTCTATTGTTACCACCCCAATTCTAACCAGAATAATAAAAAGCAATATACTGTATCATGCATTTACTTCCCATTAAAAAACACATGGTGGAAGTAATGTTACCTTTAAAATACTGTACCAACTTCCCAAAAATATGTTGCTAGGTGTGTTGGTATGTACTTATGTCAATCTATAGTAATGGTGGATAGGCTCCATTCACGTTGCATCACCACTAGAATTGGTAAGTGGCAGTGTTCAAATCTCACATTAACTCGACCAACACCAAAATGATCATTACAAATTTCATTAACAGCATGCTAGTTTGTTGTAGAGCAAAGAAAGACCATAATAATATTTCTCACTGTTGCGTTTAAATTTACCCAAAGTTGCCTTTGTCAGCATCTTGGAGGGATGAATTGGAAATGAAATGGAATTTGAGGACCATTTGAATGGCTTCATTTGCAACAACGCTATCCTCTCAACCTTACTCAATGACAGACTGTATAGAAAGGATGATGACACAGAAAGAAGTGCATATTTTAAAGACCGGGCATAGAATCTTGTGCTGGTGTGGCTATGGTCAAACAAATGGACTCTGAATGATTGGGAAATGTTTCCTTAAAGATCAAGCTATATGTTTTTTCTGTGCCTCTCTGCTTGCTTGGTTTAATCCTCAATTGGTGATGTGAGCGGTGTGGTGGGAAGTGCACTCCGTGACTTGCCTGCACTTTGAAACGCACTCCTCTCTCCATGCAAGGAGTCACGTTTATGATTCACTTCTCCAATTTCCACTGTTTTGTTTGCGGGACTTTGTCCACTGCTATGCATATATGCGGTCCTTTGTGGATAAGCATCTTCGTCTTGCACCCTTTTACCCCAAATACAGACCATAGTGGATTCCTATTTTATAGTCTGATAGAGCAGAGATAATAATTGTCGAAAGTGGGCCACGTTCAAAAGCAACGAGGCGAGGTGAGTTGCTAGGCTGGTGTGAATGGAATGATTTTGCCATGGAAACGCCTGGTGGGTAGAAGCCAAAGAGTCCTCATTAAGAGGCATTATAAGACTGAGCCAGTAAGTACAGCGGCTGTAAATGAACATGAAGTGGCATCAGTGGTGTCGGAGAAATAAATTCTGCTGGTTAATCTACACATGAAACTGGTGCTCGTGAAAAATGGGTGACCCATGAGCATGGAGAGGAGAGTGGATGAAGTGAGGCACTCACAGAGCGGAAAGCTGCAGCCACCAAGTTAGATGGGAATAAATTCCTGAAAAAGATTGAGAAGAATTAGTCTTTCAAAACGTGTCAGCTTTAATGCAATGCAGCGGACTCTCAATTTGAAAGACCAGTCCACAATCTACTGCACATTGAAGGTTTGTCATCACACGCTCTTAACACATTGGTATGGATCGTTTATCAGGTCCACTGCTTCTCCTCATATCCCCTGACAAAGCAATTTCTCAGGCGACATTGTTCTGGCGCTAGACGTTAACAAAGATAATGTATAACTAAAAGGTCTACACATTATTTGAGCTTGTAAAAGATTGTGATTTTTGAACAAATTCTCTTCTGCACCATTCTGAGAGCGGGTATATTCAGAGAGATAGAGTGTGCTGCGCTCCCATTCATTTTTGAATGCAGCAAGCACTGGCGCACCGTGTCCCCAGTTAAATCGCCTAGTGCCACGCACCATCTTTATTGTACCTTAAATAGTCGAACCACAAATTTGAGGGGCGTTCTCAGTTTCCAAATGGTCGCAATGCACCAGTGCGCGCTCAGATTATTTCCGAAGGTGCCCCTAAATGTTCAAGACAATGACAGACAGGAATTGTATTGGAACAGAACGGCTACTTGTGCACTTTTAAAAAATGTTTATAAACTTAAATAATCATAAACATAAATATATAAATTGTTTGTGTGTTGAGGGGGGGCTAGAAATATTTCTGACAGAACTATCTTTTTTTCTCACGTCACCCTTTGTCAATTGTAAATCTGCATGCTTTTGGCCTTTACACCACCTACGACGACGGGTATTTAATGAAAGTGATTTCACTGGGGTTACTTGATGTATTTCAACGCAAACTGGCTGGCAACCCGTAAATTCTAAAATGATTCGGTTAGGTTTTTTTTCCATCTCGTTTTTCTAGTCTAGCGTTACTCGGGCCTCCCTCCCAGACACCACACTGATTCTATTTTCTTTGTTATCAGTTAAGCACACAAAGGATTACTGGAAGCTTTGGGTTCTTTCCACGTATTAGTGTGAGTGGGGTAACTTTATCCCCGGAGGTCACACAACATGGTGCAAAGAAACACAACTTTTTCCCACAGTGAGGACATGTCTGATGAGTTCAGCACATAAAACCTGGACAACGATTCAGTCGTTTCACACGGCACATCTTTTGTAAAACTGATGGGACATTATTAGTTTCAATCCTACATTGCTGTCACACAAAGTTTCTTATTAAAGTCTTTGAGTCAAAATGTTTCGTGAACAGCACATGACCAAGGCAAGGAACTGTTAACTTTGAGAAGTTGCAATGATGGAGACAGTTTTTTTTAAAGATCTCACATTAAATGGCATCTTTATTCCTTAATGAATAGCAGAAATAGGCCACGCCGGAGCCATTTAGAGGGAAGGCAATAGTTGTTGTTGTTCTGTTTCAGCGGTTTTGTTTGCGACAAACACACATGAGAATATGAACATCTGTTCCCCAGGACTTGGATGCACTGAATCATATTCTGAACTTGTATGGTTCTGAAATCTGCAGACTTGAGGCAATTAGTGGAGCTCAGAGATCAAAGTAAGCATGGTGAAAATGCATTTAGCTGTTATGCTGCACACAAATGGAATAAGCGACCAAAAGAAGTGAAATCAGCCCCGAGTGTAACTGCTTTTAAATACAGCTCAAAAACCTTGCTGCTTCCCTTTCATTGGGGTCATAAACATTTTCTTTGGGTTATTTTTAGAACCCTACATTTATTTCTTGACTTTTAAATGTTTTAGGGTTTCTGTTCATGTATTTTAATGTTGTGTACAGTATACACATGAGTGTATATGTAGTATAATATTGTGTTGGAGTGAAATGTAACTCAGAATCCCTCCTAAGGCAAAGTACATGACGAAGTTGCACAACAGTGTAAAGTTACAAGTCGCAGCTTATTTAAAACTGTTTGGATGTCACTCCTGGCATTTATCATCTGCGGTAAAAAAAAAAAAAGTCACTAAAATAACAACTCTTGTGGTCGACATTTGCACACTGATTTAGCATAGAATCCTGATTTATTAAAGGATGTGGTGGCACATTTAATACATACTGTGGTGATAAGCGAGAAGTGCCGACCAGACCAGTATGTGCCTGGTTGAAACTGAATAGAGCTGCAGCAGATGAAGCCTTGTACCCAAAATACACAGCTCTTCCACAACAGCTGTCATCTCACTCGTACGGTGAGAATTTGTTATCAGGCAGCTTCTCAACCATGCAGGACTAACTAAAAACAGGAAAGCAGCCTCCAACCAATGGCGAATCAACTCCTCCTTCCTTTCAAGCCGATTTCTATTTTTAAGATCATATGTTGTGATTTGAAGCTGGTGATCAAATTCTGCTACAAAGTTCATCACGTGGCTGAATGTTCATTTAATATTTTTAGAGGGGAGAGAGATGACCATGTTCTAATTTCCTAACAGCGTTTACACCTTTTGACAAAGCTGCCTTTCCTTCACCCGCATGGTTTTGTCAAATACTGTAAAATCAAAGCAGGCCGCACTGACCTGCTCTCCACCCGAGTCACTTTGCACTCGAACTTCGACACGTGCAGTTCAGATAATCACCTAGCATCAGTGGTGGGAAGTACAACTTTGTCAAATATCCTAAGTACTTCTTTTTCTGATCCAGATTTTTTTCTGATCTGATATCCTAAATTCTTCTTTTTACTTTTACTCCCAACATTGGAAAACTATATATACTGCTGTTGCTTCATACACTTGTAAGCTTTGGTTAAATTGTTAATTTTTATCATTTTATATTTAAGCATTATATGTTTTTATCATTTAGGTAACTAACATAAAACCATTTAGATTGTTAATTATTATCATTTTATATTTAAGCAATATATTTTTTTAAATCATTTAGGTAACTAACATAAAACAATATAATGCTTAATTAAATATAAAATGATAATAATTAACAATTTAACCAAAGCTTACACACTTGTTGTTTGGGGAGGAAGTGTACGCTACCTGGCCAAGTCCAGAAATGAGTCGGTGGTCTCCTTATCGCTGCTGACGCTCTCCAGACCCAGGCTGTTGGTATTGAGGGCGCCCGCGCCCACCCCGGGTTTGACGATAAACGCCAACGCCACGCCGATCCCGGAGGCGATGAGGGTCGTAACCAGGAAGTAAGCGACCGCGATGCCCCCCAATTTGCCCAGTGAGCGGGTGTCCAGGCTGGCCGCGCCGGAGACGAGGCTGCACACGACCAGGGGCAGGATAATCATCTTCAGCATCCGGAGGAGCATCTCACCCGGGAAGGCGAAGTAGGTCATCTGAGCCTTGGTCAGACTCATGTTGCGCACCCCCATTCCGAGCCCGACACCCACCACAACCCCGGAGACCGTCATGATCACCAGAAGGTTCCGGCGAAGAAACCCCACCAGTTTCTCCTGCAAGCTTTTCGAGGCACGTTTACCTTGCAGGCGCTCTTCAGAGCCGGCCATGGCGTGGCCGTTGATTTCGCTCTTTTTCTCCATCTTTTTTTTCTCCCGCCCCCCAACCCCCTTCTGCAAGCACGGCAGCGTGGGAAGCTTGAACTGAGTTTGTGCTCAACGAAAGCGTGGTTTGGACGCACATTCAACAACGAGGGTTGGACTCGGTGTGTGTGTGGGGGGGGGGGGGGGGGGCGGGGGTGGATTAAGTCGGGGGATTGCAACCAATCGGGTTGCCAGGAGCATGCGCTGGTAGACAGACCGCGCTGTCCGCAGATGATGCAAGATTATAAAGTATTGCTCCGGTTTCATGTTTCCGATATTCTGGAAACATGCAAGAATGATGACGACTCAATTTATGGAAAACTGCTTGTTATTGTAGAAACTGGTCCTTTTATTCCACCGGACCATTTTCTCTAGCGTGTTCAAGACCTGGAGGAGGAAGCCAATTCCAACGATGCTACACTACCATTCTAATAACACATACCAGTAGAGTGATGACCAGGATTCAGTAGCTTGGAATCACGCAGATTTATTTTCCTAACAGGTCATCTAATACAGACGTCTGTTCCTGAGGTTCCCTAACAAACAGTCTAGACAAGCTGCACCGCCACTGGACAGACTCGTCACCCTCAGGTGGACAGACAGAATATATTACAACAGATCATTGTTTATTCATGAGCCTAGACTAACGCGGATTGGTCCACGCATTCTGGAGTCCGGTCTTCTTGGTGTTTCCACGTATTCTGGTCTTCTTGGTGTTTCCACGTATTCTGGTCTTCTTGGTGTTTTCCCGCCACTGCCCGCGCAGCAGTGGCCCGCACGGACGGCCGTTATGTCGCTCCCTTGGTGTTTTTCACTGAGATAAAGAACTGCCGTTATGTGCGTTACTCCCTGAGATGAAGAACTGAGAGAACATGTCTGTTATATTCTTACACACTGAATAAAGAGCAATAAAGCGTGGTTAACATAAGCAAAAGCATAAAATGAATTATTCCTTCATTATTTTTGGGAGCATTTGCAAGTAAAAGATTTTCGGGTGAAATCACAATGACAGTCCCTCTCTGATTTGTTTTTTGGAACTGCATGCTGGACAGACCAAATATGAGACCCACATGCGAAATAACCATCCGCCAACTATGTAACATTTAATTGTGGAGCTATAGCGTTATTTTTTTTTTTTAGTCATTAGGTTCGGTGGTGTGGGGGCGGTACAGGCAACAGTAGCTACAGGTGGGCCTGGGGTCAAGATCAACAGAATCTGACGGTTGGGGGTCAGCAAAGTAGGCAGTTGATGGTGGTGAACACGATTTTGCGTTGATTTTGCTGCACTGCGAATCGGCCAGTGTTAAAAGTTGCATTAACATCACTCAGTAATAAAATAATCTCTGTAGCCTAGGATGTAACACTGATATGTTGTTAAAATGGCCTGTTATTTTCCTCCTCGCTTCCAAGCTGGAATTAAACTTTCACATGGCATTCGATGAATAAAATTGCGTGAAAACTTGCTTGCCGCTTGACTTTTTTGTTTCCTATTGTTGAAAACAGATGAACCGATAGTTGTATTTTGTGTCACATGGGTGACGCAGCCACCTGGGTTGGGGGGGGGGGGGGGGGCAGAACGTGGAGGGAGTTTTGTCTCGAGTTGATGAGAATTGCAATGGATAGGTTTGTGATCTGCCTGAATAAGAACCCTAATGGGGAGTTCTTGCAATGGTAATTACGGAATTAACGTTGAATTAAAATAATAAAAAAGGAGGAATGATGGAGGAAAATGTGGAGACAGTTGTTTTCAATATGATTTATTATTTTTAATTCTGCATTTATATTTCTGTGCGAAACGTGCTCAACTCTGCATGGCTCCAAGGAGCCGACAGTTTACAGTAGACGATCAGATAAGAGGAAACCAACGGAGGCGACCCTTCTGCATTTCTCAAGATATGCCGAATTGGCGTATTAAAAGTGCTTTGACGTATTAAAAATGATTATCAGGCTTATGCACTTGCTAAGGATGTGATGAAATATTAAAACATCATGTACTTTGGCGCAAAAGCTAGGTAGGGTGTGGCCAGTTTGCTGATACCCCAAAATCCCGCTTTGTGGCCTCACCTTCATGTAACCTAGGGACCTCAAGAGCAGATAAAAAGAGAGGTTTAGGGAGGGGCTGCTTTAGGATAGCTGAGGGAAATGTCCGCAGCCTTCTTCCTACTCTCCTCGCAAACAAAAACAACAACTCTCTTCCTTTTTGTTTATGCATATTTGTCAAGTCATATTATGAACCTGACACATCTTCAAGACGATAAGGCCTTTCTTTTGACCGCAAATGTTATTACGACAAGGTTTCGTGATTTACTGAATGCATTTAGAATTAAGGATTTGTCCACTGTTATTAGGGTCTCTGATCTAATTTTATTGCCAGTTTTCACATGAAAATGACGAAACAACATACACTGTTACCTACTGCTGTTTTATAGGAGCTCTCTAAAATGGATTTCATAAAATCAATCTAAATTTTGTAATGCATCTTATTTAATGTAGTGAGGCATGGGGTATTCCCCACTAGGGATGTAGTGTTGGAATGAGCATATTCCTGTTCATCTAAACCAGGGGTGCCCATTAGGTAGATCCTGATCTACCGGTAGATCTAAGACCGGTCCCAAGTAGATCCGAGGAGTGTCGAGGAGAAAAAAAAAATTGTGTGTTTTTGTACATGTTAGTAATATTTTTGTGTTAATGTACGCTGCACCCTAATCATCCTCAGTCTCATTTTCACACACAAAAAAAATAAATAAATAAATAAATAAAACAGGTAAATCTTGAATTTACGGTGGCGCGTGAGTACGTCACCGGAAGTTGTTTGCGCTCAGCAGTCTGCAATTGCAGCTTGTAATCAGAGCTGTTGCGCTCTATCTTTTATCGTCATTATTCTCATTCAGAGTTTGCTTCATGTACAATTCGCCGAGGGCACGGGCAAAGAATAGGAATCTCGGAGGGCCCAGGGAACCACTTTAAAACTGTACGTGTGAGCTACGATAGTTAACAGGCTGCAAAAGTGCATCGCATGCCTCCGTTTCAGGCTGTTTCTCATCATGGCGTTCATGTGTGCGTGTGTGTAAGGGTAGATCCCGGGAGGTTAGTTGATCGAAAAGTAGATCTCCGGTCCAAAAAGTTTGGGCACTCCTGATCTAAACACTCAATCGTGTCATTATTACTGCAATGTCACCACTAGATTTTGTTGCTATAACACACTACAGGGTGTTGGGCATTCCACACTTGTTACTTTTTGGGTGCATATAGGCACTTGACTGGAGTTAAAATTAACACCCCATAGTGTTGAAGTAACATCAACAGATTGATGCAAAGATAATCATTGCATCAATCAAGAGTAGAGAAAGGAGATTGTGGTGGACATCAAGAGGACCAGACGCTCCCCTCACACTGCTGCACATTGGAGAAGGAGCAGTGGAAGTGGTTTCCAGCTATAAGTACCTTGGGGTCCACCTTTCCGATTAGACTTCACCTGGAGCCAACAACCCGTTTGCTAAAGAAGGCTAATCAACATCTTTACTTCCTGCAGATATGCCGGACTGCGGAGATCAAACCTCTACAGATGTGGTGGAGAGCACTCTCAGCACCAGCCAGCCTCACAGTGTTGCACAGAGGCTGCAGAAAGGAAGGCTTTTCAAATGATGGTGAAGGCTATACAGAAGATTGTGTGGTACAGAGTTCTCGCAACTATTGGCATCTTCAACAGCAGATGAAGAAAGATGGCTCACTGCATCATTCAGGACCCAACCCATACCTTATACTGCATCGTCCATCCTCTCCCCTCAGCCAGAAGGGTACAGACCACCTGGCTTCTTTCCGCAAGCTGTAAGACTGTTCAAGTTGAGCAGTGCTGTCGCCCTGAATTTCGTCCCACCCCATGGCTATTCCTCCCTCCACATTGAACCCTTGATTCTTCTTTTTTCAAATACAAACCATTTGTGAATAACATGTACAATTTTGATGATTTTTGCTTCATCAACACCATGCATTTGCAACGTCGCATACACTCAAAACTGTGAATAAGCATCTCCCTTACAGCAGTGGTCCCTGACCGCCGGGCCGCGGGCCTATACCGGTCATTTGGTGCCGGGCGGCACAGAAAGAATAAATAACTTACATTCGTTCTGTTTTCTTAATTTCGGAATCTGAAAGATGTGTTATTTTGGAAAATTACCGTACTCTCTGTTCTATCAGTCTACACTATGTCACTCTTGACGCAGGTGAATGCACGCTTTTCGGTCACGTGATAGGTTACCGCATAAAAAACAAACGTCTTTGACAAGTTTTTTTGAGAAGGGTGCTGGTTTCACCTGGCGCTTAAAGAGGGGCGGGGCTGCCACTGACAGGCGACCGTTCGCGCGACGTATAAAAAGCAGAATCGCATTATGTTGCGTTAGTGAATACACTCGCTTCGTCGTCGGCATGGCCCAATGGTAAGCTACGCTTGTACCTTTATTTACCAGATATCTAAAGTTAGCTTTAGATTCGATCATGATCGTTTGCTTTGTTTGTCTGCTTTGCATTATGTCCGTTGTGCTTTGTTTGCAATCACAGTCAGTTACCGCTCGCAATCGGCAATGTAAACGGCGTGGGCTAAAGTGTTTCTAAAACAGTGGTGTCTTTATTTAACTCATTATGTATAGTTTTCATGTTTGTCCAGCCGCAATTTGATTTTGAACGAAGTACATTGCGTTGCAGCTGGGCTTAATTATGCCGGCGCTCCACTTCCGGTTTGGACCGTTGGGACTTGTAGTTCTTTTGTTCGAGTCGACTTGATATGTTTGTGATACATGTATATGGTTTCTTACGTTTAAAATAATGATACATAGTGAGATCACGGTTGATTAAAGTATTAAGTGTATTGTTAAAATAAAAGTATTAATGTCAATTCTATACTTATTTACACAGTGATGCAGAAAGAAAGATATATTAATTTTACTGCATTTATATGTGCTTCAGGTTATTACCTGCTTCTGACACTGCTACTGCAACTACTTTCGTTTCATCTACTTTTGCTGCAAAATGTATCAAGAAAGTACAGAAAGAGTGATCCTTCCATACTGGCCGACGATCTCTATTCAGAGGGCCGTGAAAAACGGAATTCGCTGAACAAAGGGGAAAAGACCCAGCCAGGAGACAGGAGAGGAGCCGATGACATTGAAGAAAGAGAAGGCTACATTTAACAGACAGTATTATGAGTCCTATTTCAAATACAGCTTTACCTCAACGGGAGATTCACACGCACCGAGCCTACTCTGCATAATAAGCGGCGATTGTGAGTCATATTTTTCATGCACTTTGTATTTCCGGCGTATCTTATTTTGAAGGCACGTTTATGCGTTACATAGCGACCAGAGAGTGTTGCGGCCAAATAGGACGTTCCTCGTGTCATGATTCGTGTTTATTATGTTGAGAAAATGCCACCGTTTTCAAGCAGGTCAGATCATATTATTTTGTTGGATTTATCCGCCACACCTTCAAGGCCGGTCCCTGAAAATATTGTCCGACATGAAGCCGGGCCGTGGTGCAAAAAAGTTGGGGACCTCTGCCTTACAGAATTAATCCGATTTATTTGATCTTATTTGGTTGTTCTAATTTTATTTTCAAGTCTAGGGAGTTGGAATTTAATGGGATAACCTGGGACCTCTGGTATCGTCTTTCATGCCATATCATATGGAAATGTCTTTCAGTATGACAATGAAATTCAGTGAATCCTTGAACCCAACCCTTTTCTAAAGCGTTTGAGCACTTGCCTTTGGACGAGAGACGGAATAAAAGCATGACTGTTCGCCAGTCAATCACAAGGCTCCTATAGCAAAATAACCATTCGTGCTCCCAATGAACCTATCATGAATGTCTTGGAATGTGGAAGGAAGCGCAGGAAGACCTCTCAACTCTGACGGATACGAGCTACCCACCCATCCCCTGTGCTTAAGTCCACCAGGTTCTCCTACACTGATGAATAATTTCAGTGTTTCGAAATGAATTGAAAAATCCACATGGGATGAGCAGGAAAAACGAGAGAGGTGCATGGTCTCAGCACCATGGCCAGCGCTCAATCTCCTAGAGGGCGCTAGAGCCGGTTTGGATACTATTTATGCACATCCCGTATTCACAGCTAAACCGAAGAGCAATGCCGAAAGACAGCATCTCAAGAAAACAAATCAAACGGTCTTCTCAAGCCCACGCTAACGGCCTAAACACGTTTTCCTCGTTTTGTAATTCACATGTCTGTGATCTGACCTTGAATCCGCCACAAGATGGCGGTAGAATGACGCTGCAGTTTACCGGCACTTGCTGACGTCAACAGTCACGCACTCCTTTCTGGAATCGGTTAATGATCTGCATGGAACGTGTTCGTTTTGGTTTCTGTTTACTGAGAATTATATTCTGGCTGGTTCAATAAAGATTGTTTTAAAAAATCGGTTAATGATCTACCATAATTGTTTGTTTTAAAAGACAGTGCTTGATGTTCATGTCATTGATACGATTTCATGCAAGGTTCTTTCTGCAAGTTTTGCACCCCATGCATCTATCTATTAAGAAAAAAATCGTCATTGGGCTATTGGAATTGGGAATCATATACAGGTAGTGGTTTGATGATTGTTCGTTGTTTTCTTGTTCAAAAGAAGCATTGACGAGTTGGGATTTTACTGCATTTTTTTAAACGCACACATTTGATATTTATGAGTATGTTTTGTGATCAAAAGAAACAGAAATACGAGTGACAGATAATCACGTTCATGTTTTATGGAGGCATGTCTGAAAGGAAATGCTTGGTCTTTCTCTTGAGGACACCCCACCCCCCCCTCCTCGCCTGCCTTAACTGTCTTCTGCGTTGTCCTTGCTGACCTTTGCTGGGCTGTTGCTAAGTTGAGCGAAACTATCCCTCCCTCTTTTCGCCAACAGAGACAGACTGTCCCCCTTCCCCTCACAGCTGTGTGGCCTAAATGCTGGAAATAACCAGCAGCCCTGAGGACCAGAAGGCATGACTGTCGAACAGTGGCAAATGTTGGTGCTGTGCCACTGTCATTGAGAAAGGAAATCAAACACAGTGGGAGGCTGAGCTTTTTTCTGAAGATAGTGTGTTATCCAGTCAGTCAAGATTCGGTGCAAAGATTAACAACCACAGCACCACAGGCATCAATAAAATTAAACTGTTATTACATCCGCCTCATATTTGTGAGGTCTGGGGTAGAATCCAGGCGTGCGCCTCCGTGCGTCTACTTTGCGTGTTTGACCGATGCTTGCAAGGAGCCTGGCTTACTTGTACTTTCCAAAAACTTGAATGTTAGCCTCACTGACGACTTTGAATTGCCCTTAAGTGTACAGTACATGAGTGAAAGCTTGTCAAAGTCAGCTAGCTGGGTTAGGTATCCGCTCACCCCCTGATGAGGATGAGTGTTATGGAAAACGGATAGATAACACTCAATGTTATCTGTATTCCAGAATGTATCACTAAAATAATGCTTTTCAACCAAACGCCTCAAGGAGAATATCTTTGGTCAGATGACTCTGTACTTTTGAACTTTTTTTCACAGAAGGAACTCCATGCAGTTCAAAAAGCAGCAACAGTATTTGGATGAGCAGTGATGATTCTTGGATGCTTTACATGGGGTGGCAGTAGGTTTAGTTGCAAATTCAGGTTCCCTTTTCTGCATTCCCTGGGATGGCACATTTTATAAATGTCACATGGTCAGGACTCTAGGACACACTCCTTATAGAGAAGAGCGGGACGAGCTCCCAAACAAAAGAAGTGTGTGCTTTTCAGAATCAGAATCATCTTTATTGGCCAAGTATGTAGAACATACAAGGAATTTGCCTCTAGTAGTACAGGCTACACGAGTATCATCAATAACAAGCGACTACAATAAACATTTATGACATGACAAATAAATATGGAAGGACATTCCGAAATGTAAGGGTGTCGTTGTGCGGTAGTACCACCCAATGACAGCTGTGAGACAATGTGCCAAGTACTGTATCAAGCAGAGCTAGTGATCAGTGGTAGAATACAAAACTATAACAGTTGTGCAGTTGGTGCAGATGATCATTGCACCATTTTAAAGTGACCAGTAGTAGTATTTGGAGAACAACAAGTGTGCAATTGTGCAGATTGCCAGACACTTTGAGTGCTTTAAAGTGTCTGGTGCTGTGGAATATAGATCAGTGAGAATGGTTCAATACAGAGCTGGCGCTACAATGATTATTGCGGTAATGCTGTTCCACATGGGTGTGCAAAATTGCAAAGAGCCACTCTAAAGGTAGATTTGGTTTACTGTTTTGGGAGTTCATGGCTAGAGGGAAGAAGCTGTTTAAGTGTCTGCTGGATTCGGTGCGCATGGATCGGTAGCGCTTGCCTGAGGGGAGTAGCTGGAAAAGGTGATGGGCAGGGTGTGGGAGATCCAGTAGGATTTTCTGTGCCCTTGTCTTGGTTCTTGTGGTGTGCAAGTCCTCAAGAGTGGGTAGGGTGGTGCCAATTTTTTTCCGCAGTCCTAACTGTCCGTTGCAGTAGGATTTTGTGTGTCGGCCCTAAACCAAACCGTGATCGAAGAACACAGGATAGATTCGATGACTGCTGTGTAGAACTGTGTTAGCACCTCCTGTGGCAGGCCATGATTCCTCAGCAGCCTCAGGAGGTACATCCTCTGCTGGACCTTTTTCGCGGTGGAGTTGGTGTTAACCTCCCATTTCATGTCCTGGGAGAGTGTGATTCCCAGGAACTTGCAGGTCTCGACGGTTGACACAGGGCAGTTGGACAGTGTGAGGGGCAGCTGTGGTGAAGGATGGTTCCTGAAGTCCTCAATTATATCTGCAGCCTTGAGCGTGTTCGGCTCGAAGTTGTGTTAGCTGCACCAGAGCACCAGCTGCTCCACCTCTTGTCGGTACGCTGACTTGTCGTCGTCTTTGATGATACCGATGACTGAGGTGAGACATTATTTCACACACAGGAAATATGACTAGCTATGGCAGGGACAGCATGAGAAACAACCCAACACTAGCATTTCTTAACTCAAAACTTGAAACTGTGATTGTGGGGGAGTTCTGATACTGATTGACTGATTCATGTAAATGTGATCTCTTCACACCAGTGTGTTGGCCAAACACCACTTGAGGCCAACTCGGATGTCCAAGAATAGCAGCATTTGTTTTTGTTTATGTGGTTTTCCCAAAGAAAGACAGAAAACGGGACAATAAACGAGCTTTCACAGCAAAGGTTAAGGCACATTTACTCAACAAGCCACAATAAACCTTTGTAAGTGATCAACATTTAAGGAACACTTTTAGTGCAAACTCTTATTGTGGCACTGAATTGCTGCCACTTCCGGTACCTGACATAGCAACGTGACAACTACTTGACCACAAGACACAGTGACGTGGTGCATGGAAAATGTTGCACAAATCATCCATCCAACCATTCATTATCGAAAAAGCTTATGCTTATGTGCGCAGATTCTGCAGGATAGAAAATGGATGGATGAATTAAGGTGACAGGTGTGCACAGCTGAGGTGGGAGTAGTTTTTAAAAGAAATCCACAAGTCGTGTTCTTTTACAGTTTATTGTGTAAGTGTGTGTGTGCGCGCGTGTTTGTGTGTATGTATGTTTATATTCATATTTATAAAACTACAAAAGTAAGACTTTTAAATTCATAGTCAGCAGTCAGTTTCTCGTATATATATATTTCTCTTACAGACAGGGAGAGAGAGGGGTTTGTGTTCCATTGAATAGAACAAGGCACAACTGGAAGGTCTGTGAAAAATACAGCCTTTGGAGGAACTCAGCCTTAACTCCGGTCAGTCTATCCCAGGAAGTAGTGCTGTGTCACATGCTTGCACAGTGCTGAACCAATTCAGTAAGGAAAACTGATCCGTGAAGTCGCAGGAGCTCACTTGTCATTCATCCTATGTACACAACTTTTGGCATTGAGGCATCTATGACAAGCTTTGGAATATTGATATCTTGCAGGTGAGTTCTTGTTTTGTTTAGTTGAGCTTTTTTTTTTTTTTTTGCGTATTGCATAAACAGTTCAGTTGGAAAACAGTCAACAGAAGAGTATAAAAGACATACAAAAAAGGAACCAAAAAGACCCCTCTATACAAACGTCCATGCCAATTCCATGCTCAGATATAATCCTATCTGGAGCGGAGTACATTCCGACTACACAATCTCATACTTATTTACAATCCAAAAGTTCACTTCAAATTAAAATAAATATATTTACACAGAGCAGGAAAAAAAAGAATAAATAACTTCATTGACAGAGAAAAACACCACAAACAAACTTAAAACATAGGGACAGAAACCTGATGCAGTTGTGTAAAAAAATGAGAAGCGGCGCCGACGGTATTGCAAGGGGTCAAAGGCAGACTGGGAAAGTTACTTGAACACCTTTCACTTTTGGCTAGCGCAGTAAACTGCATATCGTGTCCTGCCAGCCACTACGACCCCACGGACACAATAGTAGGTATCGGCAGCTCCCTTGACAACCTTGACTTCTTTTCATCAACTGATGCACTAAAGCGCAATGGGAAAGAAATCAAAACGGTACAAATATCAAAGCGGCATTTATCGATGTGTTTTATAGCAATACCCCAGCAAATAGTTATTAGTTATACATTGCACAAGGGAAATTGAGTACAGTGTTTGCCAATTGCTAAGTGTTGCTCTTCTTTAGGCAAACGAGCTGGGCCATGCGCTAAAAACATGGCAGCGACTTGGCTGCTTGCCGGGGGGACAACTACAGAAAAATAGTTCCTTGAGTCGCGAGCATGGACAAGACCAAGATGACAAATTGATGTATAGTGGATGTTGGGAGTGCAACCAATATCGGATGAGAGCAAGTATGAGCTTGAAAAAGAAGATATTATGGAAACTGGATTGCTTGTGTCCACAAAGAGGCTCTCTTGTGTGCCTTACCACTTGTCATCAAACATCAAACAACAAACCAAATCTCGGTAGCTGCCCTTTTCCAAAAATGCGTCTGAGTTAAGGCAGTTTTGAATTTTATGATGCCGCTTGGCTTGGTTACAACGAACACGGGTGTGATTGCTCCAACTGTGCGCTTCATTTGGTCAAGTGCGAACGTCCTTTATCCGCTCCCTGGTGTGCACCAAAGCAAACCAACCGGCCAGACTTGAAAGGTATTTTGAAAGGAAAATTGGGACTTCTGTCACATGAGACATCAGAAATGCAGTTGTGACTTTATGCGTCTAATGCAGACTGGCCACCTTTTGGTCAGTTACGACTACCCAAATGTGAACGCTACGCAAACTGGGAAAAATAGGAAAAAAGTACAGTTATTATAACAGCCAAAATGGTCAATTAAATGAATTTTTTTGTTTGTTTGTTTGCTACATACACATGATAAAAAGGAAAATACCTCATTTCCTCACATAGTGGTCAGGGATATTTATTTTCTCAACTGCAGGGGGGGGACCAGGCATCTATCAATATCCGACGCTGTAAAAATGACTCTGGAGAGTGGTAAATATGAAAATCATGTAACATTTCTCTAATTATTTTAGGTAAAAAAAACAATTACAAAATAAAGGTTAGACCTAGAAAAATGTAGTAAAATATTCCTACACTTAAAAAAACCAAACAACTATAGAATGTACTCATTAAATCTATACGAAATGTATACATTGAGTAGTTTCTCACATCTGGTTACAGTCTTATATTTACTGCGATATAATCACGCAACGTGCTAACCTATCTGCGCCGCATGGCTCAGTTGGTCACGTGGTTGACTTTCAACCCAAAGGTTGTGGGTTCAAACCTCAGCACTTGTGACCATGTCGTTGTGCCCTTAAGCAAGAAACCGAGCCTCCGGTTTCTCTCGTTATTATGTCATCAGTTGGGTGAATGAGAAGACTGTCAAAGTGCGTTCAATTGTGAGTAAAAGCCCATTCACCATTTTACTCATTAATTAATTTTGAGTCATAATTAGTCGTTGATAGTAGAATTATTACTACAGATCACCAATATTTTTACCTAAAAAAAATTATGAGTAATTTTATTGCAGAATGTAATAAAGGTGAGGGAAACTTTACTCAATTTATTTCATAGCTTTTGAATTCAGGTACTCACACTCACACCGTGGGTCGACCACCGGGTCGCCCATTATCCAAAATATATGATTAAAATGGACCCACTTGTAGTGGCTGTAAACAGTTACCTTGTGTCATTTATTGGGTAGATTCTATAGGTTGTTTTTTTTTTTTCACAGTGTACACTACTTTTACTCATTAAGGTCAAAGGTGTCGAAGCCTTTCCCAGGTGATTTTGGGGAAGCGATGGGGGGGGGGCACCCTTGGACTAGATGTGAGCCAAATGCAGCACACCTTTATATGAATTGTATTGCATAAGGATTTTTTTCTGAGAGGGGAGGGGAAAGGAGGATCTATTCAGGGATCGGTTAAGAGTGAAGACCACTATTTAAGGAAATGCGCTACTTTAGAATCGGTGCACATTTTGTGACATATGTGACACCGACATTGGCAAAGTTGTAATAATTGTTTTTTTTTTTCTGTGTGAGACAAAACGCTTTACGGCTACAACTGTGCAACAACTGGAAGTATCAGCTTGAAAGTGATTACTGGGCAGATTTGGCCCTCCAGGAATTGTGTATGTTTATAAACATCCAGGGTGTTTGGGGTAAACCTCATGACAGTGCTGCACAATACAACGACTGAGTAAAACCCTGAGATTTAGTAAAAATGAGCTTCTATTCTGAACCCTACGGTTTGTGCAAATGGGCTTTGTGTAATACTGTATGCCTTGCTGTAATTTGCCTGTCACTCAACTTACTCAATCGGCTGTAACAAAAAACAAACGAGCAAAAGAAGGCATTGCTAGAAATACACTTACGCATTTGTTTTCATACAATTTTAAGAAAAAGATTGCATCACCAAAGTACCACGATGGCTTTGCCTGTGATATGTGATAGCTGATTTGTTTACAATTCTTGTGCATGTCTCTGTTTCAGTTGGACTTTCGACACTTCGCCACTTGACCGGAGCACAAGATTCCGCAACCGTTTGTAATGTAAACACAACAAAGTCTATCGACTGTGTATTGGATCAGAATTCTGAAATAGCATCTCACACCGCTTTGCACCAGCAGGTTTGTAAAGCCAGACCTGAACTGAGATCAACATCGAATCATCCGCTCTGAAGAGTGTCAGAAAGAAGAATGATTAATGAGTTGCGGACTATTTCCTTCTGAGAGAAAGATGGGTTTTCAACATGAAGGTATCTGTCATAAAAGACAATGAAATTATTATTTGATCATGAGGACATTACTCACTAAGTGAACAGTAAATTTAATAAATTAAAAAATATGATAAAACAACAACTTGGAGGAAATGGAAAAAAAACGAACAAGAATTGAATAAGTGGTCATGTTTTTTGGAAGGCACTCATCTCCTAAAAGACACACATTCGGTGTGTGTGTGTGTGTTTCTCCATAAATTTCTGCACTGGTGAGGACCCTCTTAGGATTGTCTACAAAAAAAAAAAGCTACACGTTGAGGACTATGGTCAATGTTCCAGGTTAAAACTAGAATTATGTTCATCTGAGCAAATGAATTCCTTGGAGGTCCTTACCAGCATCAAAATGTAAACTGATTTCTATCTTTGCTTCCCAATAATTTCATTTCTGTGTTTGGAAAGGTGAGGACAGTCCATGCACAGTGTAGAAGTAGTAGTAGTAGTACTCGTAGTAAAATTAAAATTGCAAACTTTAAAACCACAAAATGAAAAACAAGCAGAAAAACAAATCCCAGATCTGTCGAAATATTCATTTCAGTCTCTTGTCTAGATTGCAGTGTCTTTTTGTAAAAGGTGGGGGGCGCCTGCTTGTCATGAACCAACCAACACTTCCATGATGTGATCAAGTTCTGTCAGGTCAATTTTAAAAGGCTGATTGGCTGAAACCTGTGGGGTGGGGCTACTGTACGGAGCCGTGAGGGATTTAAGGAAGTCATCCGCCGTCACCACTGGGGACATTTTGGTGAGGCTGGTGCCTGCCGACACGCTAACCACCCCTGCCGTCACGCAGGGATCAAAATCGTACATGGACGTGTCGATGTCGGCGAAGAGGACGTCGTCCAGCGCCAGGTCGGTGAGGAACCCAGAGGGTGTGGAATGAGGGGAATGAGAGGGGTAAAGATCAAGGGGGGCAACTGCGGGCAGGGCATCTATCGGTCGAAGCTCGGCACAGCAGCCTTCCACTAAGGAGACACAAGCTGCTTCGGTTTTCGAGTCCGACGTTCTGCAGTCTTTTGCCGGGCCCAAGGATGCAGGGGAAGAGGCCGTTGGGTTGGAGGCGTGGGTGAGTGTGGTGGGAGTGAGGGAGGTAGTTACTGTCACCGAATTGGCTGCTGCGGTCCTGTTTAGGGCTGTAGAAGGACGTAAAGCCATGTCACTCACGTCACTGGACGAGGCAGGAGGCGGAGAGATGGCGGCGGACGTCTGACTTTGTAACGGGGGAGGTGAGAGAGGGGGAGTGGGCGGAGATGACGTGCAGAAGGAAGAATCCGCACTGTCGTCCTCCAGCAAAGACGCTGGCGTGAGGCAGACATCCAACGGAGGCGGACAGAGGGGGGGCACAGACGGGTGTGGCGAAGGTGGAGGAATGATCATAGGCATCAACAAAGCGGAAGGTGGCGACACCTGGGCCGTCACCCCTGCTGACAGAACTCCAAATGTGGGCGGGGCCTCACGGAAGCCCTCGTCCATTGGATCATCGGGCGGCGGCGACGGCGGTAGAAGCAATGGCCGCAGGGAGCCTTCCTGCTTCAGTTCGTCCTGGATACGCCGCAACATGTTGTTGATGAGGACGCGACGCTCCAGGCTGGGCTCGTTCAGTGGCCGCTGGCTGTACAGCTTCATTAGTGAGATGTTGAAGATGGTCTGCCTCTGAAGGGTGTAGGACACCTTGGACAGTCCCTCATGGCCCAGGCCGAATCCTCCTCCTGCCACCGATGCCTCCAACGTTTTGCCTTCCAGCACCTCTTCATCCTCATCCAGTTTTCGCTTGGCACCTTTACTGAACATAAATCTGGAACGCAAAGAGAAAAAAAGGCAAATTATCGAAAGTGGAAAAATCACTTTTAAACTGCTCTGTAAATATCAGGAGTGCCTGCCCAACTATTAAGAGTGAAATTCACCAAACAAATCCAATGGTAGCCCAAATTTTATTTATTTTTATAGACATACAAAGGAAGCACAGATGTCATTAATTAATGTATTATGTATCGCTAATAGAGGTATGCATCTCTCCAATTAAAGATGATTTGATTATCTTGATGCATGGACAGTTCTGTGAAAAGGAAATTATTCACTTTGGTTTGATTCAGTACGATTACGACTTGATTCAATATCATACTGCTCAGATTTGTGTTGTCATTTTACAATGTGAATGAAGTTGACAGTAATGTAAATGTGGCATTTTCTTCATATATTCAGACAGACAGACAGAGTGATAGATAGATAGATAGATAGATTTTTTGGTGGGGTTGGGCTGGAACAGATGAATGGCATTTCCATTCATTTCAATGGGGAAAGACAATTTGAGATATGAGCATTTTGAGTTAATAGTGTAGTCACAGAACAATTTCCACTCGCATGTCAAGAAACCACTGTACGGTGTTTCTTGAAGCTGTTTTAAAGCAGTGGGGTTAGTGCAACAGTAGTTTGATTAAAGCAAGCATTTAAACCAAAAAGCAGATAAAATGGGAGCCTTTTAGGTACAGACTGGGGCCCAACACACACACACACACACACACACACACGTTATGTAATAGCAGTGTTGCCTGCTGCTGTAGTACAAGACCATAGGCCACATTTGAAGCCAAACCCCTTCCACCCTCCCACTATGTGAATACAGCACAGAGCCGCTCAGTGTGCAAGACATACCGCCACAGACGCAAGACAGAGACACAGTATATTAAAAAGTGCAACTATTCCAGCGGTTTGAAATACTTTTACTGTCTGATTGGAGATGTGCAGAAAAAAATGAGACAAACAACACTGAACGGGGGAATACAGGCATCACTGCAGTATGTTTGATTCTAATCCAGGCTGACAGGCTCATAGAGCCAGCCGCTATACATACACACACACACACGCACACGCACACACACACACACACAGGAAGTGTGAGTTGCAAGCCCAGTCGCCATGACTGGTTGGTTGCCATGACAAACAAATTCAGCTGGGAATTCACCCAAAGAGATGACAAAGAACGAACGAAATGGTGGAGGGGGTGCTTTGGGGTATGAAGGAAGAGGAGGAGGAAAAGAAGGTGGAGTCAAAGGTAGGAGCAGAATGAGCAACATTACACACGGCAAGTGTGTCCAGCAGGCAACATGAAATCATTTCGCCTTACCATGCTGGTTGGTGCATGCTGCTTAGGTCAACAACAAGGGGGTGATCAGATAACATGTGTGCAAGAAATGACTATGCTTTTCATAGAACTGAGGCTTCATTCATTAACACAAGTTCACCCAAAACAGACAGCTCACCGAAATAATGACTCCACTTGAAAGTTATGTATATATATCAAGAAGTCAGAACATTCTGTTGAGACTTTAAGGCCATTCGTAGCAGTAATCGCCATGCTGTGTGACAACTTTCTATCCAAGGCTTATTCAATAGCAGTGCTAGTTTCAGGGTGTATGCTTGTGTCAGGTGTAGATAAATAAGGGAACAGATATAGTCACTCTTTGTACAATGCCAGCAGTTCTCGAACAGAACAATAACTGTGTCAAATACTGGGGTTGGGATGCCCCTAACGTGACACCAAATTAACTGTTGTGGGTGCGTGCCGTATTCAATTGGCTCAAAACCTCCAACTACCTTACAAAACCTCGGTACGGAAAGTGTTTACAAAAGGATTCATTCTGACTGTGTTGCTTTTCCATTCACTTTTGGAATACCTATTCAAGCCGACGTCACATACGACGTCACACGGGAAATGATTGCGCAGGATCTGGGTGTACCTCACAGGTCTTCAGCTCAGCAAAGTTGAGCTGCATGCTATGTCTTTGTTTTTATGGAGACCTTTTTAAAAACAACGCCTATTTCAAAAGGGGGTGAAGCATCAAATGAGGTGCCAATAGAAGAAGAACGTAAGAGAAGAGCGCGGTTAGTCTCCAGCATTACAATACGCAGAGTGACTTGTAGGGAGTGTGTTGCTTTTTTGTGCTTTATTGCTTACATTATTGTGGTGAACTTGTTTTTATACTTTTAAGGAAAACAATGGATGGACAGTTAAGAATGTAAAAGTGTTCCATTGATAAAGAAATGCAACGGCCCATGAACATTTTAATTGAAAGGCTGACTGACGCATCCTACATTTAAACTCAACAACGAAATCATTGCAGCAAGAAATCTTTCACAACAGGGGAATTTTCACTGTAGCAAATTTATCTCAGACGTAAACACAAACACACACAAAAAACGTTTATGTGTACTTTTAATTTTTATTCCAATAGTGCATAAGTATGAGCACACACTTATTTGACACTTCATATAGCCAGCGTAGAAAGAAAAAAAAGGGAAAAAAATTGTGAAATTTACAATCAGCATTTACTTTCACTTACATCAATTTCTTGCATAATGTCTTTTATTTTGCTTCCTCCATCTTTCATTTTTATTACCTTTATTCTGTCTTCAAGCGTTAAAGCTTTTCTTTTCTTAACTCCTTGGTATGCAAAGGTCCGTTTTGTCGCCATTTTAGCAATGCAACGTTCGTGCTGTGTCTGAAACAAATACTGTACTTCCTGTACTACTGCGCATGTGTAAACCAGTGTGGTGGTCGCTGTTGCCGTTTACGAACTAAGCAGTAGAGGTCGCTGTGGCATGCTGAGGTTGGATTAGACTTTTGCGGAAGGCTTGTTTTCGTTGTAGTGAATCTCGTTGCGAGGCAAGAGCAGAGAAAAATATTTCGTATAACGGAACAGGGGGAATTTTCGTTGTAGGGGAGCAGAAAAGTGAGAATGGCTTTCATTCATGAACATTTTTTCACACGAGGGAGTATTTTCACCCCTGTAGGTTTCGTTGTAGAGGAGTTTCACTGAAGAATCTCTTTCGTATGTTTGCGCTTTGCGATGGTGTTGCTTAGAAAGAATAAACTAATCTGACTTCTGTGGTGCCGGCATACCTACATTGCACAAAATGGGGTTGTCGTTCAGAAGAACATGAAAGAGTGAGCGGCAATAGTTTGAAAGCAGTTTCCCTGCGTGTGTGACAGAGTGGAAGCAGCTGCGCATGTGTGCCTGTCTGACTCATGTCAGGGTGCTTGGACTCAAACTCAACCACTTATGCACGCAGTGTACAGGGCTGACATACCAGAGGTGCCCCACCCCTTACATTCCACTTCAGTGTCCTCCTCTTCCCTTCCAGTCTGCCCCACCTCGACACTTTTCTGCTTTGCTTTTTCATTCTATTTCATCCCATGCCTTGTCATCATCTCACCACCTCACCTTTTCCCCCCACAAATAAGTTCATGCAATCTCAGTTTGAATGGACAGGTTACATGACTTTATGTAATGAAAAAGTGACAGACCATTCGGATCCTTGTTGGAGTCTTCAATTAACCTAAGAAACATTTTTGGGGAATGTGGGAGGAAGTTGGAGTTCCTGGGGAAAACCCACACAAGCACTGGGAGACAATCTGAACTCCACACAGAAAAAAATCCACAGCTGGATTTGAACCCGCAAAAACCCAGAACTGTGAAACAGGTGTGCTAATGACTAGGGCTGTAGCTATCAAATATTTTGGTATTCAGATATCGTGTTAAAATTCGATCAGATAATCGAGTATTCGAGCAAAAATGTAAAAAAACCAACAACACCTTTTAGTAATGAACAATCAACTGGTCTGCATTTTTAGATATTCAACATTTTATACTTAAATTTAACCTGTGCAGAGGAGCACAACCTTTTAGATACATTTCTCCCCATAGATTTTGGTCTATGAGATGAAATGACGTCAGTACTACAGCAGTGATTACACTTGAGTAAATCTGGTTTGTTCAAAAGTGATCATTAGGAACTGCAACTGTGTCAGGTTGTCATCAAAGTGTGCAGAGGTCGTTAACCTCGAGCGTAGCCAGCAGCTAGCACGAAACGCTGGCAACACACTACAGTATCAGCATAATTAAGTCGTTTTTATAGCGCCCTTAATGACTGATTGAACATTATTTCAGGACGTTGTGTCAGTAGCAACGGTTTGTTTTTCACGCCCCAAACACAGTCTGGAAAACGAGTCAAGTCGGCCATAACGCCACAACACACTGGTGGGAACAACTTCAAAATAAAGGCATTCCAAGGCATTGGTGCCCAGTGATAATTTTAAGGTTTGAGCCCTGCGCGTCCCAGGGGTTCGCTGATCAGAAAAGTATGAATCCCATTCTGCATTTAGAGAGTACCAAATGTTTTATTCTGAAATGGTCTACTTATTCAATTGCATATGATATTAACACAAACAACAACAATATGCATTGGTAATAGGTTTATTTCTTATAAACAAATGCTGCAAAAATTTGAATAATTCAGGCATACAAGATTTGCTGAGAAATAGGTTCTTATTTCATCCCATGTTTCAGTCTTTGAGTTCATAAATTCTCCTCTCTTTACTCTGCTTCCAATGATGCAAGGCTTTCTCAAAGTCAACTTATCATCATAAAACGATCTAACTTTAGCGGCTTCCTCTGTGATATCTCTGCAATAAACATTCGCAAAACTTGTTTTAATGTTACACAACTTGGCAATCGTCTGCTTTCCGTGAGGTGAAGGCTGATCTCGCCAATCTCGTCTCGCGAGATCAAAACAACAATGGCGGCGATGGTCAAACTGCGATCGTTGCTGGCAAAAAAGAATTACCATAGTTTTTTTTTGTTTGTTTTTTTTTGACTGAGAAATTTCCTTGCGTCCCAAAAACGCACATTATTTGGAACTGTGCATCCCGCGGGAAAATTATGCGTCGAAGACGCGGGGCGCAGAGGTAACGAGATGGCTGGGTGTCCATATATTATTTGGTCAGATTGGTTAGATGTACAGCATTAGACCGGGCGATATGATCTAAAAATATATCATGATATAAGTATTTCATAAGAGACTTTTTGTTTGTTTGTTTTTATCAAACAAACAAACAAATTGAGAATAAGGATCCGGAGAAAAAGGAAGAATTTACGGAATTTTATTTTAATATTTAGCACTTAAGAAGTCAATTATGAAAAAGTCAAATAAACAGGTCAATATAAAGACTTATTTAATTAAAGACAGGAAACTCCTTGACTCGTATACCGGGGGTATTTAATCGAGTTACTATGCAAGAGTTGTATTGCGACGACTCGTCATTTATTTGAACAAGATTATGCCATTGTCTCATGCTGCGTGAGTATGCCGCTTCTTTGTTGGTTTAAATGCTTCTTTGTCGTGTTTAGAAGAAGCTGTACATTGCCCAGAGCGCGCATAATGCCGTAGTTGAGGGTTTGCCTCTTGATTTTTTTTTTACATTAAACATTTTATTGAAGGCATTGTCTGTAGATATCGATCGCGTGTCTATCGCGATACATATTGTGCTATCGCCTAGCCATAGTACAACAGGAACAACTGTTGCTACAGTTAGCGTGACTTAATCCTGACAGTGCCCATGTAAATAAGCAGGTATTTGAGGCAGAAAATATGCCTCAATAATTATTTTTACTCGAGGACTCGTTTCAAAACAATCAGCTACTTTATGCATTATGTCTCCTCGAATTAATTATCCATCCATCCATCCATTTTTTAATCCGTTTATCCTCACAAGGGTCGCGTGCGTGCTGGAGCCTATCCCAGCTGTCTTCGAGGAGCTGGCGGGGTTGCCAGCCAAACGCAGAGCACACAGACAAACAACCAGTCGTGCTCACAATCACACCGAGGGACAATTTAGAGAGTGTTCCATTAACCTGCAATGCATGCAGGCATAGAGAGAACATGCAAACTCCACGCAGGAAGGCAGGAGCCGGAATCGAAGCCTGCACCACGGCACTGTGAGGTTGACGTGCTAACCCATTTTCATTCAGTTCACCCGTGAACTGCCATCTATAGTTTCATAACGGCCCTCTGAAGGAAACCAGAACTCCGGTGTGACCTGCAACAAAAATGAGCATGACAGCCCTGGCCTATACACATGAATATCCTCCAATGTCCTGATGTCAACCCGATCGCAGGCTTTGAACTGGAAGTTTTATCAAAACAATAATTTCAAATATTAAAAACAATATTTTTACGTCTTAACAACTGAACAGAGATCCTGAAAGGAGAAAGTGGCCATTTTGATATGAATGTATATAAATACGTCCAAAGTCATGACAGGGAATGAGTTTTTAGACAAACATACTTAAGTGCGTGCAGTCGCAGTGAGTGTGTTAGAATGTTTTGTGCAGTAGCGCAGAGCGAGTGGAAGGACTGCAGTGATATTATGATCCTGAAACCGGATACCCTGGTTTCCATGCCTGTGCTACACATCCACTCCTCCCCCTCGCATATACAGTGCTATTTCAGGTTCTGGGGGTCTGGATGCACAAAGTAGAGACTAATTCACACAAGACACCGCTGAAGAAGAATGTAGCACAACACAGTGCGTGTATAGTCGAACAAATTCAGCGGCACATTCGGTCAGGACTTTGCTCAAATTGCCCGGCTTTGCGCTCTGACATGCAGCTCAACACATGAAGACGACAGTGTGTTTGTGCGGGCGCATGTGTGTGTGTGTGTGTGTGTGTGCGTGTGTGTGTGTGTGTGTGTGTGTGCGCGCATGCCAACAGGACACACAAAGTGGTCGCCATAAACACATTCCAAACAAAACCAGAGGATGAGCTACTTGAGATTGTCTCCTGAAGAGACCCACCGCAACCATGTTTTGAATATAAAATAGTGTACAAGGCTGTCTAAGGGTGAGCGATAGTTATCGTCCTCGATATTAACGACAAAGATGTTTTCCCGATTTTAATTATCGATAATTAATACAGTCTCCAAAGCCATACAAAAATGAATGGGTCCACTAATTGGCTGCAAATTAAGAGGAAGTGATGCAATCCCCATTCGGCAAACCTGCATGTGTCAACGGCAAAGTAAGAGGAATTGATTGATAAGTCCTCATTCTGCAAGGGCTTGACAAGACTGATTTCGGTCAAAAAAAACAACAAAAGAAATTGTAAGATGCACCGTGAAAAACAATTCGCCGATGTTTGTGATTTACCACGAACTATGTGAAGGATTATGTGATTTTGTGACTCCACTACCGCTACAGAAACACGGCCATGAAACCCTCTTATTATTTTTCATTCTGACTGCTATATGAGAAGAAAGGAGCGTTAGCGCGGAGCGCCGATGCGGATTTGGAACTGGGAGTCGCGGCTTGGAGTTTGAAGCGGATTACGTGGGACAGGAGAAGTGAACTAATCTCTTTTCGTCAATGGACGCTACAGCTTCGTGTTTGCTTTCAAAACTTAGCTCGTAGCAGACGTGTGCGCATTTTCAGCATGACGTCTCTGATCCACTGGTGAAAGGACACTTAGATCCTCTCCTCTTTCATCTATAAGTGCTGAACAATAACTGAACAACGTGTATGCAGAAAAGTGGTGAAGATTGCACCACTGTCTGTGTCCTGTGTGTTGTGTTGTGTTATTTTTGTTATTTTGACTTCAAAATGGCGCTGCGAGAGTGGCTGCCTTTCCAGAAGCTCCTATATTTTGTTGTTCTACTTCTTTCTTTCATAACTTTGCTGCCGTGAATTGGGAATTTCTCCATTGCGAGACTAATAAAGGTTTTCTTATCTTATCTTATAATAGCTGCAAATGGTCGACATTTCCATACTGCACATCAAACTTTGCTGATGTCTCTCATGAAGGAGAAACTAGATTAAATTGCCAGAGATATTATCCAAAATCAATTAAAACACCCCTTGAACCAGCAAGATTTTGATTCTCTCCTCTTTCATCGATAACCATCTCAAATAACAAAGCGTATGTAGGAACAGTTGTTCGAATTGCATTACTGTCGATGTTTTATGTTTTTCTGTTCATATTTGTTATTTTATGTTGAATGTTCTGTAAAGCACTTTGTCACAGCTGCAGCTGTTGCGAATGCGCTATATAGTCAAGTCAAGTCAAGTCAACAGTATTTATAGAGCACTTTCAAACAGCCATCGCTGCATAAAAAAAGATGCAGTATATTGAATTGTTTTTATAGCCTGCGCATAATTTGAAGTTCTTCATTGTTAAATATTGCCAGAGAAAATGGTTTTGCAGAAATTGTATCGAAAAAGGTCAAATACAAACAACAGTTGTTCTGAAACGATGTTTACTCATAACTGTTCTGTGTGGCAATGCAGATTTACAGTATTTGGGGGATAACATCGTCAAGTGGCCGTGATCGAGTTTTTGAAAAAATATCGAGCTATTTGTTTTTAGCCCATAGTGCCCACCCCTAGTGCTGCTTTGACTTACGAGTTTAAGTTGTTCCATGACCACACTTCACAGTCAACACCCTTGTGCCTCAAGTAATCTTTCCCCATTGACATGAATGGAAATGCCACTAAACTGGTCCATCCTTCCCAAAAATGCATATGTTTCATCATAATTGTAATGTGTTATGTGCGTTGATAATAAAAACAGTACTTTATATGCTTAAATTATTCTATGTCTGTTTCCAGTATGTGGCCACCAGGGGGCATGACAATCCAGGCATATGAATATGCACAAAGAAGATGATCACAATTGCTCAGTAAGCTGAGGTAATATTAGTCATTTTTTTGGAAAGTGTAAAGAATATATGCCTGTGAGTATTGCTATATTGTCTGTCTATATGTGCTGCTGCACTGTTTGTTCAAATATCTGTCTCCTAAAGTCATAACACCCCAACATCGATGGATTTTGTCAAGCTGTCAAAGGCATTTTGAATTGTTAGTATTTAGCTAGTAGACCTCGCAAAGCAGTTTTCTGTTTGTTTGAAATAGAGGCCTAGTCCTCTATATTTGACATTGAGTTTGACGGTAAACTTCAAATTACAGTGGCAAAAAAAGCTTTAAGCATACGCTTGCCCATTTTATTGAAGAATTGGGAACTATCTCCAAACAATAAGACACACAAATAAGTGTCTTAAATTTTGCTCCCAAGGCAAACCAAAAAATAAAAATCAACACCTCATAACTCAAAAAACTTGCAAATCGAAGTATCTTGGTTATTTGTTGTGACTAAATTATTCAGGATTTAGTAACAGACTGATCCAAACAAGTACATCCAGTTAACATCATGGTGATACAGACTTCACCTGGGACATATTTATGTTCTTTTGTTGTGTGCGTGTGTGTGCACGTGTTTGTTTCTGTCTCACGTCATGGTATCATTCACATGACAGAGGTCAGCTGCATATCAGAGAGCAAGTTCACAACACTACAGCGTCCTGCATAATGACAGGCTTCTTTACAAAGCACAACAGTTTCTACTAGACATCCTGCAGAGCGTATTCACGTGGAGACAGTGGACAGACATGTGATGCTCATGTGAGTGAATATAAAATTGATTACGTTACGACAGAATTTGTATTTGTTTTGTCCGTATGTTGATTTCAATGGAAAATGCTTGTTTACCGGTACTTTAAAGTCAAACAAACACAAATGTGCCCTTTAACTTTCAGAGGATGGATTTTAAAAAAGACAGCATGGTGGATGAGTGATGAGCACATCCACGTCTTGGTTCTGGGGTTGAGGGTTTGAATCCGGGTTCCAACCTTCCTTTGTGGAGTTTTTATGTGCCCACTGTGCTTGTGTGAGATTTCTGTCAACTGTCCTTAGTTGTCAATGTGAGTGTGAATGGTTGTTTATTGATTGGTCCACTACGATTGGCTGCTGACCAGTCAAGGGTGCATCGCGCCTTTTGGCTGCTGACCAGTCGAGGGTGCATCGCGCCTTTGGCTTTGGGCGTGAAGCGCCGATGTGTAGCCTGGAGCACGTTAAAAACAACAGTGATAAATAAATGGTAAAGAATATCGATGAATGAATGGATTTCGATATGCTGTCCTTTTGATGACTGACAGCAACAAGGATTGGAGGCAAATTTAAAATATTATATCTAATTTTATTCCCCTTTTCAAGAGGAAAACTTTACAATGACTCGAGAAAGTGCTTCAGTGTCTGATTAAAGCAGAACACGCATGACACATCATGAGTACTGTATGTTAACATTGAACAATGAAAAGCGCTTTCTGGAATGACATCCATTCGCAATAATAGCAGCCACTGAAGTGTTTCTTTCCTTAAATTATTATCATTAGGTGTATGAAGAGAAAAGACAGAGGAGTAAGTAAATTTAGGTCAGCAGACGTGTCTGCATGCTGTGGAGCACTCCTCTCTTCCTTGCTAGCCTCTGGTGGGAGAAAACGCATCTTGACACTTCCAGCGACAGCCTCAGGAACTACTGAAATCTACAACCTCAATCTGTCTTGTCAATGGCTGCCCCACTACTGCAGTTGACCTACCATACTATTCAAGTTAACATGTCTTAACATGTCAGTACACCTGTTTTACTACTGCAGTATACACCTGTCTCATTACAGCATCTTATTTTCCTCTTATTACAGAATGACTCACACGACTATGGCATCGCTGCCTTAATGATGTAGTGTACCTGCAGTATATTCACCTCCTAAGTCCAATATATCTCTTTGCTATTGTAGTGTAGCTGGCTTAATATGAAAGTATTCCAGCATTATTACTGCAGTGTACTCGCCAGCAGCTGCAGTATATTCTCCTTGCCTAACTACAGCAGTACACCTACCTTACTTTTGCAGACATGGTGTACAGCTAACGACCAGATATCCCCAGTTTAATACATATCTTGTAGAGGTTCAGCTACCAACAATGGCTCCTATAACTAACCCCCTTATTGTCAGACGTTAAAGAAGTGTTTCTCAACCTTTATTCAGCCAGGACACCCATTTCACATGAGAAAAATCCCACTGCACAAAAGTGTCACAAAAATTATGACTGTTGAAATAATGTTCATCTCGCTTCAATTTACTCATACCTTTCGTACTTACTGTGAGGTCTGTGCCTGTTGAACAGTACAGCAAGTTGATATAATCGCATGAAGACAGGACTTAGATCTGTTGTATGAGTGGCAACAAGTGGATACACAAATTAATTTTATGTTGTGCCATATATTGGAAGAACATTTCGTTGATCTGAGTGTCATTATATGTCACTGACATAGGTAGACGAATAAATTCATTTATAACTAATGAATACAATTATGAATGAATACATTTACAAGCAAATTAACAAGCATTACTGGAGAATTTCCCACAACACCCCTGATGATCTTAATGATCCCTTGCGGAACACTAATGTGCAAAAGCACCCTGGTTGGGAATAACCGCATCAAAGCTTTGGTGTTGGAAACTAACATGTCACTTGGCGGGATCCATCCATTATCAACACTGCTTATCCTGAAAAGGGCGGTGGCGTGTTCCTGGAGCCTACACCAGCTGACTTTAGGCATAAGGCCGACTCCCCCCTGAACTGGTCGGCAGTCAGTCGCAAGAGGGCACAAATAGGGACAGACAACCATCCGCACCCACATTCACACCGTCACCGAGTAGGAACCGACCCCACGCTGTCCGCACACAAGTCAGGCAAGTGTACCACTCCACCATCAGTGACTACTTGTCCATGTTTCTTCCAAAAGTAAAGAAAGAAGATTTTAGGGATGTGTTCTAGTCTTGCTTAACGTGCCCAATATTCCAAAATTCTTCCTTGTTTTACACCATGACACCATCAACAAATGAGGAAATGTTGGTTGTCCACCGCCCCCCAAAATATATTTTTCAGAAAGAAGTAATTTTTGCCCCTCCATAAATGATTAAACTGTTGTGTAAGTGTCAACAAGATTCAAGCTTTGAACTTCACCGTTAAACTGTATGCTATAAAATTAAACTTGTCACTGCTCTGACCAAAACAGAAACGTACTTTGCATAATAATAATAATAATAATAATAATACATGACATTTGTAAGCGCATTTCACAACACTCAAGGACACTGTACAGCCAAGACCAATGGTAAAACACAGATAAAATAAAGAAAGAAAGAAAGAAAGATTTAAGGCGGGTAGGCAAGTCTGAATAGGTGGGTTTTGAGCTGGGTTTTGAATAAGGAAAGAGAGTCAATATTACGAATGTTGGGAGGAAGTCAGTTCCAGAGTTTGGGGGCAGAGCGACTGAAGGCTCTGCACCCCATTGCATAAGTATAACATGCAAGTAAAGCTGTCCCATGCCATGCACTTTCTTATGGAACATGAGCTGCTTGAAGACATGTACTTCAACGAGTTTCCTGCAGCACTTCCAATTGTTTAAGATGCCACCAGACAAACACCTCTGCAGCTCCAGACAGCCCTAACACCTCTGACACGACCTATATGACGCTTCAGAATCAGCCAGTGAGTCTGAAGAGGAACTACAGTCATTCTAACAGGCTGCTGTGTTGTGGTGCATGTTACAAAACACACCCCCCCACCCCCCTCCAAAGACTGAGACGGTCCCACTGAATCGGGTTCAAACACTACACGCTACGGCAGCAATACTGACAAACAATACTAGAACGAGCATTAAAAAGGTGCACTTGTAAAATGCTGTGATCGTTAACCTATCGCTGGAGCCAAAACGCAAACAGTACGGTAACTGGAAAAGTTTAAATCCACTTTCCTCGACTGGGATAAACTGCAAAGCGGCGGAGGTTCCCTCGACTGTCTTGGCTGTTAAATAATATTTAAGGGCGATTTAAGTATAGTTGGGGTCTTGTCTTAAGACCTTTATTACGAAAACTTTCTTTTCTCTAAGGTCCCATCGGTCACAGTTCTAACAAACACGACCGCATTCCCGTGTCTATAATATGTACAAATTATGTTCTGTGTTACCCCGGCAGTACTCCCTGTACAGTTACGGTTACCTTGGCGTGTATGTTATCAACTTGAAGTGAGATTAAGTGTCTTACCAGATTCAGGTCCACTGGAGTTTGGAAGAGAAACATTGGTATATTTAAACAGTCCACTCGACAGGGGGAAACACAAAGCTTCCGCGCTGCAGGAGACTCTGTCACACAATGGCGCTGATCGCTGAGAGAAACTGCCTCGCTCGTAGGAACGCTGCTACCTTCGCGGACTGTCGGACAAATTTTGAAAAGCGGCTACCCACTGACAGATTCGTGACGTTTGACGCCTGAGTGGAAGTGGGTGCAAAGAACGTATGAGGCCAGCCTGGCACACGTGAAATGTACAATTATACACAATAAACTTTCACCTGTGTCAACAACAAACGATATACGGTAAATAGAGAAAAGAAGTCCGTTAACATGACTTAAGCACACACCTTTTTACTTTGTTTATTATACAGTACTTTGTCTCGAAGTGATGTGTTTGAGGGCATTATAATTAATAGAACACTTGCCATTTGTTCAACCTCATTAACCGTCACTTGTTACGCGTCTCTTACGGAATTTTAAAAAGAAACTTGTAAAGCCACAACTCAGGCAAAACGTACAAGCCATTTTGCTTTTATGTAACTGCCGGATAGTATAGAAATATTCTACACCACAGAGATCCTTGCACTGTATTTTGTGTATAGCCACGCACTTTCTGGGCTGACACAGAAGGGCGAGATAGACGAGAGAGGTGACGTGACGCCATTTCATTTAACTCCACCCCGAGTGCACCCCCTCCATCCCACTGCGTTTTAAACTGGCTATTACTATAACTATGAGGATGTTTTGAGGTTGTTGATGGGCCCACTGTAGTGCCAGTAAATCAGATGCAGGTTGACCAGTTGCAGTTTCAGATGGCAGGTTGACCAGTAAAATAACAGATAGGCAGTTGTTTGAACAGACAAAACAGCAGTGGGGCTTTCGAGTGTGCAAGACAGGGGTAACTGAAAGTGTTTGTGCGCTTACCACCCCCCATTGCACACTCACCGTTGTGCTGCTATACACTCACAAAAACAATGCAGATCTCCATGTTTGTCCAGACAGAGTGTCTACTCTCAGGACAGACTTTAATCAAGACAGATCTAAATTATGATTACTCCTTAGAATTTTTGCAAAAACATAGATCTTATTTTTTATAACTCTTAAATTAACTTTTATTCCTACAGTATTACTGTGAACTTTTGGGAATTACTTTGTTTTCACATAATTATTTGAGTTGTTGTAAAAGCGCAACATAAAGGTTGAGGTTAATGTTGAGAGGCAGAATCTGTGGGCTGCAGTTGACAGTATTTCTCCAGGCTGTAAGCACTGATAAGAGTAACATTGTGGCTATTTTTTTTATTTTTTTTTAGTGCAATCAGATTTCCTCTTCGATGTGTTGCCGTGAACATATTTCGTCCAATGCCGCCAGGACCTCAAGCGCAGTCGTCCACCACACAAACCACTGAAATCTGCTGGTGCTTCTTTTATCGAATTAGATTGTAGATTCACCTGCAGAAAAAAAAAACATTGTGCAGACCCTGTGATGTAGGAGTTTCTCCGTCCTCTCATTGGTTCGGATACTATCGCTTCTGATTGATTCAGCTCGATGTGTGGCCAAAGCTTGATTTCCGATGGAGGACGATATGAGACCATGATTGAAAATTCACTTTCAAAGCATACTTGAAGAAAAAATGCACTTTAGAGCTATTTCTACCAACACTGCTTTGCAGACTGGATTGTTTTCAATTTTTGAGAGGGCGGGGGGGGGGGGGTTATTTCAGAGTGGTTATGGTTGAGTAAACAAGTCAGACTACTACTGCCATTTATTTATTTAAAGTTTTCACATTGATAAAAATTATAGGTAATATATTGTGTTGTATTAGTTTGGAGTTCTTGCTGGGGTTTTTGTTTGTTTTTTTGAGGGGGGGGACACATTCTTGCTGCTGGAGGCTGTAAATTTCCCCAGTGAGGGACAAACAAAGGATATATTGTGACATTATTGTGCTATTAAAAGGTGGATTCGCTCACGAATACCAACTGAAGGCCCAGGTGCAAAACTCACCACCCACCACTGCTGTATATTATTAATCCAATGAGAGAAATTTAAGACTTGAACAATAAGAAACAAGGATAACAGTATTGAACCATTTCAGGACTGTTGTGATGACTAAATATGAAGTAACTTCCCAGTTACTAAATATGAAGTAGCGTGAACAATAGTCAAACTTCACTTTACTTATTATTTATTATTACCGGTAGTTTTTTTTTAATAAAGAAAATTGTCCGCCACCATGAATGACAACAAATGTGATGCCGGCATGCTATGTGAGACTTTTTTTTTCAAAGTTTATTCCAAAAGAAGGTGCAGCCTGAGAGAGGGGTGTTCAAGAGTTGAAAAGAGAAGAATATACCCGGAAAGTCATCTGAAGTCATCACTCACATACAATGTACTGAGACAACAGTGACTGCCACTTGTCAAAAGTTAAGGTTAGTTTATTAGTTGTTAGTAGTTATTACTCCATTTCAACGAAATATAATGTACTATTCCCAGTTGCAAGGCGCTGTAGTCTGTCAATAACCTAAACAACTGCAGCATTAAAGTCCTAATTGCGGTAAATATTTGAATACTGTATAATAATACTTCTAGACCATTGATTTAAAACAATCACGAAAAACGGCCAGTAGGCCGTAACTGAGCGTGCTTTTTCGTGCGGCGTGGCGACATATTCTCACCCTGCTGCACAAAGTACTTCATTGTGCGCTCTTCATAACCTCCAAACGTTGGATTTTTGGGACCCTGTATTTCCAGCTCTATTATTTTGATTTGATTTGATTTGACTTTTATTAGGTCTCCCATAGGAGAAACTTGTCTCGGAGGACAGTCTCTCTGTGCTGCTACATACATTGAGCAAAAAAACATACACATACACAGCACAACATAATTAGGACAATTAAATACAAGACAAGACAGTATACACTCTACACATAGTGGACACTACATTACAGTCTTATGCACCCCCTCACCACCACCACACACTATTTTCAATGGGGAACATTTGCTTCCCTATCTAAACAAATCAGAGGTCTACCAGCATCTTGCAAGGGTTTGGTCAGTTACATAATCTATGTTTCAAATGTAGCTATTTGTGATTAATCACCAATTAGAAAGCCTTGTAACTGGTCAAAATTCAAGCAAGCAACGCTAGTCAGATAATAGTCTTCATCATACCAAATGACTCACCACTAAAATCGGATTTTAGATTTTACAGTGTAGTGAATGAATGCCAAGCAGCGAGGAGGAATGGCTCTAAATTAAGATTTCAGGTCAAAAACAGGAAATGGCTCAGTGAGCAGAGAGGGCAGGGCCATAGCAACACCAACTGGAGCGCTGTACCCACAACACCCCTCCCTCCTTTTAGCTGTATTTCTCTCACTCTTCTTTTATCTCCCTCATGGTGACAAATCCGGTTGCTCCTCTTTCTTGCGTTTATTATTTCCACTGTCTAGGACCAAAAGTATTTGGACAATTGCAGTCCTTATAAATTTTCTTTTATCCGCTAAATATTGAATTAAAGATTCAATATCTTTAATTCAATGTTTCATCAAATTTACCATTAAGTAGAAGCATTTATTTTTTTACATTGCGCAATTGATATTATTGTAAATGCCACCACTTTTCTGAAACTTGGATGAAATGCCTTTGTAGTCAATAACTGCAGCAGAGGGATCTCAGCAAATCCTCTCCAGGGATGCTTTGCTAGAACTTCATTGCTTGTTTGTTTGTGTGTCCGCCTTCATGTTTGTCTTCAATGAGTGCAAAGCATACACTTGGGTTAAGATCATACCATTGACTTCCATCCATCCATTTTCTATTGCTTATCCTATTCAGAATAATAGGTTAGGACTGATTGGCAGTCATGCAAACATTTATCAGAACATTTACACAAATGCTTAATTGAGTGTCCTTAATTAACCTAAGATTTATCGATCGTTGGAATAAGCATTACATGGACAAAAGCCACACGAGCTCCGGGGTGAACATGCAAACTCCACACAGACGCTTGGGGCCCCATTTTCACAAGTCAAACACAAAGTGCAGTCTAAGTGAACGCATGGATGGAGTTTTCTTTCTTTGGGCATTTTTGGAGATGGGCACACATAGGAATACATGTTTGCGCCATTGTGGGAGTGAACACAGCCAACATGATTGCCAGCCAATCAAAACGTCTCCACTCATTCCCTTAAAATTCAGGGACGTGTGTCATGGTGATGAAGGAGCTGAACGGAAAGGTGAAGTTCTCGATTTTCCAGTGAATCTATTTTCTTCTCTCCTCTGGTCACGTGCTGTAGGTCATAACTAAAAGACCAAATAAATAAATAAGTTTGCTTTACCTTACAGAAAGGGTGGGATGCTCAGTTATCCAGAGGGGCTCAGAGAGATGGTCTCTCCAGTTAAGTTTTCCTTGCAAATCCCAATGGTACGAGCCAGGACATGATAGAGAGACTGTGGGCTCTATTTCTATGGCTGGCATAAATCTTGCGCAAGGCGTGACATATTTCTGCACAGCGGCGGGTTAAATCTGGTGTCGGTAACTTGGCAGGGGAGCGCAGGCTGGCGGATCTGCGAGGAGGGCAAAGCCCATGTGGGTTTGGTCACAGCCAGCTTCAATTGTGAGCAATCTGAGCGGCTCCTTTCAATCGTTTTAAATGTGGCGGGCCAGTCATGCACTGGAATCTCAACACAGTGGAAGCACATCTGCGCCATGAAGTGGGCAATTGGAGACCCCCACCACCTCCTCCCCACTCACCTCAAATTGTTCAAGTGGCCCTCGCATCCCAGAGCTGTGCTGCTCCGTGGGATGATTTAAAAGAGAAGTCCCAACATGGTGCCTGTAGGCAACAGGCAGCCCGAAAGGAATACATGAGCAGCCGGTGGGCCAGTTCAAATACCTCACCAGTGCTGAGACAGTGTGATTTACTGGAAACATATCGAAGCAATCATTTCAAAAATGCTTACACTTGCAGAGATTTATCAAAAGAAAGTGGTGCATACCGATATTATTTGTTTATACCCTGTTAAATCCATCCATCCATCCATCATCTACCGCTTATCCGGGGCCGGGTCGCGGGGTCAACAGCTTTAGCAGGGAAGCCCAGACTTCCCTCTCCCTAGCTACTTCTTCCAGCTCTCCCCGGGGGATCCCGAGTCGTTCCCAGGCAAGCTGGGTGACATAGTCTCTCCAGCGTGTCCTGGGTCTTCCTCGGGGTCTCCTCCCGGTGGGACAGGACCGGAACACCTCACCGGGGAGGCGCTCAGGAGGCATCCGAATCAGATGCCCAAGCCACCTCATCTGGCTCCTCTCGATGTGGAGGAGAAGCGGCTCGACTCTGAGCCCCTCCCGGATGACTGAGCTTCTCACCTTATCTCTAAGGGAGAGCCCGGACACCCTGCGGAGAAAACTCATTTCAGCCGCTTGTATCCGGGATCTCGTTCTTTCGGTCACGACCCAAAGCTCGTGACCATAGGTGAGGGTTGGGACGTAGATCGACCGGTAAATTGAGAGCTTCGCCCTTTGGCTCAGCTCCTTCTTCACCACGACAGACCGATACAACGTCCGCATCACAGCAGACGCTGCACCGATCCGCCTGTCGATCTCCCGCTCCCTCCTATCCCCACTCGTGAACAAGACCCCAAGATACTTGAACTCCTCCACTTGGGGTAAGATCTCCTCCCCGACCCGGAGGGGGCACTCCACCCTTTTCCGACTGAGGACCATGGTTTCAGATTTGGAGGTGCTGATTTTCATCCCAACCGCTTCACACTCGGCTGCGAAACGCTCCAGTGAGAGTTGGAGAGCCCCGTTTGAAGGAGCCAACAGCACCACATCATCTGCAAAAAGCAGGGATGTAATACTGAGGCCCCCAAAACGGACCCCCTCAACGCTTCGGCTGCGCCTAGAAATTCTGTCCATAAAGGTTATGAACAGAATCGGCAACAAAGGGCAGCCTTGGCGGAGTCCTACCCCCACTGGAAACGATTCCGACTTACTGCCGGCAATGCGAACCAAACTCTGACATCGGTGGTATAGTGACCGAACAGCCCGTATCAGGGGGTTCGGTACCCCATACCCACGAAGCACCCCCCACAGAACTCCCCGAGGGACACGGTCAAACGCCTTCTCCAAGTCCACAAAACACATGTAGACTGGTTGGGCGAATTCCCACATACCCTCAAGGACCCTGCTAAGGGTGTAGAGCTGGTCCACTGTTCCACGGCCGGGACAAAACCACACTGCTCCTCCTCAATCTGAGGCTCGACTTCCTGACGGACCCTCCTCTCCAGCACCCCTGAATAGACCTTACCAGGGAGGCTGAGGAGTGTGATCCCTCTGTAGTGGGAACACACCCTCCGGTCCCCCTTTTTAAAAAGAGGGACTACCACCCCGGTCTGCCAATCCAGAGGCACTCTCCCTGTTGACCACGCGATGTTGCAGAGGCGTGTCAACCAGGACAGCCCCACAACATCCAGAGCCTTGAGGAACTCCGGGCGGATCTCATCCACCCCTGGGGCCTTGCCACCGAGGAGCTTTTTAACAACATCGGTGACTTCAACCACAGAGATAGGAGAGCCCACCTCAGAGTCCCCAGGCTCTGCTTCCTCCAAGGAAGGCGTGTTGGTGGAGTTGAGGAGGTCTTCGAAGTACCCTGCCCACCGGTTCACAACGTCCCGAGTCGAAGTCAGCAGCGCCCCATCCCCACTGTACACAGTGTTAGTGGTGCACTGCTTCCCCCTCCTGAGACGTCGGATGGTGGACCAGAATTTCCTCGAAGCCGTCCGGAAGTCGGCTTCCATGGCCTCACCGAACTCTTCCCACGCTCGGGTTTTTGCCTCGGCGACCACCGAAGCCGCGGTCCGCTTGGCCAGTCGATACCCGTCAGCTGCCTCTGGGGTCTCACAGGCCATAAAGGCTCGATAGGACTCCTTCTTCAGCTTGACGGCATCCCTTACTGCTGGTGTCCACCAGCGAGTACGGGGATTGCTGCCACGACAGGCACCAACCACCTTACGGCCACAACTCAGATTGGCCGCCTCAACAATAGAGGCACGGAACATGGTCCACTCGGGCTCAATGTCCCCCGCCTCCCCCAGAACATGGGAAAAGCTCTGTCGGAGGTGGGAGTTGAAACTCCTTCTGACAGGGGATTCCGCCAGACGCTCCCAACAAACCCTCACTATACGTTTGGGTCTGCCAGGACGGACCGGCATCTTCCCCCACCATCGGAGCCTACTCACCGACCAGGTGCTGATCAGTTAACAGCTCCGCCCCTGTCTTCACACGAGTGTCCAGAAGATGCAGCCGCAAATCCGATGATACAACTACAAAGTCGATCATCGAACTGCGGCCTAGGGTGTCCTGGTGCCAAGTGCACATATGGACACCCTTATGTTTGAACAAGGTGTTCGTTATGGACAATCCGTGACGAGCACAGAAGTCCAATAACAAAACACCACTCGGGTTTTGATCGGGGGGGCCGTTCCTCTCAATCACGCCCCTCCAGGTATCACTGTCATTGCCCACGTGAGCATTGAAGTCCCCCAGCAGAACAATGGAGTCCCCAGCAGGAGTACTCTCCAGCACATCCTCCAAGGACTCCAAAAAGGGTGGGTATGCTGAGCTGCTGTTTGGTGCATATGCACAAACAACAGTCAGGACCCGTCCACCCACCCGAAGGCGGAGGGAGGCAACCCTCTCGTCTACCGGTGTGAACCCCAATGTACAGGCACTGAGCCGGGGGGCAATGAGTATGCCCACACCTGCTCTGCGCCTCTCACCGTGAGCAACTCCAGAGTGGAAGAGAGTCCAACCCCTCTCGAGAGAACTGGTACCAGAACCCAGGCTGTGTGTGGAGGCAAGTCCGACTATATCCAGTCGGAAATTTTCTGCCTCACATACCAGCTCGGGCTCCTTCCCTGCCAGGGAGGTGACATTCCATGTCCCAAGAGCTAGCTTCTGCAGCCGAGGATCGGACCGCCAGGGTCCCCGCCTTTGGCTGCCGCCCAGCTCACATTGCACCAGACCCCTTTGGCCCCTCTCATGGGTGGTGAGCCCATGGGAAGGGGGACCCACGTTGCCTCTTCGGGCTGTGCCCGGCCGGGCCCCATGGGTGTAAGCCCGGCCACCAGGCGCCTGCCAACGAGCCCCACCTCCAGGCCTGGCTCCAGAGGGGGGCCCCGGTGACCCGCGTCCGGGCAAGGGAAACTGAGATCCATTAATTTTACTCATCATAAGGGGTCTTTTGAGCCGTGCTTTGTCTGGCCCCTCACCTAGAACCTGTTTGCCATGGGTGACCCTGCCAGGGGCATAAAGCCCCAGACAACTTAGCTTCTAGGATCATTGGGACACACAAACCCCTCCACCACGGTAAGGTGACGACTCACGGAGGGGTCCCTGTTAAATCATGATTGACCAATGTGAGAAATTTGAGAACTCATTTAAAAGGATGAATGTCTTCACGTATATAAAATATCATTTAATCGACATATAATCATGAATTGAGCTTTTTTTAATAAGTGTGTAGCATTATGGTAGCCCTTGCATTAATCAATACCCACGAGTCGCTCTTTCTTTAAAAAACGTTGGTGACCACAAATTAAAATATATTACAATGATTCAGAGGGTTTGATGCCAGCTGATCACATATTCATGAATGAAATATGTCTAAGATCCACTACACATGTGCATGGAAGAGTTGGTTGAAGTGGCTGGAGGGAGGGAAATCCGGGCTTAGACTCTTGCACTCGCTACCCGACCCTGGATAAACAGAAGAGGATGGATGGATGATGTAAAACAGGGGTCGGGAACCTATGGCTCGCGAGCCATATGTGGCTCTTTTGCTGATTGTATCTGGCTCGCAGATAAAACCAAATATTCTCGCTTGTTTAATCCATCCATCGATTTTTTTACTGCTCATTTCCTGTTCAGGGCTGCAGTTGGCTCCAGGAGCAATTTTGATTGAATAATACTGGCCTACGTTGGCCGTTGCTGAGGAAACATGTAAACACCCCACTTTGAATCAGCCTGCTCTGTCATTAGCTCAAAGCTGATCCTAAACGAATAAGATGGCAAAAAAAAAGATGACGAGTATGGTCGACTTCAGGACGAATGGACCAAAGGATTCACCTTTGTGGCGTGAACAGGTTCTGTGGTGTGTCTGATTTGCAATGACAAAATAGAATCGATGAAACGGTCGAATGTAAAGCGGCACTTTGACACGCGCAGTGCTACATTCGCATCAAAATACCCTGCGAGAGACAGCGGAAAGGAAGCGTGCAAGCTATTGAGCAGGTTGCAAGCTAACCAGCAACAACTCCGAGTATGGACCCGGAAAGCTGACTAGAATTCCACTCGTTTTGCTGGATTTGTAAAAATCGTGAGGAATGGAAAACCATTCACATTAATGGTTAGTATTATCACAAAATTATTTAAAAGAATACATTCAGAGCCTTAAAATACTGACATTTTGCTGAATTCACTTTTAAAATACAGTTATATATTTATATATATACATATAGATAGATAGATAGATAGATAGATAGATGGCTCTCACTGCAATACATCTCCAAATATTTTGCTTTTATGGCTCTCTTAGCCAAAAAGGTTCTCGACCACTGATATAAAATGTGGCAGGACTTCACCAAACTGAGACGTCTACACCCACCAGTAACAGACTGCTGATAGTCATGTCGTACATATCTCAACATCTGTGCAATGCAGGTGACCAGTGGAAACTTGCCACAAGGTGTAAAAAATGGATGACGCACAAAAACATTCTTTTGAAATGTATCAAGATCATTTATCATCACTACATGTATATATTTGTAAAATTATTTTATTCGTTTTTGAGTGATATTTTAACATTAAAAAAACAAGGATCCAATCTGTGTGTGCTTGGAATTATGTGTGAAGAAGAAGACTTGATAATCATATGCTATAAAACAGGGCGTGTCACAGCTCAGCATTGTGGCGAGAGGTTGGGGGTGGAAAGGAGAAAGAGGGGTTGGGGGTCCGGCTGGGGTGAACAACAAGGGAGTTTCGGGGGTGACCCCCTCCTCCAAACTAACCATCTGCTTTAATTCCCACTTTGTCACTCCCTTTGCCCTGATATATTTCCTCTCTATTTATACACTCCAGCTGACGAGCCCAGGTCCTTACACATAAACTCTGAGTTGGAACATAATTGCTGTTGAGGACACTGGTCAGCTTTCAGTTTTTTGTATTTACTATTTTCAACATAGGATGTCATCGAAATACAGTACAGTATATCTAACAGATCAGCTCTACTAGTAAACTTTTCTTCACTGCACATTTCAACATCCCTGTCTTACACAGTAGTGATTTGTATCTTGGATTCTTTTTGAGAACTGGTTCCCAGAGTATTCATTCTATGGCATCATTCTTGTAAATGATTCCCTAATCATTATTCATTCATTATACACATATATTATTACATATTAATTCATGTTTTTTATGTTGTTATGTTTTTATGTTTTATGTTAAATGCTTTGTTACATCTGCAGGTGTTGAGAAATGCGCTATATAAATAAAGTTGTATTGTATCAAGTCCGAGCGGCCCGGTAGTCCAGTGGTTAGCACGTCGGCCTCACAGTGCAGAGGTGCAAGGTTCGATTCAGGCTCTGGCCTCGCTGTGTGGAGTTTGCATGGGTTTTCACTGGGTATTCTGGTTTTCTCCCACATCCAAAAAACATGCATGGTATGTTAATGGCACACTCTAAATCAGGGGTCCCCAACAGCCAGTCCGTGGGGTATTTGGTACCGGGCCGCACAATAAGAACTTACATTAATTCCGTTGTTTTTATATTGGAATACGAAATATGTTTTACTTTGAAAAAGTTACCTGATTCTCCGTTACATCTGTCTGTGTCACTCTTGACGCACGTCAAACCACGCTTCTCCGTCATGTGACTGATTACGCTAAAAACAAAATGCCAGAGCTTGCAAAATGAGTAAAATAAACTGCTGGAGATCGCAAATGATGGCAGCCTTTAAAGTATGTTCGAGACAACAACTCTGCCGGTGTTCTCTATTCAAGTTATGGCTGAATACTCTGAGATCGCCACAATAGCACTGTTGCTTTTTCCGACATGCTACCTGTGTGAGGCAGGGGTTTTGCGCAGCAACGGCGACTAAATCAAAATTACGAAGTAGACTCGACATAAAGCACACACTTCAGGTGTCCTTGTCTCCTGTTACCCCGAGATGGGACTGCCCGGTTGCATAAATCAAGCTCGGGGCTCGCACTGATTCAGCATTGTGGTGAGTTGACATTTTCATGCACTTTGAATTTGCGTTGTATCGTATTTTGAAGGCATTAAACATTACCATAGCTATCAGAGTGTTGCGGCCAGATTAGATGCTCCTCGTGTTTATTATTATCTTTCGAAAAGACCACAGTGTTCATGCAGCTCTTACCATATTATTTGTTGTATTATTTCCTCCACACCTTAAATGCCGGTCCCTGAAAATATTGTCTGACATAAACCGGTCCGTGGGGCAAAATAGGTTGGGGACCCCTGCTCTAAATAGTCCGTAGGTTTGAGAGTGAGCGCGAATGGTTGTTCGTCTATGTATGCCGTGCGATTAGCTGGCAACCGGTTCAGGGTGCCCCCCGCCTATTGCCCAAAAACAATACGGGATGGGCTCCAGTTTGCCTCACGACCCTTGTGTGGAAAAGTGGATCAGAAAATGGATGGATGAATGTATCATTTCCAATCAGCACGAATGAGGGCGCTACGCACATTGCGTAGCAACGTTATTTACTAGCATGGCTAACACGATACATGCTCCAAAAACTCGCCCAAAGGTTATTTTCCATTTTACAAGAAATCATCACAACAGGGAAACTCGCAGTAATTGCAAATCATATTAATATTTCGTCTAAGGGAGGTAACACTTCTAATATGCCAAAGCATTTGCACACACACCATGCGATAACTTCATTCCGGTCACGCTTTTGATACGCTCTTTAGTGCTCAACCCAGCAGCAGTGGCAACGACCCACGTCCTCTCCTGTCAATACTCCAGGTAACAATGTTCGTGCCATTTCATACTTATCGTAGAACCTGTCCCGTGGCGAGTGTCACTGGCTACGTCTAGCTTCTCCTTTCACCAAAGCAGTAGAGCGTGAGTTTCCAGATCACAGTTGGACCTGAGTTGATAATATATCTCACTGGTGTTAAAATCTTACTGGACATGAGTACACAGAAAAATCTAGGTTGCATGTTGAAAATGTTGCTTGGTTACAGATGTCAAAGTCATAAAACAAAGTGGGTGCTAATCTACTTGTTTAGTCTCCTTTTTTCCCCAAAAGCATCGATAAGAGCATCGATGAAGAATTGAAATTGATTGAATTGAAAATGAAATCAGAATCGTTAAAACATTATGAATTGGCATCCCAATCCCAGAGTTTGACGATGTTAATGATCAAATACAACTAAAATTAAAATGAAACTTACCTTTGTGATTATGTCCGACTGGCATGTAGCATGCGCAGAATGAAGGCATTTAACTTAAACTTGCTAATTGTAACTTGGGGGGGGAAAAATTGTGTTCTCATGGGTACACAGTGGCCAGTACTCCTTGTGCTTTCAAGGTGAATCTCCACATTATGTCGTGAGACTTTGTGGTGTACAGTATATTCTGTTGGCACATTGTACTGGATAGAGACATCATCACACTTTTTTCTCTTTGTTTATCACAATTGCCCTTCCATTGTGGCATCACAGGTCATCACACAGTAACCAAAAAAACCCCATCAAAGCCAACTCACAGTGCTGAAGTCTCACATGACATCATTCATGACAACTCTTTGACCTCTGGAGTTTTTCTTACTTTCGAAGCAATTTTGGTAGCATTCCCAACTTCAGGTGCATTTTAGTTCGGAGCTTCTATTGTATTGATATGAACATGTCAGTGGCACACAAGACATCAGTCATTTAGCTTTTTTTCCCCCCCAAATATGGCCAAAAACGTCAGAAACGTATTTAATGCATATAATAAACCTATATAGAATAGGATATGAAGTAAAAACTAGGCCAATTAGTGAATAATATTACAAATGGATGCCTTTAAAGTTCAAAATACGTTTGGACTTGGTTACAAACATTTCTGTTTCCACTGGAACTCTTAATACGGACAATGAATTTGCTGTCAAACAAACATTTCACTTGGTCATACCTTGAAGTTTTATTTAATATCTATTTAAATAACTTCATCTCATTTAAATGGTTTAAATCTATAGGTAGGGATTAAAAACATGGAGGAACCCTTAAACATGCATCGCAAGCTTCACACCTTCAATGGTACACAAAGCTGAAACACATCTGTGTGAAATTTTCAACCTTCACAGCCACATTTTCCCCTCTACCAAATAAAGTAAGACTTCCTCGATCCTTGTAAATACCTTGACTCGCACACATTACCAAAAATAGGAAGTATGAGTCAATAAACCTTCTGCGGTGTTTCCACTTCAGTGAAATCTGCTCACAAAATATATTATTTCCTGCAGCAACAAGAAGACATAAACATGGCGCAAACAAGCCAATGTGATCCTACAAAAAACCTTTATTAGTCTCGCAATGGAGAAATTCCCAATCCATAGCAGCAAAGTTATGAAAGGAAGAAGTGGAACAACAAAATATAGGAGCTGCAGGAAAGGCAGCCACCCTCGCGGCGGCATTTTTAAGTCAAAATAACAAAAATAACACAACACAACACATAGGACACAGACAGTCGTGCAATCTTCACCACTTTTCTGCATACACTTTGTTGTCTGAAGCAGTTATAGATGAAAGAGGAGAGGGTCAAAGTGTCCTTTCACCAGTGGATCAGAGACGTCATGCTGAAAAGGTGCACACGTCTGCTACAAGCTAAGTTTTGAAAGCAAACACAAAGCTGTAGCGTCCATTGACGAAAAGAGATTAGTTCACTTCTCCTGTCCCACGTAATCCGCTTCGAACTCCAAGCCGCGACTCCCAGTTTCAAATCCGCATCGGCGTTCCGCACTAACGCTCCTTTCTTCTCATCGTCGGCTCCTCAAGCCTTACATCCATCTAGACTGTTCAACAGCACCGATCTCTCCGCTGAACAAAGCGGGGCTGTGAAAAATGCTGCCCATTACAGGCGCAAGACACAAGCGCCCCGGGACTGTCCAGCAACGACAGTCAAATGGCGCGAACATTCCTCCCAGTCAAAAACAGTGCTGGTATACCCATGCTGCCGAGAAGGCGCAACCACCAAGCACAGTGTCTCCTCCTTGATGAATGTCGTGGCCAAAAAATGCTGAAAAAAAGTCCACATCAGGTCCACACGACGTAACAACAAACACAAAGTGACAAAACTAAACAAAAAACAACCCAAAAATGCAAGGCTTGTGAGAGCACTTGCCGACGGCTGCCTACTCGGACGCCAATTAGCTTTTGTTTTCAATACTCTGCACAATATAAATGGTTGTAGAGTTTTTCGGCTTTTCACAATTACAGGTGGAAAAAGTGTGAACTCGTAAGCTGGGGCACTCACAAGTAAAGGTGCCACTGCATGATAATCATCATTTTTAAAGACTTATTGCACAAACTGGTATGGGCTCCCTTTTCTGTTGAAAGCAATTGTAGTTGTCGCGCATGTGTCTGAAACGGTCAGGTAAAATAAATCCCAGCTCTACTGCTGACTGATGTAGCATTTTACCAGGGATGTAGTGTGAAAGTGCTTATGTCATGCTAGGGCAAGATGATGAGCAGGGAACCCATAAGAACGTGGTTGACTGAGCTGAAAAAAATGGTTCTGTTAAAGGGGAAATCGAATTTTAAAAAAATGTCCCTAGAAATCCAAACACGGTATTGTGATTAAGGCTACATTCACACTGCAGGGCATGATGGAGATGTCTACTAAAGATGACATCACATCATTGCAGTGCATAATAAATGATCCATCTGCATGGCTGAATTATTACTATTACCTCAAATGCCCACTTCATGCTTCATGGATACCAATGACCGAGGGGGGACAGTCTCCAAATGCCCACTTCACAGATGTGATCTGTGATAACCTTGGGCAACTTGACATCACCCGCAAAGTGAGGTTTCTTTACCCTTCGAGTAACCTTGCACACTTTGATACTCTGCATGGGCTGCAGTGAGTCCGGTTCCGCTTCCACAATGTGTACAGACAAGTGAGCGCACCCCTTCTGCACTGAATTTAAAGCGAACAATTGGCTGGAACACAAGCAGGCGGTGTTCACTCCCACTACAGTGCAAACATCCCTTTCTAGCTGTGCCCGTCTACGAAAATACATAAAGAAACTCCACCCATGCACACAGACTGCACTTTGTCTTAGATTGGCGTTGGGCACGAAAATAGGGCCTTGAGTCTTGGGCCTGCTTGAGGTTTCTTCACAAGGGTGAATTTTCCCTTACCTCCACTGTCAAGTGTTTGCTCACGTGGGGTTCAGTTACTCTAATATGAGAGGAGCGTGGTCTTAGACCTGCTCCATGTGTAAAGTGCCCTGAAATAATTCTGTTGTGATTGTGGTGCTAAAAATGTCCTTGCAGTTAATAAACCTGGGTACTGATTTTTAATGTACATCATTTCCTCCTTGATGGTTGCCCATTTTAACACATTTTAACACCTTGCAATCCTATATAAGTGCAATCAGAGAATGGCAATATGTTGATTGTGTTTTGAACTCATCTCAGTTTTGAATAGTCAGCCGGCACTGTGACAGAGATGATACTTATATTCAACAATGTTGTCATGCCAAAGTGCCAGACCAATAGCCCCATTAGAATCACACGCATAGGATGGAGCCAGGCGAGTATTAGTCGGTCCTTATTAAATAAGCATCATGAAATATGTGTACTTGTCATGACAGCGTCGCAAATAAAGCTTGTGATTTCCCGGCTGCCCCCGGGGATATATCAACTGCAGTCAACTTTAAAAGCAAGACAGAAGTAGGGATGTGTTAAGTTTATGTAGTATCTTTTTAAGGCTTGCCCAGATGTCAAAGCTGCATGTATATGCACTCCTTGCTCAGTAGGCTCATGCAGTGAACTTTCGTTTATCTAGGTGGGTGGGCAACGTATCCCACTAACCATACAAAAATCAAAAGAGAATTAAACAGTGGACATTTTAACACCAACATATTCGACCAAAGCCTCCAGTATATTTCTCAGAGGCATATAGAGTATTCGCTTTGTTTAGTAAGGGGCCTTCTCTGCCTCTTCTCATTTACATTAAGAAGCATTCAGTGCTGGCCAACATGTTGCTACACTGAAGGCACACAACTCTGAATTCTGAAATGCTTGTCCGTGGATTATTATTATTGTTATTATTATTATTATTTTATATTAGTCCAACATGATTTGGTGGGAAAATATTTTTTTAGAAGCTAAAGGAAACATCTGAACCAGAGGGGCCATTAAAAAAAATATTTTAAAAAACCCCCACCATGCTAGAAATAATAAAAAGGCCCAAACTAATCATAGTTTATACCTTAAGGTTGATTTGTCTGTCCATCCACCACCTGATGTATCCTATTTCTCTGAGTCACACCGCTGCTATCGGCTGTCCAAGAACTATTGGAAACACATCAATGAACAACACAGTGACAGTGCTAATGTATAGCAGTAATGTCAATCCACTGGTAAAAATAGTCCACAATACTTGCAGCAAACTGTGCTACAGGCGGTGCTTGAGGTAATTCGACCAGCTGTGGGATTTGAAATCAAGAGGGATGGTTTGCAGAGAGCGATAGATACAGATACAGAAATGACAGGGTAACTTTTGAGCTCACCTTCTCAAAATGAACGTCATACAGGAAGAGAAAGAGCGAGAGAGTGCTGTTTACTTGATGCAATGTAACGCCTCCATGGTCAGGTGACTTACAGGAAATAAGTTCTTTTGCTCTCTCTGACATTCAATATTGCACCATCTTCCTTTCATGGATGTCTTTTTGCTTTCCTCTCTGATTTGTTTATTTTTTAAATCATAAAACGAAAGTATTGTCTTTGGGAAGAGTTCTTTGCCAAACAGGAAATGTGAACTCTTTGTCATGAGCATTATCTGGCGCACATCAATTATGTAACGCTAACATCTCAAATGTGCAGCAGTGTGTTTTATGCCTTTAGCCTTGAATTACTGTGACATGACTGTGTGCTTGTGTGTACTGTAGAGCCAAAATGGAGAACGTGACAGTCTCATAGTAGCTTAGGAGTAGCAGTTAAACACATCTGCCACGGTTGTTTGTACTTGAAAGCACTTGAGAATAACAAACTGGCCCGTTCATAAGTACTATCACTACTGACATTTGGCTCTTGGTTTATTTTGCAATTGAGGCCACAGGTTAGCTGAAAAGAAACTCATCTGAATTTTAGAAGAGCGATCTGACTGCTAATAGAGCAAGGGGTTGGTGACACCCACTCCGGCTGACAGATCAGTGCAGTTCCTCGTAGTTGCAATGGAAAAGATGGCTTTTGGTAAGAGTCAAAGGTTTACTGGTATTGTTACACTATAAGTGCATGTGCAACCTTTGTATACTTCCCTCCAATACATTGTGCTACATTTGGAAGTGCACTTCAAAAACTGTCGTGCGGGAGATACCGGAGCTGAAAACAGGAAGGTCATTAATCTTGTACCGACTCATGTCAGGAACAAGGAAGCAGCCACAGCGGTTCAAGAGCCTGCAGCGACAGTTTAGCTGCTTTGCCAACTTTCTCTCGCTTTTCCCACCCTCTGGCAGCTTCATGATACCAGCGCTGTTCTTCTTTCCAAACCATCAGAAGGACGCAAAACTATTCTTCTGCGGGCACCTCTTTTTTTGTACTCACTGATTCATGATTGCAATCAGTTGTGGTGGTGCGTGCGTGTGCGTGTGTCTGTGGCACCTACATTTCTATTCCAACGGCATTGTTTTAACATGCATTGACAACATAATTACAATTTAAAGGATGCGCATTGCATTGAAGTTATCTTGACTGGAGAATCAACACAGGTCAGCAAAGACAATTTTTTTTTCCTGGTCACATTACACATTTTCAAGGTCTCGTAACATTGAGAAACCCACTTTGTATTATAATTTAATGCTGCTTGGCATTTGATGTACTGTATTCCAATTAGTAATGGAAATTGAATTACAGCCATCTGTTACATATCGTAGAACGATTTATTTTACAAAGCCATGAACTATACAGGCAGATCCTAGACAACCTACCTTTCCAATCTTACACCCCTCACCATTTTCTGCCAAGGCCCTGGACAAGCTCCAAAATGTCCAGAACTCTGCCGACCTGATCAAAAGCCCAGATAGCACATCGCCTCTTCCCTCGTACTTTCACTTGCTCTCTATCAAACTCGGCAAAGTCTTCAAAGTGCTCCTAATTACCAACAAATAACTCGGGGTGTTTTGTGTAATTTTGAAGTTCTGTCTCATGATATCAACCAAGACTACCGTATTGGCCCGAATATAAGATGGTGTTTTTTGCATTGAAATAAGACTGAAAAGGTGGGTGTCGCCTTATATTAGGGGTCTAGACATTATACCCATTCACGACGCTAGATGGCGCCACATATCATTGAAGCAAATGCTGAACTTGACTCCCCAGGCCAAAGCGAACCTCTGTCATGAAGAATAAAAATAAAAATAATGGTAAGAAAGAAAATAATAGAAGAGATAGCAGAAAATGGAGAAACGTAGCGACAGTCTGGAGAAAAGTGGGTCGATGATCGGCCAGGTTAACCGGCAACTGAAGAGAAGTAATGTTGTAATTTACATTTCAAAAACCAGAAGCCATTCATTTACAAATGTGATTGCACTTTAGTTTACCTGAGTCTTGAAAAAGAAGGGGTCGTCTTATAATCAGAGCCGTCTTATATTCGGGCCAATACGTTAATCACTTCAATCTTTATACAACTGCACACATGGGGGCTCCTGTGATTATTGTCTTAAAACACAAGGGTACACTTAATAACCTTCTTTTCGATCAGAATTTGTGCATACTCTTTTCACTTGCCGCAATCAGATTACAATACAGTTATATGTATAGGTCAATTCTGAATAACTCCAATTGAATCCACAAATGAGCTCTGACATCAAAGTTGCTCAATCTAAAGCCTCTTTTAATATTTACTGTATAGTAATTCAATAAGAAAATAGTGATTGTCATCTAGAATCTGTTAGGTTGATTTCATATTGAGATACAGTATGTGTTATTTTGGTGGTGACCTGATGACTGTAATCCAGTTCAATCGGTGGTCATCTACCTCCTCTGCCAAAGCAGACTGCCTGAGTCAGCTCTTCAGTTCGATCACGACTCATCTACAAGCCCCCCCCCAACCTCTCAGCATCACACCACTTTCCATTATGAATATCTTCTTCATGAGCTCTCACCATCACCTTATTTTTGTGACTGCAATCACTCCCTTGCTCACTTTCTCTTTTGCAGGGAGATTTAAACATCAACACATGAAGCCTCACTCCCTTTTCCTCTCTCTCTTTTTTTTCATTATTTCAGTCCAGCGGACCCCCCCCCCCCCCCCCCCCCGCCACCCCCGCACCCCCTCTCCCTGCTGGCTGCCTTCAGGGTAGCAGAAGGGAAGTGAATGGCTTCAGCCCTCCCAGCTGGTCCCATCACCCAGCAACCCAGAGCAAAACAAAAGAGCACAGACGTACACACACACACACACACACACACACGTATACACACACACACACACGCACGCACACACACACACACACACACGCACACACTCAGGCAGATGAACAAGCAGCCAATGCGGACACAGACACGGTCTCACCGGCAGACGAGTGCATGCATATCCTTATGCAGACGAATGCACTCACACACACGCACACACACAGACACACACACACACACACGCAGCACCCCCAGAGTCCCCTACTCCCTCCTTTGCCCCCTCAAACTCACCTCCATAAACAGCCAGCCAGCCAGCCGTCCCCTTTGGACTCCCACACATCGTCCCCTTCTCCCCTCCTTAGCACCCTTTCCAGACACCCACTCCTTTGTCCACAATCTGCTCCAAAACATTTTGGTGGGGGAGAAGAACAGCTGAACATGTATCGGTCCACATTAGATACGAAAAGAAGGTTATTGCACACACTCTAATACTTACATACACAAATCTATACATACATTTGTTTAAAAAAAATAAAAGAGGCAACAGACAAAGAATAAGATTAAAACTATCCGTGTGCTCTATATACTGTATCGCATATAGTTGCCAATTCAGCGCATTCCAGAAGATCTTAACATACTATAATGTTGCAGTGTAGTGTTGTTCATGTTACTGTCACCTCTCGTAATTGAAACTTAGGTGTACTTGTATTTAGGAAACTGCATTTCAGACAAAAGATAAATATACAATGAGTCAATCGAAAATGAAACGATTACTTGACTGACACCGCGGTCCATTATAAGGTCAAGTGCCGGTATTTATAAGCGCCAGGAAGTGGTAGTGAAGTATGGATGGACATGATCGTTGCAAAGGTTGGTGAGAAGGAGACTGACAGGGTCTTTCTTGCACTTTTAACTTTCTGTTTGGTGATTAGCGAGTGCTCTGAGGAGACAGCATAAGACATAATTTCATGTTTAATGATGGGTGCCATTGGTTTGCATTATGGAGAATATAAATTCCTGCGTTTCATTAGCTTGCAATGAAATTCAATTGCGATATTCATTCAACTCTGCTTTTTGCTTTTTCAATAAAACATCAAATTCTCTCCGAGTAATAAACAGACTTTGTTACACACACATAAAGTGAGGCCACTCGCTCAGAGCGATACTCCACATATTTATACCATTTGCAGCAGTAAGAAGTTAAAATGTATCATTAATTTGATAACGTCATTATTTTTCATGTACATTGAATACCTTTAAAAACTATTTAAAAATGATATAGCTGGCTGCCATGTTCATTCAACATGTCTCTAGATAACTGTCACATGTATGTAGATGCTGGACTCGACGGCACAATGATATACAGTGTCGCCAAATGGAATGCATCCATGGCATTAATCCTGATAGAATGACACCATATCATTTCCAGCCAATACTATCAAATAAGCTTACCGAGTGAGATTCCGCATTTGATATAAAAAATCCAACACCATATGGTGTTTTGAGGGCACAAAATGCACTTTGGGGAACAAGTAGACGGCACCATGCCTGCCATGTCTTTACTCGTTACACACACATGGACAATGCTGTACTTCATATTTCCTCCTACCTTAGGTCAGAAGGTCAGAGTGCTACTTTGGTCCGGGGTCTCAGTGGGTTAATTTACAAGAAAAGACTCCGCTTGCATTATAGAGATAACGAGGACAACACCGCTGCCTGTATCCACAGGAAATCCCAAAGGCTGAAGAAAAAGCAGGTCCTCTCTCATGCCGTTAAGCTCATCTCGCACTTTTTGCTTGATAAAAATTCTCAGCACTGTAATTGTTTTTAATGTCACATGGCATGTCTCCTCTCCACCTGTAAATCACTCCTTTTCCTGGAATTGTTCACTGCACAAATGCATGTGCCTACTTGTTCTTGTGCAGTACTGCACACAGGGGCTCAACAAAACAGTAAATTTTCAGAAAAAAAATGTGGAATAACATGCCTGTGTGCACCTTGTTTGCTGTTTCTGCTTGATTCCTTGCAAATTTTCATTATGCATTATGGGATGTTTTTTCTTTGTGTCCTCCTCAGTGTTCAATGTATGTCTATATTCCAGCAATATATTACACACATTACGTCTCGGAAACCATCATGGACTTACTCGTGTTGAAAATGTCCCATAAAAATGAAATGTATAAAATGTGTTTTTCCAACCTAAACTTATAGAATTATGACCAATCAAGCCACACATGTAAACTTAAAGAAGTCTTCTTTTCAGATGTTTTGTAATGCAAAAAGAATATCTTTATTGGGTTAATATGACAATACACTACGTGTGGCTGTTTAAAGCATGCTGCATTGAGTACTGCAAAATATTAACTCATATGCTCATCTTGCATTATATTCTTTTTGTACTGCTTGATGCATCAAAACAGAAAAATCCAACAAATCCACCATCTAAGTTACATCTAGGGAAGTTTCAATGGCACGAAGGGGAAAGAACAACTATAGGCCTACTAAATATTTACTTTGACTTGCTCCTTCAGCGCATTGATGATGAGCCAAAACCAAAGTTGAAAGAAAAATACTTGGCCTCCAACCCTTTTTGCCCAAAATTACTCAAACAAACACAGCAAAGACATGTTCCCTTAACGTCACAAATTTGTGTGTACGTGCGTGTGTGTGTGTGTGTGTGTGTGTGTGTGTGTGCGTGCGCGTGTGCGTGCATGCATGCATGCGTGTATACGTGCGTGTGTGTGTGTGTAGTTTTAGGGAGACATGAGCATATTTCAGAAGAAGACAAAACTGTGGCACACTAGTTCCAACTTTGGAGTTAACCAAAGCGGAACAGTGTGGACTGCAGCCATGTTCAGAAGTGAGTGTGCACAAGTCCAACCTGAAAGGAAACTATGTTTGTCCACTATTTGGACCAGATGAGGCTGGACTGGATTCAGCTCAGTTCAATTTCCTCCAAGTTTACCATCCATTTTGTGCTTTAGTCCTTGAGCCTGACAGAAAGACAGAAATCATAAATACCGCCCCCAATACTCCATATCACACACACACACACACACACACACACACACACACATATTTTTAGATTACAAAAACTTGTCATTTGACCAGGAGTATGTAGACCTGGTATGGGACGTGTAGTTTGCAGTGGCATCGATCTGCAACTTCAGTGCACTGCACTGAAAGAGGTTTTTTCAAAATTGTCTGTTCGGCTACTTAAATATGAGAGTGACTTACTACATGTACAGTAATCACAGAGACACAAGAAGTATGGCACTTTAAGAGAAATAGTATCTCTGTAAAAACATTTTTTTTAACTGATGAGTGGAAACAACACTGCAGAACACACTGAAGAAACAAAGTCTGCATGGTGTGACAGGTTGATTTAAAATCAGTTAACCTATTTTATGTTCATATTATGTTTTTCCCCATCTTTCTAAATAGTCAATTTGATTTACAGTTTATACATGTTTTTATATTCATGATATTCAAGACTGTAGTAACAAGAACACCAACTTGACAATTATCCATTATCCAGTATCAATTTTCTAACCCGCTCATCCTCTTAAAAAAATGGGTTGTTAAGAGAGAAAGAGATTAATTTTTGTTATAGCAGATATCTTTTTATGTTTTTTTTTCATTTTATAAAAACTGGCAAAAAGCATTTTACCTCGAGGAGGCAGTTCACTGTGTGCATGAGGGATGTGAGTACGTAGGGGCGAAAAAAAACGAACATGTCTGACATTCCTATCAGTGGTCTAAACAAATAAACTTCCCCAGAAGAACGAAAACTCAAATCTCCTGTATGCATGATAATTTGGAGAATAGAGTAATAGTAGATGCCGCCAAAGTAGATCACCATCAGCTCAAAGCGACTGTCCAAACATCATAGCTGGACTCATCCCTCTAGAACCAAATCATCATTTCTGATACATGGTTAACAAAGTTTGATTCTGTGGCTTGGAGTAAAAATCATCAGGCATGTATGAATCACTTTAGACGACCCACAGTCCAACAGGAATGTAGGTTTACTGCTCATTCACAAGTCAGCTGAGCGTACTCAGACTGTCGGGCAGTGGTCGTTTGCCAGTCATCAGGCTAACTCGAGTATTTACACCGGAAATGTTAATTAACCCTTTCAGGGACAGCGTTTACTACAGTGGTGAGTGTTTCATGTTATAAAGGGTGCAAAAGGGTTCATTGAGTATTCAGAGTATTATTATCAGGCACACAGCACATACACACGGCTCATGGCATCAGGTTCAAATTGAAAGTATTTATTCATTTGCATTCATCCCTTTTCATTTGCATTAATGGTGTCTCACTTTTTCACCCTGGACTGGTCACCAGCCAATCACAGGGAACATATAGACAAAGAGTCTTTCAGACTCACATTAAGAATAATAAAACATAAATCATTTTCCTTTTTGACTTCAAAGTGATTCGTCGGTTCCCAGGAATGCCATTTTTCTTGTTGTGACAGCAATGAAAACATGTTTTTGAGTGAACACATTCAACACTTTTTCACTAAGGATGGAAAAACACGACAAAAGCCAAATGAGGGGGAAAAGGAGCAAGAGGTGCAGGCAGTGTGAATAATGAAAAGGAGGTCAGTGCCTCCAGGGGTCGGAATGATTGTGAACACTCAGCTCAAAATAAAGGCACCAACTTTCCACTGGAAAGATTCCACCCAATGTCATATGAGTGACATCATACACTCTAAGAATGGTGGCAGATTCATGATTGCCAGACAGGTGATGAGACGTTTGAGATGCACTTTTTTTGTCCTTGCACTTACTTGGACTTCGTGTAGATTCAATATATGACCACCCGGCACATCATTTGGCGGAATATTCCCCCATTCCTGCATAAACCAATTCCCTACGCATGTATCTTGCTCACTTTAAGGCACAGCGATGATCCGTCTAGGCATCAAAAACCCATCGTGCGTAACCTCAACTCAGCTCAACTGTATTTATAGAGCACTTTAAAACAGCCATTGCTGTATACAAAGTGCTGTACATGGAGCAAATATAATATATACAGCAATAAAACAATAAATTAATAAGAAAGGCAGTAGAAAGGACAAAACTGTAAAACTAAGATCAAGTCTGAGTCATGCCGAGTCAATGGCCAAAGAATACAAATGAGTTTTGAGATTAGTTTTAAAGATGGGCAGCGAGGGGGCTTGCCGAATGTTTAGTGGGAGGTCATTCCAAAGAGAGGGTTCATGAAATGATAATTCACACATACTGTATCTAAAACAATACTCATCACAGACATATTCAAGCAGGAACAAGTCAAAATCAAACATTTTCTCAGGTAAATTTCCATGATTATGCCATTCTCTATGAAGTGGTTCATCTCAAAGTCTACTTCACTCTCATGCACGCGATCTAACAGCTGATCAGAGTGATCAACTGTCAGAGACAGTGATACCATTTTGTAAACTACGATCAATGGCTCATTCATTCAAATCATTACAAAAACGCATAATAACACAAATGTCTCTGAATTCATCACAATTCTAAATGTTGCTTTTCTTTCTTTCTTTCCTACTTGTATTATGAACGTGTGTGCAAGATTGGTAAATGTCTGCATTTTATTTTATGACTGGATGGTATAATAAAGAAATCATTCTCGGCCATGTTATTTGCTTGCTGTGGTTAAAAAAAAAGAATGATTTTGTTTGATGTTGATAGTAACATCCATCCATCCATCCTTTTTCCGAACCCCCACCAATGTAATAAGGACAAGTTTCATTGGTCCACTGGTTGCATCCATTGGAATAATGAGAGACTTGAGCATGTTGACTATCTCGTCTATCTTGGAGTCACATTAGATCGTACTTCGCAGTACGATCTAATGTGTATATATATCTACTTCGCAGAACATGTAAGGAAACTCAAGTCAAAAGTTGCCACAAGAAACAAGCTCTTAGCTAAACTTGCTAACTCTAACTGGGGAACAGATCCTAAAACTCTGAGAACAACAGCTCTAGTACTATGCTACTCCACTGCTGAATATTGCTCAGCAGCATGGGCAAGATCGTGTCATGCTCACAAAATAGATCCTGGGCTGAACAACACATGCCAAATAATTACTCGCACACTAAAACCAACACCACTGCCAGCACTCTACAGATTGGCGGGCATCGCACCACCACACATACGTAGAGACATTCATGCAAGGACACAAAAGCATAGTCAAGAAAATGACACAAGACACCCCCTCTATGGTCATAGTGACTCAATAAAAAGACTGAAGTCCAGAAAGAGCTTTAGGACTGTCCAAAGTTTAGATCCTGAGCAGTCAACAAACCACAGGCTCGAAAAATGGAGAGAATGGGACAGCTCTGCACTAAATGGTGCAATCCAAAGCCCAAACGAACATCTTCCAAGTGGAACTGCCCTCTCAAGAAAGAACTGGGTGACATTAAATAGAGCAAGAACCAGAGTAGGCAAGACTGGGAACAACACCTATAAATGGGGACTCTCACTCAGCAGTGAATGTCCGTGTGGCCACCCAATACAAACAATGGAGCACATTCTTCGGGATTGTGAACTGGGGCCCACCTGCAAAACATCAAGACCTCTTAGACACTACTGATGCTGCCAAGCAATGGATCCAGTACTGGCGCGACAAGATATGATGATGATTGGTCCACTGCGACACATTCGGTATTTGTATTCGTCAGACATGATGAGACAATTTGTAAATCTATTGATGGTGTAAAAATTCAGAAATAAAATGCGTCACATTTAAAGCGGCAGGGTTAAAAGGATGGGAAAAAAGTGGTTTATAATCCAGAAAATTTAACATTTCTCATTTCACTTATTTGTTCACTTCAAATGTGAACAGAATGCGTCCTTGTAGTGTCCTACAAGTTCTCGTAAGCATTATGTTGGATAACAAGGATACAGTATTTAATAATTGCTTTATAGAACAGAATGTGAACATTTTACCATATCCCTGACATCCGGAACATACTGCACGAATAGGCCAAAAATGGCACTTGCGGTAGAAACATTTTACGAGTACGACAGACGCTCTACAAATGCCCCCTGGTCGTTTTAGTAGTGCACTGAATTACAAGCGTGGACAAAAAGCGTACTAGTAGCCCACATGCGCCTAGGCTAGACATTGTTCATGACTCTTTCCACGGCCTGTACCACTTATGGAACAGGCTGATTCTGCTAATTCAGAGCAAAGGTTACTTTCTTTTCGTCCAACGGCACCTAAACGCAGCAGGAGTCACAGTAATATTCGCTGCGTGTGGCAGGCAGGCTCGTTGTGTGGTGACTCACAGCTGAGTCAGAGTGTCGTGTCTCCGCCTACAGTCCGACACGGCGGCGGTGGGCAATAACGCACAAACGGTAGCCGCCACGGCAGTGAGCTGTCACGCCGCACAGCCAACCATCCCCCACAGTCTGACTGTGTGCGGTTTCGGAGGACGCCACAGCGACTTGGGGGTGGTTATGGAGTCTTAGACAGTCAGCGTGTGTGTGCGCGTTCAGTAATAAGGATGACCTATTGTACTACTGTATTAGTATGAAATTAGTACTTCGCTTGCTGCACTTGATCGCTTCATAAAGGACTAACTACTCAAGTCACATACTTTATTCAACAACACACTACAGTACACGAACATTTTCAGCAAGTGAAATAGAATAAATGAAAGCGATTGCAGCAGCCAGTTTTCATCAACCTTTACTCGCAACTTTTCAGTCCCTCAATCATATTGTCAGACATTTGCATGACGATTCACTCGCTCTCATTCGTAGCTCCAGCAGCAGCCATGAAACCAGAGATGCTGAAAAACTTTAGATGTGTACTGACCTCCTTTGGCAATCAGATGGAACTGCAACCACATGACAATAGTAAATTCGACACGATGGTGATTTTTTATATATATATATATATATATATATATATATATATATTAGAGCTGTCAAACGATTAAAATATTTAATCTAATTAAATTAAAAATGCAACTGTCATAATTAACTCAAATGAACTAAAAAATTAATCGTGATTACTCACACATTTTTTATCGTTTCTGAATTTCCTTTTATATTTTTTTGTCCTATTTCCCCCCATTTTAATGCTCTCATCAACATGGAATCATGAATCAGTTTTTTATGTGCAAAATGCAAATATTTACTGAAATAACAATTTCGATTTTCAATTTCACATGAACATTTTTCACTTGGAGCAGTTATTCACACAATATTACTGTCCATCAACAACAGTGAAAAAATATTTTGTCACACAACAGCTGCTTTAATAGCTCTTTTTATGGAATCAATACAGAGCAATATAACATTATAAAGTGCACATTTAAGTTAAACTAGCACTCAGCCTAAAGTATGCAACCATGGTTTAAATCCACTATAGGCTGAAAAAATATATATATATATATATATATATATATATATATATATATATATTAGAGTGGCCCTGTGTGTGTGTGCGTGCGTGTGTCAAACGATGTGTCCACACAGTTTATGGACACATAGCATTTTGTTGCTGTATTTACATATAGTAGGATACCGTCTGGGCACTACGGTGATCGACTGGTTAGCACGTCAGCCTTACAGTGCAGAGGTGCAGGGTTCGATTCCGACTCCGGCTTTCCAGTGTGGAGTTTGCATGTTCTTCACCTTGGCTGCGTGGATTTTCTCCGGGTATTGGCAGGCTGATTGAACATTAGTCTGAAGTGTCCTTCGTTGTGAATATGAATGGTTGTTGGTCTATTGTGTGCCCTGTGACTGGGTGTACCCCACCTACGACGGCTGGGATAGGCTCCAGCAATCCTTGTTAGGATAAAGCGGTTCAGATAATCGATGGATTGTATCAACTGTTTTTTAATCAATAAATGCATTATAAAAATTAGGTATTTTTCAATAATTACACAATTACTTTGCAGTATTTACAAAATGTTCTTAAGAATCGGGAACTCTCACAATCCATGTCTGAACAATCCACCAATAATTAAACTCTATCAATAAAAAAGTTTCAACATATATCTTCCCCGATATAATTATAAAAACACGATTTTTCCCAACAGAGGATTGTTACCAATAACCAGTAATGAGTCAATTCTAAACTACTGTGCCTTTACATACAATCATTTTGATCAGTTATATTGCACGCGTGTAAATGATAAACTCATCCAAATTCCTCATTTTTGTTCAGAAATCTGAGGTTGTTTTTGATATATTGTAAATGTATAGTTGTTTTCATTATGTACCTGTATTGCCTTGACGAGTCCACATAATGTGGGCCACGAACAATGAGTTTGTAAAATGACTGCAGTACTGTAGTTGCTTCACCATGGACAGCTCCATTTTTATCTGGCCATAAAAATAACTTGAACAACTGTCTCAGTTCATGTTTCTGAGTGTGGAATCGTGGATCTGTTCAAATACTTTTGCTGTTTTCGTCACCAGATGACGTGGACCAACACATTTTGTTTGTTGACATTTAATCCCCATGTATAAAATGGTTCGCTCCACCTGTAGTCGCGTTTGACAAAGCTGCAGCAAATCTCTCGCCAGTGTCTTACTTTGAGCTCCAACTTACTGCAAAGATGAACTACAGAGACCGCTACACTTCCTCCTCCTACCGCAAGATTTTCGGGGACTCTTCCAGGTTCTCCGCCTCCTCTCGTATGAGCAGTTACGTGCCACAGGTCTCCCCCGGGCTGAGGTCCATGGCCGTGTCCCGAAACAGCACCTCTTCCGTGGGCATGTACAGACGGCTGGGACACCCTCCGGCCTCCTTCTCTCTGACGGCCACGGACTCCCTCGACTTGACCCAGACTTCAGTGGTCAACAATGAACTCAAAGTAATTCGTACCAACGAAAAAGAACAGCTGCAGGTATGTGACGCCATTGAAAAAAAGTGGACATTTTTTCAGTTTTTATTGGACTCCATATCAAATTGTGGCAGCAAAATCACTCACGTACTGTACTTCAGTAAGAGGAAGATGATTTTAAATATTAAAAAAATGAAAAGTAAAATTACTAATTGAACTCCTGTACTTAAGTATTTTTTTTAATGCTGTGAAATGTACAAACGTGTTTTTAAACCGTCAATTAGACCAACAACCATTTTGATAACATATGCACAATGAAAAAAATGCACACGAAATAATTAACGTTAATTATTAACTTGCGTAGCTCGCACAATGAGACGGAAATTCACTGCAGACGCTATCATCAAAGCATGTTTTCATAGCTTTGCTCACATTTTAGAGTGATTTACAAATATGCCCGGTTACCTGAAATAATATCGCATTACACAACATATACATATACATGTACTATAGTAGATGTATTATTTTTATTATATAATGAAAACCTGATGTCCTTTAGTGGGGGGCAAAGCGGTAGATTTTGAAATTAGTTTTAAAAACATTTTTAAAAAAGATCTTTTGTAGTTTACTTGCATCTCTGATTTGAAAAAAAAATGACGGTTTAAACTGTTAATTGAAAAAAAAGTACACATTTCTTTCAAATTAGATGAGGAATTTTTTAATGCCAAGTGATGGTACGTTTTAGACTGATACAAGACAATTTCACGACAAATATTTAGAGTAGACGAGACTCATCACAAATGTATTTAAATAAGGCGCAAGAGGAATACAGTATCTTGTTTCTCTGGATATTTTGTCATCGTTATTGATCCTTGGTTCACGTTTCTCCATGTCACTGCTGTCTCCATTTTCTCAATCTGGTAACACCAGCAAAGTGCAGTGGGTTTTGCCTTTCTCTTTTAAATCGTGTCATCATCCGTGGAGATAGAAAAAAGTAAGCAGCCTATTTGTTGTCTCTTTGTGATAATCTGTTTTCAGGTGCAGGGAGTAAAAGTAAAAAAAGTTATCACAAAAATGAATACCCAGGTAAAGTACAGATACCTGAAAAATATTCTCCGGCATAGTTACAAAGTATTTGTACCTCATTACTTCAGCCCATTGTTAATAATGCTTTAAGTGAATGTCCACACACAGAAAACAACCATGTCCAATAAAGAAAGTATATGGGACAGTAAAATGCACTTATTTGCCACAGCATTACATTTTTGCACAATCTCGTGATTCCCAACCTTTATTCAGCCAAGATACATTTTACATTAGTAAAGTCTCAACAGCACATCACTGACACTACCAACAAAACTATCACAAAGGAGTGACTGCCCCTCATATTTTCTTGCTTCAGTCCTTCATCATCTGCATTCAAACCACCAGCTGCTCCTGTACCTGAAAACACAACACTGTATAGAGACCAACAACCAATTTAATATGGTTTAACCCCATCTCTTTTAATGCCCCCCCCCCCCCTGCAGAATGGCAAATCCCCATTTTAGGCCGTCCCTTAACATAATGTCCCGAAAAAATGTCAGCAAGGTCAACAAAAACAGATAAAACGTAGAAATGACCAGCATCTTAAACAGGTTAAGGTTAATGTAGAACAATGCAAAAGACCAGCAGCTGGTACCAATGAGGCATTTGTTTTTGTTGCACAGGGTCTGAATGATCGCTTCGCCATGTTCATTGATAAAGTCAGACACCTGGAGCAGCAGAATAAAGTACTGGAGGCCGAGCTGGTGACGCTGCGGCAGAGGCAGAGTGAGCGGTCTCGGGCCGCTCAACTCTACGAGCAGGAGATGAGGGACTTACGGGCTCAGTTGGAGGACCTAAACAGGGACAAGAACCGCATCCTGATTGAGAGGAACAACATGGAAGATGAACTGCAGGTATGAAAGAAACCATGACCGTCTACACCATGACAAATGACAAGGAGGAGTTTTTGAGCCATAAAGTCATAACGAAGGGAATACACCCAAAATATGATGGAATCAATGTTTTCAATACGATGATGATTAGAATTATAGATTTTAGATAGACCTATAGACTGAAATCCTCCCCTTTTGTTGTTTCTTTAACCCAATCTAACGCAAAGTCTTTCGAGCATATAATTACCCGATTACTACATGGTCTGTTTGTATCCAAAGAAAAATGTTCCATCTATCCATCCATTTTCCAATCCACTTATCCTCACAAGGGTCACGGGGCATGCTGGAGCCTATCCCAACTGTCTTCGGACAGCAGGCGGAGTACACCCTGAATTGGCTGCCAGCCAATCGCATGGCACACATAGACAAACAGCCATTCGTGCTCACACCTAGGGACAATTTTGAGTGTTCCGTTGACCTGCAATGCATGTTTTTGGAATGTGGGAGGAAATCAGAGTACCCAGAGAAAAGCCACGCAGGCACGGGGAGAACAAGCAAACTCCACACAAGAAGGCCCGAGCCGGAATCAAACCCTCCACCTCTGCACTGGGAGGCCAGCGAGCTAATCAGTACCACCGTGCCACCCAGAACAGAATTCATTTCATTTTAATATTGTGGATGTAGTTTGCTTTTTTTTTTTGAACACAGATTTGTCAGATAATATGGTGAATGTAATTAGCTATATGAGCTACTCAAAAACATTAGGAACAGCACTCAAGTATGACACAGTTGAGCTGTACAGAACGCTACAGACAAATTAATACGTATAACCAACAAATAAATTTTTAAATAAAATGTTTCCCTTTCAGTTTTAAGGACTGGACATCGAAATTCATTATTTACTAAATCACATTTGTCAATTTTTTTTTGGGGGGGGGGGGCTCCATTCTAGAAACTCACTGTCAAGTATCAGGAGGAGTTGACTGTGCGTGAAGAGACAGAACAAACCTTGCGGTCTTTCCGGAAGGATGTGGATGACGCGGCAGCCATTCGTCTGGATCTGGAGCGTCGAGTGGAATCGCTGATGGATGAAATCTCGTTCCTGAACAAAGTCCACGATGAGGAAATCCAGGAGCTGAGCAGTCTGATGGAAGCGCAGCAGGTCTCCGTGGAAATGGAACTCTCCAAACCCGACCTCACCTCAGCTCTGAAAGAGATCCGCAACCAGTATGAGTCCATCGCCTCCAAAAACCTGCAGTCGGCCGAGGAGTGGTACAAGGGCAAGTTCTCCAGCCTGAGCGAACAGGCCACCAGGAGCAACGAGGCCATGCGGGCCAGCAGGGAGGAGATGAATGAGTTCAGGAGGCAGCTGCAGGCCAAGACTCTGGAGATCGAGACTCTGAGGGGTGCCAACGAGTCTCTAGAAAGGCAGATCACAGAGATGGAGGATGCTCACAATTCTGAAGTCACAACTTTGCAGGTGCGTAATACAGTGAACTCCCATTAATCGTGCGATACCTTTCAGAACCTCCCACTTTAAACACATTTCAACTTATTTAAACACACAAACTTTCCAAAACTCCCTTTTTAAAGTATTCCTCCATGTCTGTTCACACACTCGGGTGATTTAAGTTCAACACAATAAATAGCGGCGGGCCGGTGTTCCCGGTGTCACTTGAACCTGACCATGCAGCAGCACAGCAGTGAAGGTTGCGACTGTCTCCAACTAATAGGATTGAGCAGTTCAAACTCATCAATTATGTCACAGCTTGAGGTCCCTTAGGTAAGAGCATCCTTCAAGGTGGCCCCAACTTGTCAATGTCACAGCCAAGTTGAGCAGAAACTAGCTGGCGAAATCTAACCTAGGACATATTCATGCTCACCTTTTTGAGATGATCACCTAATGTTTAGTTCCGGGTGCAAATTGCTTTTGTCTTCCAATAAATTCAGAATACATAATGTATTCATATTTCTTAGCGAAACAAATGATTGTATCTAAAATATTGCCTGAAAAAGGATATTATTGTGCTCCAGGAATGAATTAAAATTTAATCACGATTTGATCTCAAGCTGTTCTATCCGGTGTATGAAGATTCGCGGACAGTATGACAAACTCCAAATAAAACTGCTTTAGTGTGGAAGTCACTTGGGCTTAGACGGTGAAAGTTCTTAATGAACTGATCCCGTGTATCGAGATTAACCCAGACTGCTGCTAAATTGGATACGGGAAGGCCATCTGTTTTCAGCGGCTATTTAGGGAAGTTCAAACGAACTAAGCCTCAAAGGTTATGCTTGTCTTTTTAAAGACAAAAGTAACCCTTTAACCATGTGACCGTTCAATGACTTTCGTTTCATCACAATGCTTGACTTCTTCGAACAGGACACGATTGGCCACCTGGATACTGAGCTGAGGAACCTCAAGGGGGAGATGGTCCAGCACCTGAGAGAATATCAGGACTTGCTCAATGTCAAGATGGCATTGGACATCGAGATAGCTGCATACAGGTGGGCGGACATGAAACGATATGATGTATCAAGATTGTCATGACCATAATCATTATTGGTATTATAACTAGTATATGTAGTATATGTGACTAAAAGAAATGTGCCTAAAGCAAGATCACAAGGTCAGAATCAGGTGTATGACTGGCTGCCATGTACATTAATCAAATGACAAAGTTCATAACAGATATTGATGAGAGGCTAATAGTCTACTTGTTTTGTTGTTGTTGTTTTTAACCCTTTCACTGCCATTGACAGGCAGCTATTGTTTGTTTCAATCGTGTCAAACTGGATGGACTGGCCGTGAAAATGTTAATGCGATGTAATCGGTCTACACTTTCCTGGCGAGCGAATGTTTGACACTCGACGTAACGGGCATTATCTAAGTCACAACAAAGGCACACCTCTACTGATGGGATGCAGAATTCCAGCCTATGGGGCAGGGGTGTCAAACTCATTTTTTGTCACGGGCCACTTCGGAGTTACGGCTTCCCTCGGAGGGCTGGTGCAAAATCTCAACGTTATTTATTACCCATGACAATTTGACATTTCGGTACAGATTTCAGCAAGAATCATGAAAGTTGACACACATGATTTGCTCCTGCGGCCACATAAATTGACGTAGTGGGCCGGATCTGGCCCCCGTGCCTTGACTTTAACACCTGTGCTATAAGGCCTTCCGAAGCTACGCACTGCCGCTTTAATAGCGCTATGAAACCAATCGGGATGGAAAAATAAAGACGTCACTCAAAGCCGGTTAGTAAGCCCGAGGTGGTGCATCTGAAAGGTTATTAAAAAAAACATTATATATATATATATAAATGTGAATAAATATGTACAATTAATTCCATACTGTTACTTTTATATGTCCTTTCAACCAACAAGGAAGCTGCTGGAAGGCGAAGAGACTCATTTTAACTCAGGGACATCTTTCGGAGCCGCCAGTTACAGCTACCAGGCCCGAGCCTCAACCGGATCATCCAGAAGCAGCCAGCGAGACAAAGACGCAGCCAAGAAGGAAAGCGGCAAGGAGGAGGAGAAGGATGAAGCAGACATCAATTCCAACAACTGAAGTCATGGACACAGGCAGGAAGGGAGACAAATAGCTTGTACTGCATTTCTAAAGTTTTAGTACTGTATATGCACAAAAAGAGGAGCCCAGACATCGTGTCCTATGTAAATGTAATTTTTCTGGAGAAATTATTTTAATTTGGAACATTTCAATCACAAAACACAAGTCAGGCTATAAGTGAATTTGTTCTTTCCATAGTGCACAAGTCTGAAACATGTAGAACATTTTTGGACTCTAAATATTTTTCAAATGGAAGCTTGCATCAAGATGTAAACCAGATGGTGTTAACCTATTACGGGGCATTGTATGTTACAATTGAAAAAACTGGAACAATGTGGTAGAATTCTAGTCATCTCTGTGTCAAAATGTGTTGGCTAACTTAAACCGTATTTATCCACTAAAATATGCTTTTGTTTGCTTATCACTTACATTTTCAGGCTAATGCTTTTTCTTGAATGTTAGCAAACCAAATTGTGTGTGTGTGACTAGTGCGGTACTTTCGGTGAACATCAATCCTGATTTCAGAAAATGATGGGTAGTACACCTTTAAATATGCTGCAAATCTACACCAGAGCTAGATGACTACAATTCATTGAGGTTTAGTCCTCACTGTGCGATTCATTTGCACGGAGTGATTGAAAGAATTAAAAAAAAACAAAAAAAAAAACATCTGTTGTCTGTTCTCTTGTGTGATGAATGGGACAATTGCGAGATCTGTGCCTGCCTTCTCCGCACTGATATATTGCAATGCATAACAACCTTTCTGAAATTGGCAGCACAATGATTTACTTGACTGTTTAAGCATAGAGGCATGAAGAACATCATTAGTTGAAAAATACTGCAATCATTTTATTCAAAGCAGTCGCACTGACAGCAAACATTTCATTAAATCTGACGACAGTCGTCTTTCACACAAGTCAATATCAACTTTATCATGTCTTATCCCAAATAATGTACAAAATAAAACACCTGAGCTCATCAGTTACCTAAAAAAAGCACCTTTCTGACTATGTACCTGGAACAACAGTTAGATTGAGACGCCTTTGGCTCTGGATGGAGGCAGATGCTTTTCTGCTCTGCTCCTATTCCCCAAAACCACCGTGACTCCTTTGGGCTCAAACCATGCTCCCAATTATGGAGAATGGTTGGACTTTGTGTCCAGTAAGCACAGTAGTAGAAATGCCCTGAAAATAGTCGCAATAAAATTTATATTGCTGTCCCGAGTAACTTTCTCCAGTCATTTTGCAGGTATTCTGCATTATAGGGGGTGTGAAACACTATGAATCGATCCGTTCTTTCCTTTCAAGACAGACAGGACAGGACCAGACCAAAGTGCAGCACCAGCAGACCATCCTAAGGACACATGAAAAGAATGTATCTTTTAGAATAAACGTGAATAATGTGTGTTTCTTCTGTAACCTGTAAATAGCCGACTAAATGTAGACTGAGTAGCAGAGGAGGGCTTTCTGTCAGTCTTGACAGAATATTTGTCAGTCTGTCACTGGCGGATGCCCGATTTGCTGATGACTGACGATGATTGTCATTGGCTGGCTTTAACTGTCCATCAACTGCAAACTTGAAAGGAGGTAGGTGGTTGGGTGGCCTGAGCTGTACATGCAGTCAAAGTGTGAACATTTTCAATATTAATACACTAAATATTCATATCTAGATATTGATATGATAACAATATATCACCGAGCCCTAGTTTTGTTACCCTCCATCATCCAACATTACTCACAGGAATACCCGAGAGCTACTTTTGACTCTTTTTAATCCACTTTCAATTCGTAGAAAGTCTCAGCAAAAGTCTATTTGCCACAGTGATGAGACCTATTTTAAAGGCTGATGACAGCGGCTTCATAAATGGCTGTTGCCGAGTGGAGAATATGAAACATAAAGCAGCACTCTCAGAGTTGAAGGAGAAAAAGCACAACGTTAGCACGTACATTTATTTTGCTATGCTTGGCAGTGTAACCAGCAATGGTATATTGAAATAGCGTGGAAATCAATGCCGACGCTTCACAGAAAAAAAAAACACAAAAATATCTATAAATAATAAGAAAATAATGGTGCTTACTTGCAAGGCCTCTGCTCCCACAAAATTCTGGACATCTTTCAGTGACTGATACTGATCCAGGAGATGATCTCCACAAACCAAGTCAACCTACAAGACAACGAATCGTAAAAAAAAAAAGTGCTTCCACACTTTTAATACACAATTTATTAAAATGCCTTGGGTTGGTCTTCCTCCATTCTCCTCACATTTATCACAACAGGTTGCACTGAGGCTAGGAAATTAAAATAAGACGCTAATCATGAAATCCAGGTGCGATATAATACAAACAATAGACTTGGGCTTGGTGTGAACCTAATCACGCAATGCTTTTTAAGCAACCCGACCTTTGAGCTAAACTCGAATAAGAAATAGTGGCTCTTTGTTGATGTCACTTAATTGAAAGGTAGAGATGAAACTCAGCCTGTCTGATTCTAGGTCACAGCTTTGTTAAAAAGTACTTTGATATCACTGGAATTGTCACGGTAAGCATTATTGTTAAGGACATGAGATGCTATTTTCAACTTCCTGTCGAAAAGTTCAATCGCTTGACGGAACAATAATGGGCCCCATCCTCAAAAGCTCTGCCATGACGTCACACTGCTCTGTATGCATGTGACAGGCAAGTAGATTCTGTGCTGACCTTGTCCGAAACTACCAGGATCAAGAAGACTCTGCGGACTGATTAAGCTCGTTAAGCAAGTTTGGCCGCTCACCTGGCAAGTTGGGCTGAGCTCCATCTTCTTCCTAATGAAGAGCTCCACATGGCGAATGGTGGCCTCACCTGACACACGCACATAGGGCCTCTCTAGTGGCTGGACAGCAATGAAGTACAACAGACTACTAATTAACATGTTTCATAAAGTTGTACAGGGGGCCCTCAGTTTACAACACGTCTGTTCCTGTGGCGCTGACGAACCCGAATTCGTACACGAGGCAAAGCACGCTAGTCTACCTGTCACCTGTGCCAACACAGTAGTAAAATCATAATTACCGTAACTGACACATACAAAACAAACACATGAAAAACATTACGGTAAATTTGGTGCAGACTGAGTGTGCCTTCTTGTTTTGTGTGACAACCATGGCTTGAGAAAAAAAATGGAGCGAGTTGGCCACAACTATTGGTCAACCCCAATTGTTTCTCTCCCCTGAAGCATTGATGGCACAATTTTATGCTATTCAAACAGACATTTCCAGGCAGTGTAAGTCCATTGTACTCTTATCTAAACCCCTCATGCTCTTTTCAGTCTATTAGCACTCTCTGTTGGTGAAAAGCTGACACTGCAGACAGTAAGATCAGTATCAAACCCTGTGCCAGTGTGCCGCGAGATATTGTCAGGTGTGCCGTGGGAAATCATACAATATGTAGCCTGTTCGGTCGATCGCCTGGAAGAGTAATCATGTAGTACTCTTCCATACCAGTAGGGAGCAGCAGCAGCAGCTAGGATATTGCCTTATGCTTCGAGACAAGCGAAATTTCCGATGCGAGGCAATACAATGAAAGGTATCTTTCATTTAGATTTACGCGTACTGGAGATGCAACGGCACCAATGTTCCCTCTAAGCTGCGCAACTGCAAATGAATTAGATACCTGTATCTTTTTTTTCTGTAACAATTTGCTGTGTAATTCAGTGAGTGACATTTGTCCAGCCAGTCACACGATACGATGCAATGACGCGAAGCAGCCAATCACGGCATTGACAGTACTTGCGCAAATTCTCTGTTCCATAACGATAACAGTGCGGCGGCGATAAGTGACGCTAACGCTAATCTTTATCATGGCGAAACGACCGGTCATTTGAATGATGTTGGAATTATACAATGACTCAAGATGGGAAAAGCGATTGGTACAATACTCCTGGAGAGCGCAAACGACTGGGAGAAAAAGAACCGGCTGTCACACAGAAAATAAATCAGACCCTGAGCAAGGTAAAGTTCTAATCGACTATATTTTACTTGCCATTAAAACAAATACACCAAATATTGGATTTATGTTGATTTGATACCTATTCAATGTGTTATAATATGGCGTTAATTTTCAGTGTTTAAAAAATGCCTATAGTAACAATATAACACTTAATTGTTAAAATAAGCTTTTTTCACATTTTCAAGTAGTGGTGTGCCGCAGGATTTTTTCAATGAAAGAAATCTGCCTTGGCTCGAATATGATTGAAAATCACTGCGTCATATTAGGAGTGAGGCACATTTTGTCAGGTGTTGCCACCATGATTAGATGTTTTGGCAGAGTTTCGACACTGGATGCATTTTCTGGTGCATCCACTCATTTTAATATAGGCAGTGGCTTGGAATTAGGGTCGAGCATACCCATTAGGATGCTTGCGTTCGTGGCTGGCAGTGGTCCCCTGTGTCAAAGGCACCAAACCACCATTTTTCTTAACTAAAAGCTAACATGTTTTTAAATCTCCCCTTGCTATTTAAAGCACAGTTAACCCAGCAACGCAAGTTGGAAAGTACTGCGTGGTGTGTGCAGACTTGATATCAAGTCAGGAAAATACATTTGTGCTCGACTGCAAAAATGATAAACTTATCCTAGCATACCTTGAGACACGTTGGTTGTCAACACATCGTTTAGCAGAGACCCATGTGAGGTTAAGGAATATGAATACTTGTGGGAAAACGCGTACAAGAAAATGACATCATCAAACAGCAGGACAAATCGTTTTTCGTGGCATATGTTGGTATGAAAGTGTGGAACTCCCAATGTGGAATAAACAATAGTAATAATAATAAACTCACAATGTCGCATACTAGGACCGTTATATGCTGAGGACCCTCTGTATTGTGTTTCTCCCCCCTACAAATCTGAGTATGAATTGCAAGTCAATGCTGACCAGAATCCTCTGAAAAAGCCCTGAAGATGGAAAGATAAGATAAGATAAGCAATTACCTTATAACTGTTTATCCCCTCTTCAGCCCTGAAACAAAAATTACAGTCAATACATGCTTTGCTCATCGCATAAGCCAGCATCAGAAACATCTGTGAGCAATTCTGTGCAACTTTACCTATGCCATAAACGAGAACGGAACCTCCAAACTAACCTACAATGTGCACAGTGACAGCGGTAGACTTGCAAAATTGTGACGAGTAGAATTTCCAAGACATTTTTCTATAAACAACTTAAAGCAATCTTATCTTCTTATCTATCAATCTTATGAATGGTGTTTGTTGTTTTTTTTTTCTTTCTTCTTTATACCTACATTCTTGCTGCTGGAGGCTGTAAATGTCCCCAGTGTGGGACAAATAAAGGATATATTATCTTATCTTATCATTTTTAGGCTTGAATTGTAGTCCGTTCTCACTCAAGGAAAAAAATAAAACAAAACACTGACCTGAGAATGACAATGAGTGTCTTGAACGACAATGCTTCAAGGAGACTCACCCAACAAAATCCAGCAGCAGTGACACATCCAGCTCAGGCGGAATGTTGAGCACACACTGAGGCGTTGAGTCCTTCTTTTGCCTTTTCACCACCACAGGAGTTGCAGAGGAGACCACCACTGCCACACAGAAAGACAAGAACATTGTGACTGCTTTCGCAATCAAACGTGATTATACAAAGTATTTTAATTATATTTTTGATACAGCTTTTGTACTGAATCTTATTGTATTATCAATTAATTATGTGGCCAGTTGATGCAAGTATGACCTTTATCATGTGTAATTATAGCAGTTCGTGTAACCTGGTGGCAAACACATCCAGGGATTTCTCGATTGTCACTATTACTAAAGTAATATACAATTGACGCCAATTGAAAATATACAATGACCTAGAATATACTGTGTACAAAATTAGTACACCTCAACAGATTTGTTAGAAAACCTTGAATTTTCTTTTAGAGGCACTTGTTTCTATGTCATACCTAAAAACATTTGTAAAATTTTTTATCTTCAACAGCTCCACTATTTTGTTGTTCTCGTCATTTCGTCAACGGGGTTCACTCATTTGTATTGTTTTATGTCCTGTGTTATTAGCATTTATGGAAAAACGTTACCTGATTTGGGTATCGCCAGCCCTCGCTTTTTGTAGAAGTTGCACATTTGCTCTCTTTCAACTGCAGTTTGAAACATACAAAGCTTAGATCAGAAATTAGAAATTGTATAATAGGGGTGCATCAAAAATTTTCATCCAAAAAACACCCCCAAAAGTACATTTGGGGTTTTCAACTCAAAGCCTTGTCATAAAAACAATGCCAAATTTTTGTGATGATGCAAGCAACAACATTTAATGGAAGTACTCTGGGTGGGCGAACGATTGCGAAACCCCGGTCTCTGCCTGGCAGTGCCCGTGACGTCCCAATCATCGTGGCGCAATCCTTTGGAGCTCGGGGTTAAGACTAGTTGGCTGCTGAGGACCGCTTTTCTGGCAGCTGTGAAAGAATGCATCGCCTCAAAGGAACCAGAGAGCTCACACTGGCAGCTGTGAAAGAATGTGCATCGCCTCAAAGAAACCAGAGAGCTCACACTAAGACAAATTTGGCAAAGGGCAGAAAATGATCAAGCTGAGGACTTTTTCACGGTCTTTTAGGTATTCAGTTTTTTTTTATGTTTTGGTTTTTGCCCTTGGTGTCTTCAGTTTCAGTTTCGGACAAGAATTTTCTTTTTGGTGCATCCTGAATATACAAATAAAAAAATAAAGTAAATGATTGCACCCGTGTTAATCAGTTGTGTGCAGTATGCTTACCCTCCTCCAGGAAAGGAATCATTTTGTACACAATATCCTGCAGTTGTCTGTCGGGCCTGTCGGAAGATTTTTAACAACAAAAGATAATTCACATAACTGAACAGTGATATGGCAAACTAATGTACCAATATTTAATGCATACAATAATGAATACGGGCAAATATTTCAATGGCAAGAAACAAATACCTTATGTTGTAAAGGGGTTGTGTTTGGTGGACTATAATGGTACATGATGGACACCTATTGCTGTAGAAAAAATGCTTCACGATGCAACTTTTGCAAACTAAGGAAAGACAAAAAAAGAGCCAAGTTAGATCCAGCCATGATTGTCAACTTTGAAATCTGACGATGCATGTTATTACGAGCATATCAGAAATCGACCATATACCAAACAATCATAACAAAAGATCTAATGATATCCTGTATCATTACCGACAGTGAATAAGGATTACCGGTACTTTAAATTGTCAGAGAACAATGACTTTAACGGAAAGGCATTCATTTTTGTTAAATGCATTTATTTCAAATATTGATGAATGGTTAGTGTATCCACTTGTATTAGGATCTAAACAATCTGATTGAAAAGTTCAACCAGCATGGACCTGCAAGCATTAATTCAGTTTAAGAATGTCCGTGTGCTGAGCAAACATCTTAGAGGACCACCTGCATTTGAGTGACTGTTGTCCTCATTTAGGCATTGGTATTGCCCAATTTTTTTTCTCCGGCAATGGTCTCGAGAAGTTCTTTTGCCAAGATGATTATTGTAATGCTAAATTACAATTATTACCGTTATTCATTCATTTTCAAATCCCCCAGTTCACAAAAGACTGGGGTGAGCACTGTGACATTACTTACAAAATATTATCATAATTTGACCAAGACGACAAAGTAATTATCATTTTGAATGCAGACTTTTGGACCTACTTACATGTGTGTAAACACTCTGTGATGGTGGTGGCATCAATGAGGAAGCCGCAGCATAGGCCACATCGGATGTAAGGGTAGAACTGATTGATGGCAAGCTTCGGCTACAGATACCAATACGAAAATGTATCAAATAAAATGTTACATCATCAGTCATACAACTTGGTTTGTTGCTGTCAACCGTGATCTTTCGGTGTCTCCAATTGATCCATCATTTGAATTTGGTATGTGTCATGAGGGAAAATGAATCGTCCCCCGGAAAATTACAGAAAAAGTGAACACACTTTTAACACCTTGACTTAAAAAGAGAAAATTGGTGACACGGTAGCCGACTTGTTAGCACGTCCACTTCACAGTGCATGGTTTGCTCCCCCGTGCCTGGGTGGGTTTTCTCTAGGTACTCCGGTTTCCTCCCACATTCCAAACACTTACATGGCAGGTTAATGGAACACTCTAAATTGTCCCTAGGTATGCTTGTCAGCGCAAATGGTTGTTAGTTTATGTGTGTCCTGCGATTGGCTGGCAACCAATTCGGAGTGTACAGTGACTGCCTGAAGACAGCTCAGATAGGTTCCAACACAGCTGCGACCCTTGTGGGGATAAGCGGATTAGAAAATGGATGGATGGAATTGGACCAATTAATATTAGGTGATGTAAATATGTGCATCAAATAATGCAGGTCAGCATATGAGGCTTAGTGTCGGGTAACTCACAGTGCCGCGCTCTTAGTCGACCTAAAACAAGAAATTGAATTTGGAAAGTGTGATGATATTTTTTTTATCCTTGGGAGTATTCGGACGAAAACATGTCACAGGCATATTCTGACATGACACCTTGCAATTACTTAACATGATGCAGAATTTTTTTTAAAATGCATTATATGTCTGGGAGGGTAAAATGGTCTGCAGCTATACATTAAAGTATGCATCGATCATTAAGGATGAAACAATCGTGAATTATGTTCAACCTAACAGCCTCGAAAGATCCTAGAAACATGGAGTAAAAACAACACTTTTGATCATATTCAGGACTGTTTGTGCCCATTCATAAACGAGGTTCACTGCCACAAACCTGTAAGTAGTCATGTGTACTTTTAAACCTATTGCTGAACTCAAATGACCAAGAGCTAGTTGATGACTTGCAGTGTGTAACAAGAAGTTGTTACCTCGTCTTCGGAATCGCTGCCCGAGAACCCATGTATGGTGTTACCACATGGAGAGGTTGACATTACCAAAAATCGGCGACTCACACCACCCACAAAATAACAATGCCTACTGAGCGTTGTTAAGGTACCGCAAGTAAGAAATATGAGTTGATCAGTAAAACGTAAGGTTAAAACTACGTTTAGTTTGACGTAGGTGTAGCCGGCTAGCTTTGTACAGCTACTTTAGAAGTTATCCAAACGAAATTGCACGTGGAAGGCTGGAGTTAGCAAATCACCTCAAAAGTATGCAAAGCGTGTGTCTCGGTCGTTTAATGTATTACATTTATGGGATAACATGGAGTTACGAAAAGAAGAAGAACAAGATGGAGAAAAAAGTCGCGGAGTAAAAGTCAACACGTGTACTTCCTATGTTGACTTGTGTTCGCGGTTTCCTCCTCTCAGCCACTCAGCGATCAGTGAGAGTAGCGCTTCCGGTTTGTAGTTTTCAGAATAAATTGTGAGTGTGGCTGTGTCAAAATTCAGAGCCTTGGGCTGTACGAATTTTCGCGGTTTCTGTTGTGTGACGTCACTTTCGGCACGACCCGGCCGTACGCGTCCAAATTCCTATAAAGCCTGTCCGAATTCGGTTAATGCGGTCCACGGAGGAGACATAAGGAGGAGCCTTTGAAGGTGTCGAATGACCCAGCCTGCGAATTGTCTTTCTAGAATTTGGAAACCACGTGCAGTCGAGTTGCGCCGGAAGAGACGTCATGCGGACGAAAATTCAGGCCTTCAGAATACGCAGCCCACTGCCTCCCCCCAAAAATAAATAAATAACACGCACACGCTGCTTGGCCAAGCCTGAAAGTCACTAATGTGTTGGTGCATATAGATGTATATAGATATATACTGTACACAGACATCCGAGCGCACGTGCACACACACACATACATTCTGTACATATATCAGTTGGATTCCATTTATGCAGTTCTGATATCTATTGGCCAACATAAGATTGAATGTGAATGGTGAATTCTTAACTGTCCAACATCCTCAAATTTATAAATAAGTAAATACATACAAAGGTCTGGGATCCAATGGTGTTCATATATCAACCTCATTTGACTTTGTGGCGGCCAACTGAGCTATGTTCATGTACCTTGACATGTAGTCCACAACCAGCAAGTAGGTCTTGCTTCCGAGCACGAACAAATCTGCTCCTAAATTCTCCCATGGTTGGCCTGGGTACAGCGATGGAATCAAAGGCTCCCTGTGGTTTCATCTCTCCTGACAGCATGTTCAGCAGCTGAGAATCAACTTGTTTAGCTGCTGGCTCAGCCCAGGCCACCATACTGACCACCACAACCGCTGTCTACGCCAGTGGTCCTCAACTAGAAATGCTGTCGTCCACTTTTTTTTTATAAGACCAAGGTCCGGTCCCATGCACGGTGGTCATGGGGAGCAGGGCTATGTGCCAATTTAGTATGGTCAAGCCAAGCTTATACAAATCAACACTCCTCACAACCAACCAAGAATGGGGTGCATGAAAATAACAATTATTCACTTTGCCAGTACACAGCAAATAATGAGAGGTGTTGTGTTGAGGCAGAGGAACTCTTTTATTTTGTTAAGTTGTGCCTGCTTAATAATAGAAATAGCCCTTTTAGGGAAATAAGACATTTTTTACTTTAACTTTGTTACACAGTAGTTGTCTTTTTTCCATTAATTTAACAAAAGCAAAACAAAATACTAATTTTACCAAAATAAATACCGTACTAAAAATGAAAACAAAAGTATTATTTTCATTTGTACAATTCCCCTTTTCACATCCCCCATGAAATCATCGAAAAATATATCAGAAGAGGAGTTAAGAACCATTTTAAATACTGACACAAGGGAGCACAGGAATGTGCAGTGCTGTTCTTCCACTAAAGGTGAATGCAATGTCTGAGGCATGCAAATATTATTTGAGGACGCCATTGGGTTGTTCATTTAACATGTTGCGCTGTTCTGCTGTTAAACAGCTGCAAAGATCCCCGGGTAGACGGGAGCAAAACTGCACACAATTGAAACGTCCCGCGATTTGTCTTGTCTGTGTGTGGCTCTCCTGTGCTGAAGCTATGAGCACACTGTGGCGTCGCGCATGCGTCCGTTTCCTGACATAATCATCCATTTTGAATGCGTGACGCTGATGTATGGGCACACCTTAAGTTCAGAGGAGCCAATCAGCGCATCGTTATCGCCGACATGCCCTGATCAGCCACGAGAATGGGCCAGTTCGTCAAACATTATACACACACAGAGTCGCGCTGCTGCGTCCTCTACAATACATCTGTTCGTGCACGCAAATAATACAACGGATAATTTTAACAAGCGATCGCGGTAATGCGCAGATTATAGACCAAAAATAGAAATTGTATAACGGAAAAATCACTTTATAATTTATTATTTTATACAATTTGCCGAGGGTCCGGACAGAGGAGGCCCGGACAGAGGAGGTCGGCGGTCCGGACAATTCCCCTTTTCACATCCCCCATGAAATCATCGAAAAATATATCAGAAGAGGAGTTAAGGTCGGCGGTCCGGTCGTGGATCGCGGTCCGCCAGTAGAGGAAGGGGGTCTACGCTTTTACCACCCCATGGTGATCAAGTCAACTTTATTGTCAAATGTGCTCTATGTGCAACACACAACACGGATGAAATTTCTTTCTTCTCCACCACAGGCACGCCTGCTCTGCTCTGTACAGCCTGAGTGCCGGTTCATTGGGGCTGTGTTCAGGCCAACCTTCTGTGCACAGCTGCATCACGTGTGCACATACACAGTCTCGCCACAGCTGCTCTCAGCTTTTCTAGGTAGTCGGTGCTCGGCGGTAGGTTGTCCATCACCATGTCCACGTAGATGTTCGTGTCTTTGAATAATTCTTGGTCGGCTGGTGTCTCCTCCCTCTCCACGGGAGCTTGAAACAACGTATCAGCTGTCCTCAGGCATTTTCAGCACAGATGAAATTTCTTTCCTCTCAACCACAGAAGAGAGAGTAGCCGCTGTAAATGCCTGCGCCGCCATCAACAGAACAGTTACATACAAAACAACATATAAGACACTGATAGTCAGGCAATCGTAACCACTTTTTCTTTCTTTTAGTTCTTTAAAGTTGCTCTTGAACACTCTGTCAAAAGATTCAGCAACACTTGCCTCTTAATTGGTGTCCTCTCGCAGATAAGACTGCTGCCTTTTCACCTCCTCGCTTTGCCGTGCTATTCTTATGGCGTTTTCAAGTGTATGCGTTCAGACAGTCCCCTGTCCCGCAGTCCGACGACAATTGTGTCTCTGATCAGTTTGTTGTGTAGCCCCATAGCTACAATGTTCTGCCAGCGCATAGAGTGCATTGACGAACGAATCCACACTTTCCCCTCCTTTCTGAATATTAAATATAGCACGCTCGAAGATGACGTTTTTCTTGACAACGAAGAAGTTTCGGAAGAAGTTTCGGAGTCCTCCTCGAACTTCCTGGTATGTGCGCCGTTGAATCTCTGTCAGATTCAACCGGCGCAGTATATCATCCGTCTCGTCACCCATGCAGTAAACCAGCGTGTTTTGATTTTCTTCAGAGCTAGCATTCAGGTTACTTGCCAGGCGGACTCTTTCGAATCTCCGGATCCATTTGTCCCGCTCCTGCGGTGGCTGGATGTTAAACGTGTCGCACGGCCCCGCGGTGACGACTGGTCCCGCAGCCCGCTGTGCACCTAGCGCCGCGGCTCCATTTGGCCGCGCCGAGGCTCCTTCCTCTCCGTCGCTCATTTCGCCATTCCCCCTTTAACCGCCGTGTACAAAAGATCCTCTTCATGCACTCCACGTCTACGACAGGACTTCTGACACCATGTCGTGTTATCAAATGAGGCACACGTAAGTCCAACGGTAGTGTTAACGTGCGTAACTTTTATTTAACTTCACGACGCGTGTATACTGTACCTTTCTCCAGCTCTCTCGTCTCCCCGCTCTCGACGCACACCAGTGACGGAATCACAAAGTGACTCTGTCGTCAGTGTCGGATACGATTACACTAGTTACCATAGCGACCAGAGAGCGTAGCGGGAAAAAGTTTTGGTTCTGCTTTCCAAATGTTTGGGGCGTGGCTAAAGTATGCGACATGAGTCGCCCCTACTCCAGTATGTAAGAACTTAAACGCTTTCATTCAAATCAGGTGTGATCCACGGTAACTACAGTGCTGTATCCCGTTAACTCACTAGCTATTTCGACAACCCGAAATGCATCTTCTCTTCAGTTAGTTCTCGAGCATAGCCGCTTTAGAGTGACGCATTATCGGCCGTATGCGCACGTCACGCACAGAAAGACAGAAGAGCGTGGAGGCGGGAAGAAAGACAGATGAGAGAGGGTGGGCAATGAATAAAAACTTGTGCGCAGAGGTGTTAACCTGTATTAAAACATGTTGCCCACATTTATTTATTTATTGTGCTGCATATCTTTAAATGGCGTTTTCACGGAAGCTGCAGATGTGAGAAAACGCTTTATAGAACATTTAAAAATAATACAACAAAACATAAACCATCGACAATAAACAAAGTGATTGTACTGCATGTAAACGTATAATGTTTCAACTGGACCATAAATATGACAAAGATTTCCAGAACACCTCTAATTCAGTTAATGTAAGAAAACCTCGAGATTATGAATTGGAAATTCATCTCTACAGGTGTATTGGATTCAAAAGTAATAATAAAAAAGTAGTAATAGTTATTATCGACCTCATTTTATTATTACAAGATTCGAATTTGTCTGGCGTTTCTATAGACAGCGGCAATCTGTTTGTCCACCAGAGGTCAGTATATATTCACATTTGAACGCAACAATGTAATCCACAGAAGAATCAGAAGATGGCACTGTTTATTGTTGATATTTTTTAAGTTGTCTGAAAGCATGGACTGGAGTAGCGTGACTAGTCATTTTCCGATCACATTTTCTGTTCGACAGTTACAAGTAAAAATTAAACAGCAAAAGCCTATGAATAAAGATACATTGACTCAAATGAAATAAAAAAGTAAACATAACTTTTTTTAGACTCATTCAGCCGATGGTTTAGATAACAGCACATTGTTGTTACAAAATAATTCTGTTTAACCGATTTCCACGTGTTGGTCAACACATAGTGTGGCGCAATAATACATGTAAATGAACCGTCACGCGTCAACCAGACTAAACAAGCTATAACCAGCCTTCACCTGACTCTCCTCGCTCTCTCCCGAACTTCGCACATGTATAACAATACATTCCTCCTTGTTTGCTTTAGGGGAGTTCAACTTGTATATAGAAAGAGAGCCGGAAGGCAGCTAGACTTATTTCCTTTCTTTCGTTACTCCATATAGGCTACTTTCAGAAATTGACTTACAAAACAGCACTTTGTTATCAGTAACAAGAATAGCACTGATTCTATAAACTCTATCTTGACTTGCGAGTGAAATCTTAATTGAGCTCATGTTTTTTTTGCTTAGATGAAAATTTGTACACTGAACAGGTTCGGTTTATTATGCGAGGAAATCACAGCCAGAACAAAAGTGGCGCCTGACAAAATAGACAGCGGCGTTTTTAAAACATTATTTTCATTTTTCTTTTCTTACCTTTTTTAAATTTTGCCAATTGTAATGTAAGTGTAGTGGGGGTTCAGACAACGTGGAGCATGAAGGACAAACTGGAATGTACTTTTAGGTGACACATGGACAACAGACTGAAATATGTTAGTGTTAATTTTGAAGACATTGATATAAGACAACTGTCTGGCATATAACGATACAGGATAGCGATTTCTGCTCTGTGAAAATGAATACTTGCTGTGCTGATAACTGTCAAATGTGCAATTAAATATTAGTCAACAGCTTAATTACAAAAGAGTTTGGACTGGTGCAATCCTATTATTGATACAATGGCATAAAACAAATGAAAAAGACAAGTTATTATTTGCAATCATTAGGCTATGCTATGATATTACAGGTCCAATCCACGTGACATCAAATGTGGATGTTATTTGCCCCTGAATGACAATGAGCTTGACACCCTTCCTCGTCAATGCACCTTATAGTCATTGCTGCATTACAGTACAGATTCATTCAGCGTACATTGCTATGCTTGTCAATGTATTTGTTTGCATATCGAATGGCAACCCCTTTGCCACTAAACGAATTGCAGTGAATGTCGCATAGCATTTTTAGCAAATCGCACATATGAATATTGCCCAAGCAGAATTTGAAATAATGTGACTTTATATTAGTACCGTCGTTGCAGCAAACTTAAAAAGAACGTATAAAAACAAACAAGCATGGTCCTTTATGGATCACGTACATATAAAACGTTGTTGCTGGGTGATACCCAAGACGCCCGAAGAAAAATCCTCCGTGAATGACTTTGTACTAGGTTGTGTACTGTCTCTGCACTCAACACCAAATCCAGTATTTTTCCATCAAGTAGAGCGCTGGACCACGTGACCGGAGCGGGTGGGGGTGCTGTCATGTTTGCATCCTAGTTGACAGCAATGGCCAGAGTATGGTTCGGGACGGGCTAAACCCGAAATGTTGTACTTCATGATCTATTTAGGTTACTACGAATTATATTTGTAGCTAAAGTCCACCTGTCATTTCCCATTCTCCAAGCAAATTCTCCTCCAGGTCGTTTTTTGTAACCTCGTGCGTTCGTGATCGTGTAACCACTCCCACTCGTGGCTGGTGGAAAATTACCAGCTTACAAGCAACAGGCAGGCACATGGATGGGACTTGCAATGGATCTCATCGTCGGAGACACATGCCGATATAAAAAAAAATAATGTTACAATTTGGAAACAACTCAAATTTAGACTCTGGGGGATAGAATTATTGAACGGCGTCGATTTTTTAACTGTCTTTCGCGTATGTGACAATAATAAGATGCGATGTTAATGACAGTGCTTTGTCTTTAAACCTCGATTACTGCAATTAAAGATGTTTTAACCGTTCGCTAGTCTGACCGAGATTCGTGAAGAAATCCATTCTACATAGGAGTCTGCCCTCTTTTTCTCTCCTGGCGGAGTTGTCGCGTGGGCGCTTGAGCCAATTGAAATTGATTGACGGATTTTCTGTACAATGAAAGCGCAGCCGGGATTTTTCAGCTCAAGATGCAGCCAATCACCGCGCGCAATGGGCGGAACTCCAGTCCAAACTTTACGCGGCGCCATCGGCTGAAAACTAAACCGAGATGGAATCTCCCAGTCTGAACCGGTTTCAACCGGTTGCGAGTTAGTTGCTTGAGAGAGGAAAGGAGGCGCAGGCACACAACCTCCATACCGCCCCGCTGGAAATTTAATAAGAGTAACGCATTTATTAGGTTTGTGAATCAACGTTTGTTTTGTTTTGTTAAAATGTCTTGGAATGACGGATTGCTGGCTTTGCCTTGATAGTAGTTTGGGGATCCAATCAGTGGTTATTAGCAGTCAGACATCCCTCGCTGCTGGAGCTGGAGATAGTCAACGCTGCACAAATAGGAAAGCTTTTCTTATCAACTGTGATTTGAAGTGCTCACTATATCTTGTGCGTTCTGTAGCTAACGCCGCACTTTTCAATCAGAGCCTCGGACTATAGGTACGTAAATTGGAGTGAAGTGCAAAGCGCCAAGTTGTCGTTAGGCTGGCTGTGTTCTATACCTGTGCCGGGCATAGCTAGCGGATATTGTATTGTTTTAGGTCATGTTTGCAGAGCTTTTCATTGTGCTCACTAAACGGTTCTTAAATCACATTGATAACATACTTTGTGTAATCAAATGGCCACGCGCGGAACAAGCGTGTGCTGTGTAGCGACGGTGGAAGTCACGCGTGTTGTCCGAAATTTGTTTGAACTTGGTTTGAAAGCAACGTAGTGCGATTGAATCCACGCCTCTCCCAGCTCGCCAGCATCACTCGTGTACGTGATGGCAGCGGATGTCAAGTTGGTGTTGCTAGGCATTCACTTGCTCGCCACTCTTAGCCTTCTCTTTGTCACGTGTCACGCGTACGCAGCCAACCATCTTAAAAGCACAAACTGTAAATTTTAGGTAAGCGCAAGGGACAGTACCAAAACTCCTTTCACGTTCCGCTGACCAAAGCGATGGCGCTTAGTGGCTTGTGGTGGGAGGGGTTGTACCACGCCATTGCTGGACCACATGGGAACTGTTAGCCACGCCAGAGCTTCACAAAATAGACCTTCAGGGCAATTTAATGTTTCACTTTTTGTGTGTCAAGTTGTGCACAACGAATGCTGATATGGTTGAAACTGCTGCTCGTTAATTGCTCACTTTTGTTAGTTGGACTTTGGATGCGTTAGGTTTCTTCGAGATGTAAACAAAGTGACGTCGACTTTTGTATCCGACACGTGACTTGGTTAACTACTTAATCAAACAACTATGTTAAGGTAACGGTTTTGATCTGTACTGTTGCGCTTTGTACAGTTTATTGGGTGCTATAATTTCACTTTGCCCTGGCCATCGTGACTAGAAGTTTTCTAAACCTGACAGTTTGATGTCCTTTTTGATACTTTCAAACATGTTGCCTGGTTGTTGACAGATAGTCGGTTGAGTAGATGTTGTAGTTTCATTGTCACCTGTTTGGAATTGTTTCAAAACATGGTGCACATGACTTTGCCTGTTGAATGAGTTTGGTGCTTCCATAACTCCCCCTCTCGTTCCTGTCGTTGTTGCAGAGCTCTATGCCAGCAATTATGACAATGTTAGCAGACCATGCAGCACAGCAGCTGCTGGACTTCAACCAGAAACTGGATATCAACCTGCTGGATAATGTGGTGAACTGTTTATACCATGGGGTGGGACCACAGGTAAATTAAGTTGCAAATTAAGTGTTGCAAATACATTTGAAAAAATAATTTCCGTGGCCTAGTATTTTTCTGAATTTCACAGCTCAAGTCTTAATCTCTACACTTCTGTACCTCAACACATTCTATCCCCCATCTCTTATAAATTGGAATTCTTTAGTGTCTTGAACAATTCTCTTGCAGCAAAGGATGGCGCAAGAAGTCTTGACACACCTCAAAGAACACCCAGATGCCTGGACACGAGTGGACACCATCCTGGAGTTCTCCCAGAATATGAACACCAAAGTAAGCCATCTACTTTTATACACTAGTTGACCAAAATTATTTAAAAGGTCGGAAAAAAAATTCCAGGGAGACTGGAAATTTTAGTTATCCATTCTAGTGTCAAACTGTCACCACCATAAAAACTTTAAAACCTGTACAGGCAATGTTTCATGAAACATAACTTTCTGAACAGTCATTCAAGAATAAAAGTAATCAATATGTAGAATAAAACTATTCACTCTGTCACATTTACAGAATGGGAGGGTTTGTGAAGACATTCCACTATATACTTTGTGTTATTTCCACAAGACAAGAGTTTGGTACACATACGGACATTTGTTTAGTCTGTGTGGCTGTTGACCATGGCAATATATGAACAGGGGAATCATTTTGGACAGTTTAGACTTTCTTCAATGTCTTTGTGGTTGATCAGGCCCCACAACCATGTGTTGATCGTTCTGTTATTCATCTTTCTTGGTACTAAATCTCTTAGACTTTGACTCACAGCTCTCTATCTGATCATTCATAGTATAGTGAGCATTGAAGACAAAATGAAAAGAGCCAGCAGAAGTTCGGACGGAACTGAACAAAAGTGGATACTCCTATTGTTGCCATGCTACTGCTATAGCGAATATTTTGGCATGATCCTCATCATGTTTGGCTTTTTGATTTTTTCTGGGAGCCTTTGGTGGTGGCCAAAGAAAGATGTTTGTCTCACGGGACATCACAGTGAAGATGGCGTGACAATTGAAGTACTGTATATTTTTCACAAGTATTTTGGTTGATGTTGATTTTAAAGGCCTTTCAATTTGGAAAAGTCACTATCGTTTATTCAGCAGTGTGACTGTGTTATTGTAAGAGCATTTTGGACCCACTGGAAGTAGAACAAAACTCCTGCAAATATTAGCAGGATCTACTTTGCTAGTGTGGCCTCGGTCTTCTTGAAGAGAAAAAAGGAATTCGTCAAGATCAGAACATCCATCCCTTCATTTCCTGTGCAGTTTTCCTCATTAGGTTCACTGATGAGCCCGGGCATATCCCAGCTAACTTTTGGGTGAGAGGCAGAGGACATCCAGGAATGGTCACCAGCCAATTGCAGGGCACTTAGACAATCATTTACACTCGCATGCACACCTTTAGTAGTCGGAGGACCTGGAAACCTATGCAAACATAGGGAGAATATCAGCATCTGTGGCAACATTTGGTCATACTTCTTTGCCAAAACTGTTCCAAATCATGTCACAGATACTAAACGTCCAGTAGTTGCCAGAAATGCTGCTATCTGCCTTTTGGGAACATCCCTGATCTGTTATCTTCTAGTCTTTTCATCAACGTTGGAGGGGTGTCCATTTCTTGGCATTGTCACCGTTGTGGTACCTGTTCTCCACTTGATGATGACTGTCTTCACTGATTTCTGTGCTATAGTCAATTTCTTGGGGATTAATTTATACCCCTCTGACTGATACCTTTGTGCAGTGCTCCATGTGGACAATGTCAGGAAAATCCGAATAGAACTTCTGAACTTTATTTGGGATTAATCAAAAGTGTTGGCAGGTGTGTGCTGACTCCTATTTAGCATGACTATGAATGTAGATGGTTAATTCTGAACACTGCCAGATCTCTAATTTCAGAAGAGATTTCTCACACTTGTGCAACCACATTTATCTTGTTTATTTTTTCTTAACCGCTGAGAGATTTCTGGTCACATTTAATGATGGAAAAGGTTTGAAATAATTTATTTTGGTTTAATTTTTTTAATGACCCTAACCTACCAATGTGATTTTTTTTTTTCAGGCATCTTTATCTACATTGATGCACTTTTTCACAATGCAGATTTTTGTTTTGTCTTACTAACGATTCACTTGAGATTTGTAAGAAAAAAGTGATGAATTCATTTCCTTTATATTTTATTGATGAAAATTCGCGCAAACTGGAAAGTTACAAAATTTGTGAAATGCTGTAATGAATAACATTGAGACAAAATATTGCTAAACCAAAATAACTGGCAGCATATTGGGGGGGAAAAAACAACCAAGCAAAAAACATATGTTTTGGCTCTTCAATATAAATAAAATAATAATTTAAAAATAAATCAATAAAATAATTTCTTATTTATAATAAATAAATTAAATAAACGAATACAAACATTACCAAATGTGCATGTACTTCAGTACCAGCAGCTCAAAAAGTGCATTGCTGATTTTTAATGTATGTAAACATGAAATGGTAATAAAATACTTATTCTGTATCAGCAGTTCATTCAATCTTCAACAAATTATCAAGGCTCACCTGAGTTACATGTATAGTTCTCTACCTATGACTCGATTGTATTTTAAAACTAAGAAAAAAAGTCTTCATCTGGCTCCATCTTACAAAAATACCACCTTTACTTCAGACTAAATGCTTGTCACAGAATCCAATTGACAATAAATAACAATTCATTTTAAAGGTGTTTCCAACAGGCCAGTGCTACAAAAACTTCCCCCCAAAATCAGGCCACAATAAAATGTCAATGCAGGTCAATTCAAATGTGCTTAGCTTGTCAGTCCTTATCAACATGCTCAGATAATGGTGTGGTGCGTTGTGCAGTGACAATATGTCCTGCAGTCTAAATCTCGTTCTCTAGCAACAGTGGCATCTGGACTTCTGTTTTGTTTTTGTTTGGTTGGAGAGTGTCTGCATCCTCGTGTTGGTAAAATAGCGTGAGGATGGCAGGGGGTACCGGCGCTCCAATGTACTGTAAGTAGCAATGTTCCAAGTAAAGGTCCCTCATTTTCCACGACGGAAAAGGGATGTAAATCTTTGAAAATAAATGCCGAGATAGCCTTGATAATTCGCTTCGCCTTTTCTGATAAGTCAAGCAAATTTCTAGTCGGTAGCGCCACTGGTCCACAGCAACAACAGCGAGCCGTCTCCCAGACTCCTCTACATGATGGAATTGACTTACTTGACTTAATGTGTTTGTTGTGTTGCTGAAAAGGTTGAGATTGGTCGAAGCCCACATTATAGGGCTTTGCATTAATTGTTTGTGTCTCTGGATTTGGCACTCATGCTGTATATATGGTGATGAATCAATTAAATTTATGTTGTTTGCTTTTAAAGTCAAAGGTTCACCTCACTACAGAACTCCATGTATGAAGAGGTGACCGTAGCTGGGTTTTGACATTTCTGCAAGCACAATTTAAAATATTTGTCACTGGTGTCATATTGGAACCAGTTGCTATGCTGTTACAATCCATTCATCGTGCTCAACCCTCCATTACCTTGGTTCATCTTGTGATAAAGACGCATTTATAGCTGTACCTTCTTGCCCATGAGAATCACCCTTGCAATTCATGGATTTTCTTATTTTCTACCTGGTCTGTTATGATGCTAGGAGAAACGGAAGTCTTGAATACTTTCATCTTACTGCATACAAAATGATAGAGCATCAACATGAAAGATGAGGTTCTGTCAACTTTTTAGCTCCAAAATAAATTAGCACATGATTTTTCCATTTTATTCATGCATTTCTAAAGGTTTGCACAAAACGGTCATGTTTGCTGTATCTTGTACCTCTCTGTTTGTTCCAGTACTATGCTCTACAGATCTTGGAAACTGTTATCAAAACAAGATGGAAAATTCTACCACGGAATCAATGTGAAGGTATATTTTTATTCTACTTTTTACATGTGATGCTGTCAAAACATTCTAAAAACATCCAATCATATCCCAGTTACGTTTGCCGTAGCACAGTATCATCTCGGTGGTTTCCATCATGCCAAGCCAATGCCGTATGGGTGATACCGTTGCTGGTCTCTCATTGATCCAGAAGAACTTTTTTTCGTCATTATTTTTTAAATTGGCCTTGAGATTTCCTTATTTCTGCATGTAAATGCATGAATAAATTTTGTAGCAAATCCAATGAATGGTGACTGGGAAGAATGCCTTTTCCCACCTTGTGGAAAAGTATTGGCTTTTTTTCAGCTCCACTTGCTTCATCCAGCTACATTGATATAGAAATTCAACGTTCCTGCTGGCCTGAAAAAGTAATGTGAGGGAGCTGAAAATAGTTTTTAAAACACTTTGTTTACACTGGCACATTGCCTGTGTAAATGTAACTTCTATTAAACAAGCAATTCAAAACCCGCAACATTGTTAGAACAACTGTGTAGTTGATTGTTTGTGAATGGAGAAGCATAGTTTGTATTGAAGGATGTTAGCGGCAGGCAACTTTTATGTCAGGCTATTTTTATGTCACTTTTTATTGGAATAAGTTGACAGTGATTGTACTATCTCTATTTTCCAGGGATAAAAAAGTACGTTGTCGGTCTCATTATTAAGACGTCATCTGATGCTGCAAATGTGGAGGTATGTAACGCTGTTTTGTATCGTGTTCTATTCAAAAAGTGGAATTTAGACTCATGTAAATGATGAATTTAGTCTAGTCTGGGGGGGGGGGAGTATAATACAGAAATATACATGTATATTGTTCCTTGACACAGCTCAACTCCTCTCAGCTTTATCAATGCGGCCTTAATACAGGGATTTTTCACAGAAGATAATGAATTTATGAATGCTCTGTTACGTCTGTCTACATGTGTTTCTGCGCCGTCTGCGTCTAATTCGTTGCTTAAAAGTAAAATCATAGCTCAGGGTCCCCCAAGTCAAGCCGTCAAGAGTCCCAGCTGGTTTTAGATGTCTCCCTCCTCTGACACACTTTATTCAAATGATCAGCATCTCTGTCAGGATTCTCCATTGCCTACGAATGAATGGATCATTTGATTAAACTGTGTTGGCGGAGGGAGACATCCAAAACGGTCTGGACAGGGACTCTCGACGACTGGACTTGGGCATAGATGCTTTTTAGCATTAAACTTCAGGACTGTAAGGCGGTTTTCAATCCGCAAAGTGTAATTCTCTTTGTTTAGTTTAGTTTAACCATAAACTTCACACGGGAGTCAATTAACAGAATGAATCCTCTTTTGTTGAATAATTGTTCACTTGTGCATCTGTCAAAGTGTGGCTTCTTGTGAAGTGAGTTGAGTCAATCCCACCATACAGTGCTTGTGTCTCGAGGCAGTGCTTGCAAGTTAGTTAAAAAAAAACATGGTTGGATGTTGGCTCATCTCAAAACTCCTAATTCAAGTCATTACGTTTCTCAAGACACTGGAGTCTCGCAGTGGTGTTTAGTTTGCCCCCTTCCCAACTTACCACAACCACATAAAATCAACTGGTGGCACTCACAGCTTTGAATAGTCCTGGTTAACAAATTGCCACGGCCAAATATTGTCAGCATTGTCGCCTTTGAAACAAGCCAAGATCTGATTTGTTGTACATTTGAACTTTTTAGAAAGAAAAGGTGTACATCGGAAAGCTGAACATGATTCTTGTTCAGGTAAGTCTTCAAAGAATATTTCTACTTAAAATGATGGGATGATGAAATGTGTATAGGAATGCCCAGAAAATGTTTCCATTAGGTGTCTGTCTCAGGGGTAGTGATAAAATGGCTGCAAAACCTGTTAACATATCTTGTCAAATCATTCCAGACCGGTGAAGCTTTGGTTTCCGTATTTCGTGATTTACTAAAAGGCTTCAGTATTCCATAAAGAATGCTGGCCAATGTTAAGTCTTGTCCATATCATCTATTAAGTGGTTCACAACTTTGAGAACTGCCGTGTTGATTTGACACACCTTGAATTATTGATTGAAATATAGGAAAGATAAGATAAGAAAACCTTTATTTGTCTCACAATGGAAAAATTCCCAATTTACAGCAGCAACATAATGAAGAGCAGAAGTAGAACAGCAAAAAGTATATAAATTCATAAAATATAAGCATATTAAAAATGGGTGAATGGGGGTGAGTCCAGGTTTTCAATAGCTTGACAGCAGTCGGCAGAAACGAGCGGCGGTACCTCTCCTTCTTGCAGCGCAGTTCTATCAGTCTCTGGCGAAAGGAGCTGCCCAGTGCTGTCAGGGTGGCCTGGAGGAGGACGGCAGGGTCTGTCTATCATAGCTTTTAGCTCGGCTAACATCGTCCTGTTACCCACCTCCTCCAGAGTCTCCAGGGATTATCCCAGGACAGAGCTGGCCCTCCTGACCAGTCTCTCTCCTTCCCGGGCTGAGATGCTGCCTAACCAGCAGACTATGCCATAATGAATGGCTGAGGCCACCACGGAGTCATAGAAGGTCTTAAGGAGTGACCCCTGAACACCAAAAGACCTCAGTTTCCTGAGCAGGAAGAGCCGGGGCTCTGTCCTTTCATGATCAGAGTGTCTGTATTGTTAGACCAGTCTAGTTTATTGTTGAGAAGAACACCCAGGTCCTTGTAGGAGGTCACCCTCTCTTTGTCCGCACCCTGGATGTTGATTGGTCCAGGTGAAGACAATTTCCTGCAGAAATCCACAACCAACTCCTTAGTTTTACTGGGGTTGTCCTCCGCCAAACCCATGTACTCAGGATCATTTCCGTCCGTAATGAGGCCAACGATCATGGAGTCATCAGAGAACCTTTGAAGGTGGCAGGTTGGAGTGACGTAGCTGAAGTCCAAGGTGTAGAGAGTGAACAGGAATGGAGCTAGGACAGTACCCTGCGGTGCCCCGGTGCTGCAGAGAAGCCTGTCCGACTGACAGCCCTGTGCCCTCACGTACTGTGGCCGGTTTGTGAGATAAAGATGGCAGGGCCATCTTTTATTTAAAATAAGGAACATCTTTGGCCTTTAACAATTTAAAACAAATATATAATATGCATTGTCAATCACCTGAGTGCACAATATTAGCTGCTTAAGAACATTTTTTGTTCAGCCATCTTCAATAAAAATATTTACATATAATCTTTCATTTTTGTACAAAGAACATGTACATCTGTACAAAATGTAAAATATTTTTGGGTTAAAAGGATGTTTTTATATACAGTATTAAACACAAATGCATATTTACACATGATGGCAAGTTGTACAGTAGGTTGTGCCAAATTTGAACCATTTTGAAAACCTTGAAAAAGTACTGCCTCCTTCACAAAACCTTGCCATTGCATTATCAGAGTAATAGTTTGAATGATTTTCATGGTATGATTTCATTTTCTGGCTTGTCTGTAAATGTGATTGTACATTGTGAATAATGCTCTGAAGCTTGATTTCAACAAAGTAGCTAATTGAATCAAAATCCCAACATCTGTCAGAAAAATTGCAATACATTAAAAAAAATCTTTATATAATGCTTTGACAACAGCTGCAACTGTAACAAAGTGCTTTATAGAACATTAAACATAAAATAATAAAACGGAACACATTAATATTTATATACAGCGCTAGTTTAATCGGTTCCAGCTCTGAGGACGTGGGCGTGAGTTTAGTCTGCAGGGGCAATACGGGGGTGGCTCCTCACTTTGTGATGTATAAAAGTGAGAACCTGGTCGTTTTCTTGGATTGGGAGGTTCAGTTGCCATCAGGGTTTGGTGCTGTTTGAGCTGTCGAGGCCTCTGATAGCACCATGATGCTTCACTCATTTCAGGTGCTGTATTTGCGGTATTGTACCAGAGTGGAGATCGGTATGGGTAGCGATTATCAGGGACACACAAGGGGCAGAGCGGCATCTCCCCACAGCAAAAGAATATTAATACAGCGATTTAAATATAAAAAAAAATAACATCAAAATCTTTGCAAATTTGTGGGGGCTCATCACAGATTAATGTGTATGTGGAAACACTGCAGCTGTAATGCCTTCATTTGCGGATTGATGCCTCGGTGAATTAAGACAGCACAGTGGATCACAAAATGGTAAATATCGGCCAATCAGAATTAGTCATTGGGATCCATGTAAAGTCTGCTGAGAACGGCTTGCTGCTTAAGTTGCCACATGAGCGCTATTGTGGCTTAGTTCTTGAGGTACAACAAATTCAGATTATGCATCTCTTCTCTGGAGGAAGGATTTGTCTTGCAGTTTTAGAGGTTTTCAAACGGATTCTTATGTAACCGCAATAAAGATATATTTTATTCCATCAAAGCCTAGGTCCCTCCATTTCATGGTGTGTTCACTCTGTTGCTCCGTTACAATATAAGATAACAAAACCTTTATTAGTCTCGCAATGGAGAAATTCCCGATTCACAGCAGCAAAGTTATGAAAGGAAGTAGTATAACAACAAAATATAGGAGCTGCTGGAAAGGCAGCCACTCACGCGGCGCCATTTTGAAGTCAAAATAGCACAACACATAGGACACAGACAGTCGTGCAATCTTCACTACTTTTCTGCGTACACTTTGTTGTCTAAAGCAGTTATAGATGAAAGAGGAGAGGATCAAGGTGTCCTTTCACCAGTGGATCAGAGACGTCATGCTGAAAATGTGCACATGTCTGCTACAAGCTAAGTTTTGAAAGCAAACACGAAGCTGTAGCGTCCATTGACGAAAAAGAGATTGGCTCATATTTCCTGTCCCCATGTAAATCCACTTCAATTCCAAGCTGCGACTCCCAGTTCCACATCCGCATCGGCATTCCGCGCTAATGCTCATTTCTTCTCATCGTCGGCTCCTCAAGCCTTACATCCATCCAGCCGCAGACCGTTCAACAGCACCGATCTCTCCGCTGAACAAAGTGGGGCTGTGAAAAATCTTGGCCATTACAGGCGCAAGACACAAGCGCCCGGGACTGTCCAGCAAGTCAAATGGCGCCGACATTCCTCCCAGGCAAAAACACTGCTGGTATACCCATGCTGCCGAGAAGGCGCAACCACCAATCACAGAGTTTCTTCCTTGATTAATGTAGTGGCCAAAAAATGCTGAAAAAATTCCACATCAGGTCCACACGACGTAACAACAAACACAAAGTGACAAAACAAAACAAAAAAAAAACAAAAATGCAAGGCTCGTGAGAGCACTTGCCGACGGCAGTCTTACGTGACCATAACTTGTACATTAATTGTACATATCATTTTGTGTGTGTAGATCTTGAAGCAGGAGTGGCCCAAGCACTGGCCCACGTTTATCAGCGACATTGTCGGAGCAAGCCGAACCAGTGAGAGTCTTTGTCAGAACAACATGGTCATTCTCAAACTGCTTAGTGAGGAGGTCTTTGATTTCTCCAGTGGCCAGATGACCCAGGTCAAAGCGAAACATCTGAAAGACAGGTTAGTAGAGCATTGTACTTAAAAAACAACCCCGACTATCTGTTGTATGCAGCCCACAATAATGACCTTGTGTTTCTTTCAGTATGTGCAATGAATTCTCCCAGATATTCCAGCTTTGCCAGTTTGTTATGGTATTTAATTCCCAGTCCCTTATCATATCATTTGGTTTCCAGAGTGTTTCTCTTATAAATCTTATCATCTTGTATCTCAGGAAAATTCCCAGAATGCCCCCCTGGTTCATGCTACTCTGGAGACCCTCTTACGTTTCCTTAACTGGATTCCTTTGGGCTATATCTTTGAAACCAAGCTAATCAGCACATTAGTGTATAAGGTAGGCATGCGCTGAGTGAGTGAGTGAGTGAATGAATGAAAGGCTTCATCATACAGTATTATCAAACGGGTCTGATGCAGCAAAGTAACTTTTCTAAATGTTTTTAGTTCCTGAATGTGCCCATGTTCCGGAACGTGACACTGAAGTGTTTGACAGAAATTGCCGGAGTAAGTGTCAGCCAGTACGAGGAGCAGTTTGTCACACTCTTCACCCTGACAATGTGTCAGCTCAAGCAGGTGACCTTAATGATGGACTCTGATAAGCAAAATCGCATCCTTTTGGCTCATGCGAAATAGAACTCTAACCCAATCCGTATTTATTTAGATGCTTCCTCTCAACACTAACATCCGTCTGGCCTATGCCAACGGAAAGGATGAGGAGCAGAACTTTATCCAGAACCTCAGTCTGTTCCTCTGTACCTTTCTGAAAGAGCATGGGACACTGATTGAAACACGGCTTAACCTGAGAGAAACATTAATGGAGGTAAGTTGCGGGTCAGGAGAAGATTTGAAGACAATGTATTCGGATCAGGGCATGTACGACAGGTTTATGATATGCCAACTTGATCTTACTGTCCTGCTTCAGGCTCTTCACTACATGCTGTTGGTGTCAGAGGTGGAAGAGACCGAAATCTTTAAAATTTGTCTGGAATATTGGAACCATCTGGCAGCCGAGCTGTACAGAGAGAGTCCGTTCTCTACGTCCACATCCCCGTTGCTGTCTGGCAACCAGCACTTTGACGTGCCGCCACGCAGGCAGCTGTACCTGCCCGTATTGTCCAAGGTACCACTTACTGATTCATTTTAATCCTTGAATCAGTTGAAACGTTTACAAATATAATGCCTGCAATCTTTCAGTCATTATAGAAGTATTGCTGGCGGTGAAAGACATCACATATCGTGCCTTTTGGCATTGAATCCACATGAGCAAAATTTCTGTGTGCAAGTGAGCAGATTCTTCTCCTGAGTATGTGCGCTGACACTATGGCTGAACGATTTTTAAAAATGGAAATTGTGATTACAGATCACGTGATGGTAAAGGTTTTGTGGAATTTATGGATGTATTGCAGCACTCCCTAAGACCCACTATTCTGTTGTATCTACAATCTCGCACACAAACACAGTCTCTCCCCTCTCTCATCACGCTCACCAATCAAAAATGGCATGCTACTTCTGACTAGTATTGGAACCTGATGCTCGCCAACGGGGGAAAATACTTGCACTAACACACACAGTACTGAGCCACAAGCTACTAGCTCCAAATGCTAGCTGCCATGGGTAAACATTATCCACCTGCCTGCAGATCCTCACCTCAAAGTCACAAATCCTGGCCCCCCTGGCGGAAATTAAGATAATAATAATTTTAAAAAAACATTTATCACTAAAAGCAGACAAGTGTAGCAAGATCAACAGCGGACATCAAATCTGTAAACAGACACAAAAAAAATCCCCAAATGAATCTATTACATTAGCCCGGATCAGATTGGGAATCTTTGTTGTAGTTAGATTTTAATGTTCTTCATAGTCTTGGTTTATTTAACCAGTTAAAAACAATTTCTGAATAGGAGACCCTCTTTCACACAGTGTCCTTAGTGTCCTTACATTATTCAATAGCTTTTAATGTTTTGAATTTGATGTACATGAGGAATATTGCCCTGAACCTTGATTTGGGGGGCTTAAGTTAATCTTAATTGATATTTCTGTCAGAAAACTCACCATTCAATCTTTTCCTGAAATCGTTCAGCCCTAGCTTACATGCCTTCCCGCTCTCAGCATTAAGAGCTGCAATCTATAACCATCTCATGATTAGGTTTGAGTAACACTGCAAGGATATGATTTGATTTTTGATGCTTTCCAATGCATCCCGAATTTTCTCATTCTTGAATTCTGATCAGTTGTAAAAATTGCTACGCTTTGAGTGGAATAAATCTGCTTTGGTTTACGCGTTTGAGCACAAACTTTGTGCTGCACAAAGCATCATTTCTGACGCAAATATCCATGATTAAATTGTTGTGTAACTCATTCATACATGCCTAGTTGTGTTTTATTTATTTATTTTGCTTACACCCTTGCCCAACAGGTGCGTCTGCTGATGGTGAGCAGGATGGCCAAACCAGAGGAAGTACTAGTGGTGGAGAATGACCAAGGGGAGGTGGTCAGAGAGTTTATGAAGGACACAGATTCCATAAACCTCTACAAGAACATGAGAGAAACACTCGGTGGGTCTTCTGTCCATCTCAATTCAGTTCACTCTTGTAAACCTCCTAAATCACCCCCATAAATACTTACTGTGCAAATTGTAACAAAAAGATTTGCTCAAACTCTTGTAATGTTTAGTTTGATCACTGACTTGTGCAGTTGCTGTAGTTAAATATTAGTGACGTTCAGAAGTCTTTCCTTCAATATTTTCTTTTCCTTCCTTGTCTCGAATAGTCAAGTTTTCTAGACATGCATTTGCTCCAGCGAAATGCTGATCATAAATGTTGTCTGCCTCTCTGCAGTATACCTGACTCACTTGGACTATGCAGACACAGAGCGTATAATGACTGAGAAGCTTCATAACCAGGTGAATGGCACCGAATGGTCCTGGAAGAATCTCAACACGTTGTGTTGGGCCATTGGATCTATCAGTGGGGCGATGCATGAAGAGGATGAAAAGAGGTTCTTGGTCACAGTCATAAAGGTATTGTAAGATGTTATAAATTATGAGGGGCCGGTATGAGGGGTGGTATTAATCAGCAAATAAAGTTGATCTTGTGAGACAGAGTTTCGTGGTGTCCACAACATGCTTCATGAGTTTGAAGAGGTGTAAGATGCAAATTTATTGTAACATTCTTTCACACTTAGGAGCTACAGATGCATTTTTTTTTTCATTGAGGTTCACGTGGGTAACAAAAGGGAGCATTACCAGCCCTCACTTAACGTGCGCCCCTGTGGTTACTCTATTGTTGTGATAGGACACCCCTCTTTATCCTCTGTAGCATATCTGATGTGATTCTGTGGTGTAGTTTTGCATCTCATGCAGATTTGCACAAAGTGGAGATATGTAAACTTTGCTCTTGAAAGATGTCCCAAGCCGTTAGGTTCAGTGATGTTGCAGGCCACCCGTAGAACACCGAATAGTCTTATAACCAGCATGGCCCATCAGTTGGTTTGGCTGTTCTTCACCAAGTGCACAATATTGCTGAAAAAGGTCGTCACCACCCACCACTGTCAACAGCTAGTCATGAAAATAGTATAAAATACATCTTTGGCAAAGGGAATCTATTGACACCATATTCAACAATATGTTTTAAATATGCTTTTGATATCATGAGGAAGTGTTTTTGTGGCCACCCTGTACACTGACTTGACGAAAAATGCGCGCAGAAAAGGATTTTAGTTGCTTTGCTTCAGCTATGATGGGTATAATTGTTGTAAATGTGACTTGTTTGTCCCAGGATCTGTTAGGTCTGTGTGAACAAAAGCGGGGAAAAGACAACAAGGCCATTATCGCCTCCAACATCATGTACATCGTCGGCCAGTATCCTCGCTTTCTCAGAGCCCACTGGAAGTTCCTCAAAACGGTGGTCAACAAGCTCTTTGAGTTCATGCATGGTGAGATTTTGAGAGTGAACAATATTTAGTACTGTATCGTGTTTTCACGTAATAATCGGAGCGCTGTTAATGCGCTCTGGTCATCAGAGACCCATGATGGGGTTCAGGACATGGCCTGTGACACATTCATCAAGATTGCCCAGAAGTGTCGACGACACTTCATCCAGGTACAGGTGGGAGAGGTGATGCCTTTTATTGACGAGATCCTCAACAACATCAACACCATCATCTGTGATCTGCAGCCACAGCAGGTCAGTTCAGAGATGCGCTTGTTTCATAGTTGCAGTACTGAAAGATGGTCGTCGCATTCAACTCGTCTTTTCACCTAATCTCGTTTTGTGTTCAAGGTGCACACGTTCTATGAAGCTGTCGGTTATATGATCGGCGCACAGACAGACCAGGCTGTACAGGAGCATCTTATCGAGAAATACATGTTGCTCCCAAATCAAGTGTGGGACAGTATCATTCAGCAGGCCACCAAGGTAACTTGTGTACTTTTCAGACTTTTACAGTCTCTTTCGAATATTGTATTTCTTCAACATAGTGCGACGTACATGTAAACCTACATGCACATTTGCGTTTGACATGTTTTCCTATTCATGCACCTTCATTCAGCATGTTGCACATTTGAACGTCATCCTAAATGTATGACCACAGGGAATTATGTTTTGTGACTCACTATTTGAAGACTTGAGTGGTGCTGTTTGAGTTTCATTTGAATTCATATGAATCAAATTTCTCTGCTTTCTCCTGCCGCATCCACATTCAGAATGTGGACATTTTGAAGGATCCAGAGACTGTGAAACAACTGGGCAGCATCCTAAAGACCAATGTCAGAGCCTGTAAGGCTGTTGGACACCCGTTTGTCATCCAACTGGGACGGATTTACCTTGACATGCTCAATGTGTACAAGTGCCTCAGCGAGAACATATCTGCTGCCATTCAGACAAATGGTATGGGAGGTGTGTGTTCATTATGGCATTTATGTGATTAGACTTTGGACATAGAAGGAGTATCCAAATTCAACGTGGTGATTGAGTCGTCATACTTTCTTCTTCTTTTTTTTTTATTTAAAGATCTTGGAGTAACTATTATTTTAGGTAATGGCACAGCAACTAATTTTCTGTTTGTTCTAATTTAGGATAAGTAATTAATCAGATACTTAGCCCATAACTATCTCACTTTAAACCGATTCAACAGTTTCTAGGGAAAGACCTCAAGGCAGAGATTTTCCTTATAATAATGTCCTTGTTTACATATAATGGGGACCGTGGAGGGGGGGAACAGTTCATTTAAAGCAGGTCTTCTCCCATGCACCTTCTAAAAGTCAAGTGCATATTACAAGCAGAACAAAATTGTGGATATGCACAGGTATACAGGTGATACATGCGATTAATTTCCCTCTGGCATGAATAGAGTACACAGCAAGCGTAAGCAGTAGAGAAAATGGATGGATGCATCTTTCATAGCCACTCATTTAACGGCAAGCAGGTTAGGATTGAGATAATTACGCCCTCTACTGGTTCCCTCTAATCCATGAACTCAATTATGCCAACCTTGCTTCAAGATAGTTCAGCTACATGACAAAATGAAAATTGATTTTTCATATCTTAAGTTTCAAAGGATGTTAGTATTCCTTGAGAAACTAAATAATAGCAACCGCTTTAGGTAATGGTGGTTGAAGAGTCTTAAGCCGCTTTTCCATTGTGTGCTCCCCAGTTCCACCTGAGGGGGCGTGTCTCCCTTACACTATTGCCAAGACAGTGTGGTTGCAATGGAACCACTCTTCAGAACCTCCTCCGAGGTGGTTCTAAAATGCAGGCTGAGTAGGGTCGTGAGAGCTCTGTAATCTGATTGGCTGACAGAAACGGCGTGGCAAGTAGCTCCACTGCACACGCATGTCCTGCGAGACAAGGGCCGCCTGTCGGCCCCTGCCAAGTCCTGAAAATACAAGATATATAGTTCACACAATTGTGTTTTACAGCAACACTTAACCATACTTACACTTTTATTTGTATCAGTGGATGAAATAGAGAAGCTTGTGGTAAAAAAATAAAATAAAACTTGCCAGCACATCCACCGTTTGCCGAGTCCATTCACTTGAATGAAAAGGCCTCCAGTAGCAGGCTAGAGTCTTGGCGGTCCTCTGGCCGCGGAAGGATAACAACGATGAGCTGGAGACAGAACTCGAAGAGGCGGTCAAGTAAATGAGAGTGTGACTAAGACAGAGTTCTCCATATTCGATATGGATGAGAGCTTGCTCTTAAGTGAATAGACCCGGCTAGCAGTGCGCGTTGCTTGCAAAAAAAAAAGCTTCACCATTTCATCCATTGCTACATCTGAAATTGTAAGTATGGTTAAGCATTGTTGTAAATACTCTACTGTGTATTTTTGTCTTGGTGGCGGGCGGGCCTGTGTCTCTCGCTTAAACCCGGAAATTTTATGGCAGAAACTTGCACACTGTGAATATGCGCTGTGCAGTGGAGGCTTGCACATTTCAGGTGATTCCACCCCAAATGATTGGCACCTGTTGTAATGGAAACCAGGCCGTGCCAAGCAAGGCCTGTGCCGGGTGGCGTCAGGCCGTTCTGGAACCTGTAGTGGAAAAGCGGTTTTCGAGGTCCGTAGTGTGGTGGAGCTACCAAAAGGCAAATCCAGGCACCAGAATCTTTCCCTTGTGAATTTGGTTGTATGATGTGTTTGACATGTTGCTCTGTGTGTGCAGGTGAGATGGTGACCAAGCAGCCTCTGATTAGGAGCATGAGAACTGTGAAACGAGAGACCTTGAAATTGATTTCGGGCTGGGTCAGCCGATCTAATGATCCGCAAATGGTGAGAAACTGTAATGAAATCCATGACTGAAAGCAATGAGGACTCTCACTGCTGTTCTATGAAAATCAACACCGACTCACCTTACCTCTGCAACTTCTTGATTTACTTGCCATCCTGTCCATTGCAGGTCGGAGAGAATTTTGTCCCCCCGCTGCTAGACGCTGTCCTCATCGACTATCAACGCAACGTCCCAGCTGCCCGAGAGCCTGAGGTTCTGAGCACCATGGCGACTATTGTCAACAAACTGGGGGGACACCTCACCACTGAGATCCCCCAAATCTTTGACGCTGTCTTCGAGTGCACTCTAAACATGATCAACAAGGTATGGTTGGACTTTTGAGATTTTATACCTGTCTGCAAGCAGTGAGGTGGCTTAGTATCAACTGATGGATTGTAGACTGCTCTAAAGCTTTCAATTTGGAGTCTTTCCAAAATTCCCCAGCTGAGGACAGTGCTAACCGATGTGTCTCCAGTCCCCCAGCTTTAAAGCAGGGACCACCACCCGAGTCAAGGTGGTGTCAGCTGTTGGTGTGACAGACAGCAAAGATTGCTTTCTGTAGAACAGGAAAGGGAGCGCGTCAAATGAAGTAACATTGTTCTGCCTCTTTCAGGGTTGCCAACCCATCATCGTCATTATAGTTGAATGGAAAGTAACTGAGACCAAAGTTTGACAATATATTATTTCCCTGATGGAAATGAAATAGAAACGAGAGTGCTTCAAAAAAAACACTGACACTCCATTTTGTTCATCAACCTAAGTATAATTGCAGCGAAAATGTCCTCTGTGTTTTCATCTTCTTTCATCAATAATTTCATATGCATGAGCTTTTGGTGTTTGTTTTCAATTGATTTATTTCAGTGTTACTGTACAGCCATACAGAAGAAGAAATTGTCATTTGAGAATTGTAGTTTAATTTATTACACACAATTTGGTGGCCTTTTTTAAACTTGCACTCGACAAATACTACATATCATATCAACAAAACTAAACCTGTGTTTTGTTTTTTTACTCAAAAAGCAAACTATTAACATCTAACAAACCTACTCTTAAGAACAAATAAAATAACTGGATCGATGAAACAAAAGTCAAACTGAAATAAAAACTATTCTTTATGAACAACCCAAATCTATTATTTTACCCCTGCTCCCTACGCCGCTGCCGTCCATGGATGTCCTATTATGGCCATGCCTTTATGCCGACTTTTACGAGCAGTGGGATGGCGCTTAACTGGTTGTAATCGCTGACAGTCACAGACCACTCACTTCACAAGGCACACCAATACATTTGACTGAAATACGACCATATACTCACTTCTAGTGTGTATTCTAGTGTATATAGTAGAGTGACTGAATGAAGCGCACGCATGAAATCTTGAGTGCGTTTTGTCATCGTGTCCTTCAGAACTTTGAAGAGTATCCCGAGCACCGAACTCACTTCTTCTACCTGCTGCAAGCCGTCAACTCGCACTGCTTCCCTGCGTTCCTCGCCATCCCCCCTGCCCAGTTCAAACTGGTGCTGGACTCCATCATCTGGGCCTTCAAACACACCATGAGGAATGTTGCTGACACCGGTAATGACACTGGGCCCGACTTACCCTGTGAAAATGTCACCGAGCAAGAATGCTGTATGATGGCACAGTCACAAATGCGGGCACACGGAGACAATAGACCATCGCAGTTTAGCACACCTTCAAAGGATGACAGTGGGGAGACTTTGTTGATGGCAAGTGAGTTTTGAAATGGTGCCGTGTAATTGTTTTGTGCTGACCAGGTCTGCAGATTCTCTACACGATGCTTCAGAACGTGGCCCAGGAGGAAGCCGCAGCTCAGAGCTTTTACCAGACGTATTTCTGTGATATCCTCCAACACATCTTCTCTGTGGTCACCGACACGTCTCACACGGCTGGTGAGTTTGCGCGCAGCATCGTGACCGCGCTGATGGAATGGAACAATTTGCTGATAAATTGTGATTGTGATTGGTCTAAGCGTTTAGAATATTAATTCACGTGATTACTGCATTTAACTCATTCAATACCAGCCAATTCTGGACCAAGTCTGAAAAGACGTTTAAAAACGTCTTTAGGAGTGAATGAGCTAACTTGAAGGGTAAAACATTCGATTCGAATTTAGCTTGCATAACGATGTTCTTCCAAATCTGTATTTCATAACGAAAAGTGCCACCACTATGAAATGCATCCCCTTCGTCGTAATCATTTTAAGTACTTGCTGTGGGGGAGAGTGCCCAGTTTTACAATTCCCAATGTCAACAAGTACTTTGCGTTTCTAATTTGTATGTTTTGGGCATTTAGAATCAACTACAGCGTGTATGGTTTTCTTTGCTCATGTTACTTTTAGTACTCTCGTGATACCGGTAATTTTCATCCCAAGACCGCTCGTGACCTTTGGTGCCTTCTCCCCCCGTTCTCCTCAGGTCTGACCATGCACGCGTCTATCCTGGCTTACATGTTCAACCTGGTGGAGGAAGGCAAGATTAGCACTGCACTGAACCCCGCCTCTCCCGCCAACAACCAGGTGTTCATTCAGGAGTACGTAGCCAACCTGCTCAAGACGGCCTTCCCTCACCTGCAGGAGTAAGTCCGCGTGCAAGCACAGCCCATCTTCTGCTCCGCTCCTCATCTAACGTCAGCTTTTATATGTTCCCCGTAGTGCTCAGGTGAAGGTGTTTGTAACTGGACTGTTCAGCCTCAACCAGGACATTCCTGCCTTCAAGGAGCACCTTCGGGACTTCCTCGTCCAGATTAAGGTGAGAAAATCTGCAGGATGGCTTGAAGTAGTCAAAAGCACCTTAACGATGACTATGGCCACGTCTTATAAAGATTTTGCTTTGGCACCAGTGAGTGGCATCATGGTGCCAGGCCTCCATATTGAACTGAGGGGAGGAGCCTCATTTCGTCAGGCCAGGTCTCTGTCTAAAACAAAAAATGCTTTGATCCCACCCGTACTGGACTCTACAGTACGGCTGAATGATTGTGGAGCAATAATGTAATTGCGATATTTTTTTTCTCCTCAAGATTATGATTGCAATTTAATATGAAATTCTTTTTTTTGAAGGTCCTCTTCCAATATTTTTTTCCAAAAACAAACAATAACTTGCATATCAGATGCATATAAATGCATATCAGATGTGTAAATTCTGAGTGAGTGTTTCGTTAAATGGAAACATTAAATATAGTAAGTATAAATGATTAAAAAAAATACATTGTTTAATTTTCATTCATTCTCCTTACTGGTAACCTCATTAGTTACCAAAATTAGCCAAGTTGCATTCTTTGTGATTTGAAAATTGCATTCAACTGCATTGCAATGTTGATTTAAATAAGATTAATTATTCATCCCTAATCTGGAGCCAAATATAAACCTTTGTATGAGTGTCAATTTGTGGATTTTTTGAGAGGTTATATTTGTGGCAGGATTCAGTTCTCATGACTGATAATATAAATTACTTAACATCTGGCAAGAGAAAATAAATTCCCCTGATTCACATTTAGATTTGTATTTCGATAGAAACGCTTTGTTGCTCAGTTTTCAGAGAGTGTTGGAAAGTTGTCACCAAAGGGTCACGTGATTTTAAAAGCAATAAACGGTGTGATTCGCGGGGTGTAACCAGCTGGTGTGTGGCTCCGCAGGAATTTGCTGGCGAGGACACGACGGACCTGTTCCTGGAGGAGAGGGAAGCGTCGCTTCGTCAGGCTCAGGAAGAGAAACACAAAATCCAAATGTCAGTTCCAGGCATCCTCAACCCGCACGAGATCCCCGAGGAGATGTGCGACTGACTCCCGCTCGCTGGGCTGCCGCGTCAAACTGTCCGACTAACTCAACTAACCGCAGCAAAGACAACAAAAGCCAAGAGAGGCACTTCAGCACGATGACTGACGGAGGCTCCGCTCCCTCCACGGAAAGGATGCCGGTCGTGCAAAACAACGCCAATAACATGTAAATGAACCGTGGCCCTTTTTACATAATCTACGTTTTGTATGGAGACTTTTTTCCTCTAATCTCTTTCCACAACTTGAGTTTTATCAGTCCGGCTTGCCGCTGAACTGCATGAACAAGTCAACCATCTTGTTTTCGTTCTTTGCTCCACTTCCCTTACTCCCTCCTCCCCATATATTTGTTGATATATAAATATATATATGTGTGTGCTAAATATATATATTTATATACAGTGAGAGAGGTTTGTGTTGATCAACATCAAGACTTGTAGAGTTGGAACGTCTTTTTGAGGCACATACACCGCTTGGTGGGAGAATGAATGGAACGGCTAATGAATGAAGGCTTAAAAGATGTCAACATCTTTTCATTGTGATTTGTGGGACACCTGAGTTGTTTGAACACTTTTCTAAGGAACGCAACAATGTGCATATCATCCCAATTGTATAGCATCTTTAATACCATGGGAACATATTTTTTCCTCTTATTCTATTGTTTCTTTTGGTGTGCGTGTGCGCGCGTGTGTATGGGTACTGTCGCGTAGTCGACATCAGGCTTTTGTTTTCCTCTAAGAGGATTGTTGCTCATTTGCGAGCCTCCATGATTGAGACGTTTTAAAGTGGCAGAGGTATTTATGGGTTCTTGGTTGACGGCTTTCAACGTGTTCGGTTGTGCTCATTTCGATTGTTTACCACGCAGTAGTGCTTCAAGACACTACCTGTAGAGCAAAATGACAAATAATAAATCGGGTTTACATTTAATTTTGTATTTTTGCCTTTTTCATCAGTACGTGTTGAGTTCTGTCCAAATAAACAATTAGGCTCAAGAATGTATAAATTCCTAGTAAGTACCCGTCTCGAATGGCAAATCTCCCTTCTCAAGGTGTTACATTTGTTGTGAATTTTTTTTGAACTGATTAAAGTTTAGAGTTTTACAAGTGTCTTTGCTTTCTTGGGTCCACATCACGTCAAAGTACAATGTACTACCAGAAATGGGTACATAGAATATTTAAAAAATATTATTTATAATATTAAAATAAAGGGAAATGCAAATTGATAAGCAGTGTTATCTGTTTTATTTATGGTAATATCAATCTAATGTAACAGTGACATCAAGATTGGTCAACTATCATACACTTCCCTTTCATTCCATGCGGATTGTGTTAACTTGAAAGGCTGCAAGTGATGATGAAGATGGGGGATGGAGGGGTCACAGAGCCCACCAATCACACACATACGCCCTCCTGCTTCATCCTCAGTTCTCGCGCCGTTGTGGAGCACAGGTCAAAACGGAAACTGTTTTCTTAGTGCACGCTATGATATGCTCTCATATTTTTTTTTATAGCCCCTCCCCTGCAACCACTTATCTGTGGTCCAAAAATAAATATCGTCCAGAAACACTTGAGAAGTGCAACCAGTTGGGGTGGCGCTTCCTCCGAACTGAGCCTAGGGAGCTCCTTGTTTTTTCAAAGACTGAACACAGCTGCATAAATAAATTGCAGAGCGTGCTGATCCCCTACAGTGTAGGCGGAGATCAGCACGTGTAGGCCCTACATGGACGGTCACCTGAGTTTAGCAGAAGAGGCTGCTCAATGGCCGCTCGACGTGAAATGCAGGTGGGAGGGAAAAGGGGCAGCGTCGATGAATGGCCACGGAGCAAGCAAATATGCCTGGTGCACATTATTAGGTTACTGTACAGTCTCAGGGATTACTTCTCTATGGTTGTCCGGATCTGAGCGTAGCGTATTTTCGGTCTAGCAAGGGGAGACACAGAGAAATAAATAGATACTTGGTCAATTATTTATTTTTTCGCTGCTGATTTGCAGCTATGCGGGGGTTTACGATGTAGCCCACCTTGGTGTCTTGTCAAAGGTGTGTCTGCTTTGATTGGCACTCTTGAATTGCGCCTCCAGTCTGGAGTAGATTCCCCCTGCTGGCTGCAACAGTTCACACATACTCACATCAGGCTGAAACAAGTCCTCGAGCGATTTGGTTACCTCGGTTCAAAATGCTTGAGACATTTTTTTGTGCCTTGAGCGACCATTCATTTGCGCGTACGCTGTCAGGAAGAAGTCAAGCTTACTGCAGCCACAATTGTTGAGTGTAATTTATCCGAATGCCTGATTATTCAACAGAATTTTCAGAAGGACATCTGAATGCCAAAATATTTGATAGCTTCATCCCGACACACGCACCAAATAAATCCAAGTAAACATACTTGGCATGGATTTCCAAATACAGGTCACACACCTCTTTTGTGTCCTTGGATCTGTTTTGCTCCAGGTCTCCAAAGCGCATCTTGGTGAGGTAGTCAATGATCTCGGCCATGCGGCGCTGATCTTTTAAGGAAACAACTGAGGTGTTATCATGTAAATGTGCTTGACTACAAGCGCTGAGAAACATCTCCACAAAATATGTTCACCTTCTTCTCTCTGAGCATCCTGGTTGTACCGCATGGAACGACAACTGTCCCACTTACTTTTCTGGACACTCACACTACAGCACAAAAATAACAAGTGGTCACTTAGTTATTTCGCAAAAGTATCTTGTAGAGTTAAAGCCGCTTTTCAAGAGTGAAAGGAATGCCAGATGGTGCTGTGTTCCCCCTATTTATTCTTCACAAAGAGCAGTGATCTAATTGCAGAATTCCTTCCATTCATTTTCTTGACTGCTTCTCCACATTCTTGTCAAACGGGTGCACTGGAGCCAATCCCGTCTCACTTTTATGGTGAGAGGTCACAACCTGCAGTGGTCGCCAGCCAATAACAGGATACATAGTCGACAAACAGCCATTCAGACTTGCGTTCACCTCTATGGACACTTTCAAGTCTTCACTCAGTCGAGCACACATGCGTTTGGAATGTGCGAGCAGATGAATCAATGAATATTATGCGTTTCATGAGATATTTTTGGACTCAAACAGTCTTGATGGGTGTGACTGACATCTTTTGACACAAGTGATTGATGTTGCCTGGGCCTGGACACTGTATTTAACCGTGTCAATATTACAATAATGTTAATGTTTCCAAAGATGAACTCACACGAAAGGGCTGTTGTCTCTGGGCTGTGTCTGTAGCAAGAAAATCAAACACAAGTTTGAAAAGTCAAATATGTCAGGTACTGCACTGTTTTTAATATTCAGCATTGTAGTACCGTTCATAATGTGTATCCAAACTGTGACTCACTTTGTCCGGTTTGACTTTTCGGTGGAGGTTTGGCGAGGACGTTTGTTTTTTAAGAACTCTGTTGTTCTTGGACTTCTTGGTAGCTGCAAGACACACAAGAACATGAGCAGATACTTTCAAAGACATCTGACACCATCTGCTGGTCAAAGAAAGAAATTGGACGTGTTGATGTCCATTCATTCATTCGTTTACCGGTACTTAACCGATTGTCCTCAATCTGTACATAGTTTACTCTCTCATTGACAGCCATGCACCCATTTTCAACACCATTTATTCTTAACAGTGTCGCGGGGGGCTGCGGAGGGGGGGGGGGGGGGTCACTCACAGCCATTTATGAAAAAAGAAAAAAAGCGAGCCGATGAAGTACCAGCCAATCTAGAGCATTTTGGCTGATCTTTCAAAAAGCTTCAAGACTATTTTGTTTTGTCTTCGTAAACACAGCAACTACCAAATGAAAGGTTACACTCTCTTCTCCCATCCCAAAACAAACTTTGTTTCTACCTGATTCCAGTTTTTAGGATTGATCAGTAGAATATGGGTTGGTTTCAGCAAAAACACCTATTTTGGAACGAAAAATGCAGAAAGTAAGCTTTTGATTTTGATACTAATAATCCTCGGATGACCCCTCAATCATCTGAGCAGTACTTTTTTTTGGATAAAATACCAACAAAAACAACAATGAAAATGTGCTTTTGATGGCAAAATACTGTATTTACAAACATCAACACTATAACATCCATCCATCCATTTTCCGAACCGCTTAATCCTCACCGGGGTGGCAGGGGTGCTGGAGCCTATTCCAGCTGTCTTCGGGCAGTAGGCGGGGGACACCCTGAATCAGTTGCCAGCCAATCGCAGGGCACACAGAGACGAACAACCATCCACGCTCACATTCATACCTAGGGACAATTTAGAGCGTCCAATCAGCCTGCCATGCATGTTTTTGGAATGTGGGAGGAAACCGGAAGACCCGGAGAAAAACCACGCAGGCCCGGGGAGAACATGCAAACTCCACACAGGGAGGCCGGAGCAGGAATTGAATCTCTGCACTGTGAAGTCGACGTGCTAACCACTGGACTACCGGGCCGCCCTAATATAATACAGTATAATGTAAATAATCGCCGCTCTTTTCTGACACTATAGTAGAAACAAAGTGCATTTATTTCAAAAAGAAGAAAAGCCTTTGAATACACACATACATGTCATGCTTTTAAGCATAAAGACATTCAATTACTTTGCACAAGGGCAAACGACTTTTCAAAGCACACTGTTCAGAAAGGGAGCATTGATGCCAATTTAAATATCCTAGATAAAACCGGGAAACCAGGCATTTCATGTGTAATGCAGCTTGATATTCGGAGTACATGCTGAGGACATCAACTGCATTATTAATATTGTGCAAATGAACAAAGGGCTGCATGTCAAAATGAAGTTGAAGAGCAATAAAAAAATAAAAAAGAAGAAAGCGCTTTAAAAGGCTTTGCCGCTTGAAATAGAAACGATAGGAATCAAACAGTGAGGCAAGCTGTTAAAAATAGTTTCTTAGTCTGTGTGCACTTCACGTCATTGACTCTATGTGTCACTGACAGGTTCACTGTTTTGGTTCCGAGCAGACAAACCAGGAGTTGTTGGACCTCCAAGTCAGAAACATTCTAAGTGCACCGCGAAATATTACAATTTTACTTCACATTTTAATATTCGCGACAGTTGATTTCTTTTTAGGCTTGCGTGGCAGTTTAACCCTTTCAGGGACAGTGGTTATGACAGTGGATCATGTTATCAGGTTACAGGGTGCATGAAAGGGTTCACAAAATCAGAGGTCTGCAAGCATCCTGAAAAATGTTATTTTCCACTTTTGAGGTTCCACTGTCGCCGCGGTTAACTTGCTTTGGATATGGATTGTTCCGATGAATAATTCAAACGAGGCCATTTCATTTTAACTTATTCAATCCCAGCCATTTTCACTGGAGCAACCCCCTCAATCCCAGCGTTTTACTGGATTTTGACTGATCTTGCAAGGCACACCGAATATGTGGTTCTAATGCTATATAAACACGGAGCCTGCCAAAATAAAGTTTGTACTCTCTTCTTTCAACAGGAAAAAAATTGTTCCTTTTCCATTCTTCAGCAATCGGCATTACAAAATGGCTATATTTCATAAAAATGGCGATTCCTGGGCAAAAAAACTGAGAAAAAGAGCTTTTTGAGCACTGCCACCTACTGGTCGCTTTTTTAAACATGATTTACAATGCAAATGGCTTATTCTCATTCACAGATTGCATCAGACCATGCTAGCTCTCGATGAAGCAAAAAAAAAAAAGACTTAGACATACAAGTACGTTTTTGGCAGGTGGGGCCTAATTTTAAAAATACGTACATCTTGTGGAATGAAAGAGTTAAATTTGGGAAGCTGATCGAGTGTTGGGCGATGGGATGAAAACTGTGTTTCGCCAACAACACTCCTTCACTACCGACATGAAATGGACGTTAAACGGTGAGCAAAAGGCCTGCACACAAAGTAGAAAGTCACCGAAGTCTTGCACCGCAGAACAACAAATTCCCAGTAGTCATGTTGAGACTTCAGGCTGCGGCTTCTTCACACGACAGTTGCTCGGCGCCATCATCACTGTCGTGTCAGCGTGCCCTAACAAAATGTTGCCTGAAACAAGCGTGTTGCCATGGAAACATGTCCTTAAAATTGAGGTCGTCCGACAACAGCATAGTTAATGTGAATTTAATGGACATCATTGAGGCGATTACAAGCTCCCTCGATTGTATAAGTGTTGGATCATTAAACTATGTGTTGAACATTTTAGAACGCCATTGACTACCACTGACCTGAACATTTTTTTGAGGGGGGGGATAAAAATGTGCTTTGAAAGGCAGTTTGCGCAAGTCGTTGTAGTTTTCAAGTGTTTTCATCCCCCTAAAGATGGCACGCATATGTTTTCTGAGGCTATCCATCCATCCATCCATTTTCTGATCCGCTTAATGTCGCGGGGCGTTCTGGAGCCTATCCCAGATGTCTTCAGGCAGTAGGCGGGGGACACGATGGCGGTCGGTTGAAGCGGTTCTTAATTGGTGTCTTGATATCAGTGATGGGCTTACACACACATATCGCACTTTATCACAAGGCAAAAACATCACCTTGCTTCTTGGACAGCTCATCTTCATCTCCCACCTCATCTTCCGTGACCTCGGACCCCGTGGTGCACTCCTCATCCTCTGAGAGGAGAGACTGCTGCCTCTGGAAGGACAAGTTCAAAAATTGTAAGTTTTTTTTTTGTTTGTTGGTTTGTTTTTACTGCATATTTTCATGATTCGCAGACAGACATTTTGGCATGCTCTAGGCCAGAGTTCCAGAAACAGGCACGCAGGGGTGACTTCTCGACTGATCTTTTTGTTACTGTTAACTTATTTTCCTCGTTTTCTGGAAGGGAAAGCGTGATCATGATTCAAAGGACAAGTCAAGTAAAACATTTCATTTACAATATGTTCAATGCAACTACCCCCACGAGTCTAAACACACACAAAATCATGATTAATCTTCATTGCAAATTTCTCCATCGTGGGGGCAAATAAAGGCTTCCTTATCATATCTTATCTTATCTTATCATTTCTGGCTCAATTTATGAAAGCCACTTGGCCAAAGCAAAATATAGGTGAGCGATTTGACTTCCTCTTTAAAACTCATTCACTCCCAAAGACATATTTATATGTCTTTTCACACTCCACACGTTCAACCCCAGATACCTTTTTTTTCTCCAATTTTTCCAAGAGTTAGGGTAAAAACAAAAAAAGGGGATGGTACTTGGCTGGTACTGAATGAGTTTTAAGGATATCAAACCAGTCCCTCATAAAAATAATTATAGTTTGCAGTCGTGTAGAAATATGCATGTGACTCTACACAAGAGTCAAAATATTAGACACAACCCTCTTTATGATGCACTTCTAAATTGTTTGATCAATATCTTCATAACTACTTTCAAGACAAACAAAATAACGCAACCAACAGTTTAGTGATGTGTTCGCGGAATTTTTACAGACATAGAAAGGGAGCAGTCCTACCAGTTGCAGAGTCCAGTTTTTCAAAAGCGAAAGCTGGTTAAAAGAGAAAGGAAAAAAAGTCCGAAATGGGCGAGGAAAAAAAAGTAAAGAAGAAAGAGAGAAAGACTCACAGTGCTCGAGTCTCCTCTGTGGATTCTGAGCAGGTTTGGCTCCAAGAGGACATTGCACTCCTTCTCCACATTGCTTGGGCACTCTTCGCCTCTGACGCACACACCGTCACGAAACACATTTTGCACAGTCAATAGTTTTAATGATGGAGACAGTCTCAGTGATTCCAATGTTGGACCGACATATGGTGAACACACTCACACATCGGCGGGTGTTAAGTCAACCACACACACGGAGTCTCTGTGCAGCAAGAGATCATTGAGGACTCTGGTCTGTGCCGAGGTGGCCTCATCGCAGTCCTCCTCATTCGGAACATTCACGATGTGGTCTCGCATTCTGCAACCCTGAAAGTACACTTTGCTCAACACACGTTCGTGCTTTGTCACCAGCCAAAGAAGTACTTGGAAATGACACGAGGGCATCCGAGCACAGAGGCGGAATCATATTTTCCTGTTTGTGTGATCATGAGTGTGCGTGTCCGTATAGTGTACCTTGGGCATACCAGTGGGGTCAAAGCGCAGTACCGTCTGTTTGCAACAGGGATAGATTCCCGTCCCATTCCAGCTTTTATCCACCCCTGCGTTGGGGTACGTCACACTTTCTGGGTGGTAGCAGCAGTGAGTCAGCTCTGCACATACAAACTCCTACACACAACGCACAACACAAATACTAGGACAAAAAAAAAACAACAACAACAACAAAAATCATTCCAATTTGATGTTGTTTCTCCTTGTATTTGCAAACCTGATGGCAACGGGAGCAGCTAAGACAGTTGATAGTCCCCCAGATTCTCCAGTAGACCAGGACCCATGATTTGAGCTCCTCATACAATCCGCTAATGTATTCATTGGCATCCCAGTTCTTCTGCCTGCACAAACGCACACGAGGATCATGTGATCATGCGTCCAAAATTCACAATTGGCCAAGTGCAGCGCATTACAGCGAGGTGTGGAGTCATGCTGAGTCCAAAAGATGTTCTGTCATACCTTGAGTGTGTATACACAATCTCTCCATGAGAGTCAATGTTAATATTGCCTGGCACACAAGAAATTTTCCGTTGCGTGCCTTCAGTCAGCATCTTCAAGCACAGACCGCACCTGAATGGGAGACACAGTCAACATTCAAGGATGCACAGTGACAGTATGGAAGGTCAGGGAAGTACTTTCGCATCCCTGTCGACAATTAGAGAAAAAGGGCCAAATGTCACATTTTGTCTTTTCGTACATACTCATAGGATGTGAATTCATGTGAACCCTAAACGACATTTCCCTTGTTTTCTTACACCCCATTGACCAGCACTCACTCATACATTCATTATTTAGTTTTTTTTAAACTTAAGTTTGTTCCTGTTTGTATTAGTGTGTGTGCGTGCGCGTGTGCGTGTGCGTGTGTGTGCGTGTGCGTGTGTGTGTGTGTAAAATCGGTATGTATGTGCATTTTATTTCATGATAGGTACCTCAGTAGGGGTGCACAGTATAGCAAATTACATAGTGTACTATTATTCATTCATTCATTTTCCGATCCGCTTTATTCTCACAAGGGTCGCAGGAGGTGCTGGAGCCTATCCCAACTGTCTTTGGGCAGTCGGCGGGGGACACCCTGAATCGGTTGCCAGCCAATCGCAGGGCACACAGAAACGAACAACCATTCGCACTCACACTCACAGCTAGGGACAATTTAGAGCAGACATGTCCAAAGTCCGGCCCGGGGGCCAAATACGGCCCGCGGTCGAATTTCATCCGGCCCTCGGCCCCTGTCATAAAATCAGTGCCGTCTGGCCCGCAGTTTGGGCGCAATGGAACACGTGTTGCATTGACTGAGGTCTCGTAGACTGGTGAGTGATGTTTCATAGAGTACTGCTTCCCTCTAGTGGCTAAATGAGTAATAGCATTCACTAAATGAGTAATAGCATTTAGACACTAGAGGGCATCACTCACGAGTTAACAAGACATCACTCCGTGTTTATATTGACTGATATGTCATATTTCAAATGATCCTTGCAGTTGTAGATATGTGTATTGCTTGTTCATTTCCCTGTTGTTCGAGTCAAAGGTTTTGTGACTATTGAAAAGTCATGGTGATACATTTTATGTTTCAAATCAATCAATTTGCACTCAGGAGACTTCTGTTTAAGAAAAAGTCAAGTGAATAAGCAGTTGCATGTGATAAACCTGTTTCAAATGAACCAAAAGAAATTCTTAAAATTGTTGAAATTAAAATAAAAATGGAAATGTGAAACAGACTGGCTTATTAAAATTTGTTGAACAATATTGTTGTTCAATGTAAAGAATGTCAGCCAAGGTCGGCCCCCCGACATTTTACCACATAAAATCTGGCCCCCTTGGCAAAAAGTTTGGACACCCCTTATTTAGACACTAGAGGGCATCACTCACGAGTTAACAAGACATCACTCCGTGTTTATATTGACTGATATGTCATATTTCAAATGATCCTTGCAGTTGTAGATATGTGTATTGCTTGTTCATTTCCCTGTTGTTCGAGTCAAAGGTTTTGTGACTATTGAAAAGTCATGGTGATACATTTTATGTTTCAAATCAAAAATCAAAAAAAGTTTGGACACCCCTGATTTAGAGTGTTCAATCGGCCTGCCACGCATGTTTTTGGAAAGTGGAAGGAAACCGGAGCACCCGGAGAAAACCCACACAGGCCAGGGGAGAACATGCAAACTCCACACAGGGAGGCCGGAGCTGGAATCGAACCCGGTACCTCTGCACTGTGAAGCCGACGTGCTAACCACTGGACTACCGGGCTGCCCTGTACTACTACTATTATTATTATTATTATTATTATTATAATTATTATTATTGTTATAAAAACATAAAGCGCTCGAGAAAGAAGGAAGACTAAATTGGAAATCAGAAAAACCTTGATCTCGGAACGTTTACTTGCAACTCTGACCAAAAAAAAAATATATATATATATCACATCTTTTTGACCAGTATTATTTTTACCCACAAATTTTCAAATTTAGTTTCAAATAAAACATGGCTGATAAGAAGAAAAAAAATTCTCAGAGAAGCCCAGCGAAGCATTCCCAAACTTGGGTATAAACAATGAATTCAGTTTGAAATGACTCATTCACGCATGCTGAAAATGCACGAGAGCACTTCATGACGTTGGCCATTCGTTTTATGATAGACGGTCTAATAAATTTGTGAACCCACATTAAGTAGTCATGACGCAACCCCCCCCCCCCCACACACACATAAAAATGTCATTTATTGAGTACAAAAAAATGTTCTGTCTGTCTTTCTTGACCTGTAAAGGGTTGTGGCATTTCTTGGAGAATCTCGGTTCTTGTAGTTCGGGTCGAAGAGAAGCTCAATCTTCTTTTGGAACAATTTGCTTTGTAAAATGAGGGCAGAAAAAGAGGAAAAAAATGTGTTTTTAATTTCAGTGTTATGTCTGCCACATTTTTCAGTTTTGCCTCAGCGCAGTGACTGAGAGGCGATCAAGTTAGGTTGTCCATCCATCACTTGACCTGACTGCATGAATTAAAGTACCGGTACACATGTACGATCAATACCTGTGACATGTTTCCTTAACGTAATGTATGAGGATGACATCACATGTGTTTGATTAGACGCTTTGAGATGTTGGAAAGGTGCCGTGAATCCATTGGTAGGACCTCTTACCTCTTAAACTTATCTTTTTTGTCCCTGATGTCGTCTGCCTCATTGTGGTTAAACAGCTCGGCGATGCGTGACACCAAGTTGCTGTTGATGCAGTTCATGTTGCAGGGCGTCGCCACGATGGCGCTCATGTGTTTGTGACAGTACTGGACACACTCCTCCACCTGTGCAGAGATAGAGAAATAATGGTTCTTGGGAAATTGTTCCTTTCATTGCACTATGCCATACAATCGCAAAAGATAATGTATCAGTTTCAGTGATTTCAATGACATTCAAATGGTATCTGCTGGCTGGAAATGAGACAAGAACTTGGCAAAAGTATGTCAAAAGTTTTGTTTGGATTTATCCGTCCAGCTTATCCTCATTCGGGTTGCGGGTGAGCTGGAGCCTTCCCAGCTGAACCTATCACCAGCCAAATACAGTCTCCACACTATATGCTGAAAACAAACAACCATTCACACCTAAGAATGTGTCCAACGAACCAAACAAGCAAATTTTTGAAACGTGGTAAGACGCTGGACGACTATTATCAGGTTACAAGTTAAATGCACTATATTAGAAGTGACCAGGATCCTTTAGAATGGTACAAAGGGATACATTTCATCAGTAATATCTATATTGCGGCTCTTTCTTGAGTAATTTCCAGATATCAAACAAATAAGTAAATAAAAAATATATATATATATATATATATATATACACACATATATACACACACACACACACACAAACACACATACACACAGTATATATATATAAATGGTGCATTCACTGCTCATTCAGAATGAGGCTGACTGTGTAGGACTTTTGGATTACTGTGCATGAAAGTAATTGAGGCCAAATGGGATGCATTACTTGGCTGAAGTGGCAGGGGGACAGCTGATTCAGCCTCAACAGGTTTGCGGTGTAAAGAACATCAACATGACATCAGTGAGGGGAAGAGGAGAAAATCCACGTAGACCTATGCTATGCTAACTACTTTCTACTCCTTTGTTCAATCCCATTCTGGCATCTATTGTGAACTTCCGAATATTCAGAGGGAGACTTCTCTAATTGAGTATTTCCACCAGAAGAGCAAGATGCCTTAAAATCAACACCAATAACCCAACATTGCACATCACTCCACTTACCAATGTGTCCATCTTCAAGAACTCGGAGGAGATCAGGATTGAGATCACATTGCTGGGCTCTGTAAGTGACAAACCCCATGCGACCAACCAACAACACGCCACCGAACACAACAATAAGTCAAGCCAGTTCAGAAGTGACAGCTCAGCTGCCCCCAAATGGAATGTGCAAACTGTAAGAGTTTCCTCCAAGATTTTACCGAGCCGAGGTTTGTCTTTGGATGAGTTCCGCCTGACATAGTTCATAAGCCAGTCAAAGATTTGAACGTCGCAGTGTACAGAGATGTCCACTTCTTCCCATCTCTGCGTGTCCACTGACAAATATTCAGCAAAGTAGCGCATCTCTTTAACAAGAAGATCTCTGGGACATGTGAAATCCTGCTTCAGGTTCTTGGTCTCGTCACACACGTGGATGATCATGTTGGGACTGTGCGGGGACAATTTTGCATCACTGATTTGACGATGTATGTCACATTAAGAAAAGTACGAATGTGCGCTGTGGTTTGGGCGGCACTGCGGAAACAATAAAGATGCGAACTTACTCTCTCAGCTTTTGAGGTTTGTCAACCCCCTCAGTCAAGGCTCCTTTATCTTTCTTCTCTAAAGTGCAAACACTCTCAGAGAGTGTTAATTTGCGGCCTGCACGGACACAAAATCCAAAGATGATGTTTGACTCTGGAACCAATTAAATCCCATTTCATCATCTATCGTTATATACAGTATATATACTGTAGCTTTTATTGAATCACCTCAGTCACCCTTAATAGCCAATTTATTGAATCATTCTTGAAATGTGTTTCTGATGCATGACATTTACTGTAAACTGATGTTGTCAATCAACTCAGACAAAAAAAGGTAAAGAAGTCGAGAAGTAGAAGGCATTTTAAGAAGTGAATTACCTGTACCTTTACAGGCAGCGCTGTGATTACTTTCTGTACCCACTGCTTGAGCAATCTCCAGTACGGTTAACACGCCATCTGTGGGCATTTCTTTTGTGACGGCATTGCACTGGTCATCCACATGAGGAAGACCTCCAGAACTTTTCAGCTCCTCAAAGCGAAGTGCGCACTGTAAAATCCAGTAAGAAACTCCATATTACAACCCAGGCGCCTCGTGACAGGTAATCAATCACATCCTGCTAGACCGTTCATATGCTGTATGTACAGTATGTACCTCTTTGGGAGTGAAACTTGGAACAAGCTTTGCCACACTATCCCAGTCTATTGGCTGGGCCAGTCCCCAAAGGGAGCCCAGCACCATGTCCAGAACGAGCACATTGTTGTCGTAGGGAAAGTTGTTGTTGTCCAAGGAGCAGTGACTCATCTCTGGCAAGAACACAAGGTCACTATACAATTGCAATTTTGAGTATAGTTAGTGTTTTTTTTACAGATTATTTATTGGATTAGATATTTAAATCCCTCCTAATGCAGATTAAACGTTCAGATGTCGAACAGCAAATGACTCAGTTGTCATCACATTTTAGATGGGGCTTTTTTCTGCGACAGTAACAGCATTTAATGATATCTGGACATGCTTGCGTTGTTTATACCATTACACTGATGTTGGCGGATGATGCTAACACAGGCCAAGTGTCTCTCCTGTACGATGCCCCCACCCCCCAAAGAAATTAACGATCTTGTTCGCTAAATGAACAAACTGATAGAAAACAATACACGCATAAAACATCAGTTACATACTTATCTGCTGTCAAAGAGTAATTTTCTTGCAGGTTTATACAGGAACCTGTGTCGACGTTCTTTCTGTCATTGAGAATCGGTGATGCTGATGCTGAGACGTCCTATTGGTGGCGAACCGCATTGCTAACCCGAGCTAACTTTGAGGGATACGTGGTGCCTTCAATGACTCCTCGTAATTTCGGAAACCAGTAGCGGCAGGTGAGCCGCAGAGATCATTGTAATGGTTATACTTGGCTTTTCAAACAATAAATGTCCATGTACATATCCTTACAGTTAAAGCAGATTTAGGATATTTAATGTTATTGACGATCTTGGCTATACTATACCCAAAGTAGCAACGTTACTTTGGTTTTGTCAAGTTACTTGTCGACTAAACGCTCCATAAGGGTAACGCAAGCAGCGAAACAGAAGAACTTACCGGTAAATCATGTTTACCAAATTTGCGCCGACAAAACACTGCAGTGTTAGACTAATCTTAAAAGCAAAGCTTCATCATGCGAATGTTAACCCTGGTTTAGTTGATTTATTTGGTCTAGTTGTAAACCAAAACTGGAAGCTGGGCGTCCCGTTGCTAAGAGACGACGGCTTTATTAGAAACAAGTCCAGGAAGTTACATTTGTCTTCATTGAAGCCTGGCATATTCAGCTCCGGTTCTCAAGGGCCGCTGTCCTGCCTCTTTTCCATCTCTTCCTGCTGCAACACACCTGATTCAACTGATCAGCTAATAGCCAGCTCTGAACCAGCAAGAGGACGATCCTGATACAGTACAGTACTGTATTTGAATTAGGCAGGACGGCAGCCCCTGAGGTATGGACAGTTGGACACCCCTGATTTGAGCCATTAGGTCTTAGTGATGTGAACAATGAATGAAACAACATACACGATTCAGCTTTTTTAAATGATTTATTTGACAAAATAATTTTATCATTTGTTTATGCTGTTTCCGGGAGTGGTCAAAATCAGTTGCTTCTCATAAACACACGCATTTCGAATTAAACATGATCAACATCAGGACTACACAAATAAAATTACCGGTATATAAATTATTTTATTACAACTCTCGAAGTTCCAACGCAGGTTCGAAACCAAGAAACATGTGTGAATTGACCCTTTATGAGATACTGTAGTTCCACATCCTACTTTTACTGTTAATCAGTCAACATTTACAGTTGAACAGTGAAAGTGAGTCATTTAAAAAAACAACAACCCAACAACAACAAAAAAACAGACTTGCATACGTGCGTACATTCAAACTAGCAGTAGATTCACAGGTCAATTTTCTCCGGGATGTTAACGACTGTGTTGGAACTACTGCAATTTGGAAGTCCTACACTGGTGGAAGTTGGCGTTTCTTTGTACACTGACTCCAACAACTCCATGGACGAAGGATTCCCATTTGCAGAGAGGGCATCCCGGGAGTCCCGCGAGTTCTCTTGCCGCACCTGAGCGAGCCTCTCCATCTCTGCCTGCTTGTGGCCTCTCCTCTTGCCGAGGACCTTGACGTAATTGGCGGGGATGAGACCTGTTGTCTGACCGTCCAGGCTGGCCAGCAGCCAGCCGCGCACACGGGGCTGTTGCTCTAAACAGGACGAGAGAAAGAGTGAGGAAAATACTTTCAGCTTGTAAAAATGCAATGGGAGCCATAGCTCAACGAACTGAGACGAAATAAACAAATTAAAAAAAATCAAATGAAAAATAAAAGGTGGTGGCATAATATATTACGTGTACCGTTTTAAAATGCTTCCCTCAACCCTCCAGATTGCCATTCTTTGCAAGTGCCATCGGTGAATGGTACACGAAACAAACTTTGACTGATATTAATAATCATCATAAAAATAAAAGCTATATCACAACAGCTCTGATCGCATGTTGCAATTGCAGACTGCTGAGCACTAACAACCCCATGGTGACGCAGGTGACCCGCCACCGTAATTTAAAGGTGACCTGCTTTATTTTATTTTATTTTTTCAATACTTTTTGTGAAAGCGAGACTGATAGGTTGATTAGGGTGCAGTGTGTTTTAACACAAAAAATACATCGTATTAATAACCCGCACACAGACACACAAATGTTTTGGGGTTTTTTCCCTCTACACCCCTCGCGAACAACTTGGGACCAGCGCGTGAGGTCCCGGTCGATCGCGATTGACGTAATGGGCACCCCTGCTCTATGTACTGGCGAACATCTATTAAATGTGAAACATTTTCATAATTTTCAATGACCTACGTACAATATCGATGGCAAATTTGGGTATTTAATTTTCTTCAACAACAAAAATTGTGTATTTGACGGGAAATTACGGTAAGCCTGCCTGTTTATATGATTATTTGTGCTTTCAAACAGTAAACCCATGAAGCTTTTGTAATGATAATTTAATGCTGGATTTTGATCTAACAAATCAGTGGTGGACTAGCATTCTGGAATAAATTCCTTGACAAATACTTATTCTAAAAAAGTTTTGATGATTCCCCCCCCCCCCCCACACCTATTTTATTCGTGACATTTATTTCAAGTTGCAATAGCATGAAAATGAATAAAGGAATATTTTTTATACACCTAACCTACACTAAAAATGTTTACACTACGGTATTTCTCAATCTGAAAGAATACTAAATAAATCAAATGGCTTTTTTCCCCCTTAAATAGAGCATTTGTTACAAGTACTCCATTAAAATATGATCTTCCCAAACTAAAAATGCCAAAGAAAGCGAACTAATTCAGACGAGACACTCACGCCGGTTTCCCTATCCTCACCTTTCGGTGCAAGATTGAGCATGCCCCCAGCCCGGAAAGAAAGCTCCTCCTCGGATGAAGCTGAAAAGTCGTACTCTGCTCTCGCCACAACATGGTCGTCCTCTCCACTGGCCCAGTTAGTCGCTGCGAGACAACACGATCACACCCATTAAAATCAAGAGAGTGGTTGTGGGGAAAAACATTGTTCGTGCTGCTTGGTTGGTCTACTATTGCTTTGTATACTGTGGACAAAGAGCGTACTAGTACATGGACATAAAGTTGGATGTCATGGATATTGAATACATGTTTTTTTCCTCGTCTAAATAAATTAAATTTGCATTTAGTATTTCCTTGGGTTGTCTCTGTGTGAAAATAAAATTGGTTTGATGAACTGAAATCTGTGTGTGTGATAAATATGGAAAGACAAACATAAGGAACTGGGCAAATACTTTTTCACATCAACGTGTGATAATTCTTAAAAAAAACAAAAAAACTTTGTGAGTCCAATGTAATAAACAACCTTTTCTTCAAGTATAAAGTCTTTTGTGGAAGACAAATCTCACCCTTATCTTCAGAGCCAGTGGTTGAGCTCAGCAGTTTCCAAATGAGGTAGGGTCCACCCAGGACCACGGCAAAAAATAGAATGATTGGCCATGACTTAACGGTCTGATCGTCCATTCCGGCTCCAGAGCCTCTGGGTACTGCCAGAGCATCGCTTGCACTGTCTGCCCATAAATCCTCAACCTCAGCAGCGGACCCCCGACCAAGCAGTCTCTGTAAACGTCGGTAGAGGTATCTCAAAGTGCGCACCAAGGCAAATGCTGACAAAACCCTGGTGAGATGCGCACGTAACCGTGTCAGGTGGTTTGCCACGTCCAGCACAGCACGAAAGCTGTTATAGACGGCTGAAAATGTGGCGTCTAGCATCATGCTAACTGAAGAGAAGGCTTGGACGATGCTTTCGATGGACTGGAAAGCGCCGCGGCTGCTTTCCTCAGCCTGTTGCACGAAGCGACTGGGGGCGGCATCCTCCACGTTAGAAAAGCGACTGTAACCTCCGATGCCGTAACCACCACTATAGGGGCTGTAGGGGCTGTAGCCCCCGTATATGGAGCTCCCGTAGGGACTGTAAGAGGAGGTGAAGGAGCTGTAAGCTGGACGGTAAGATTGTTGCACAGGACGTGGGGGCAGCGGTGGTGCAACTCTGGTCAGGATGGGAGGGCCAATACTGGAGCCTGCAGGAGGTCCAAAGTCCGTAGATCTGTTTGGTAATAATAAATTGAAATGTGAACTGGTTGCCAGACAAACACAGGGCACACATAGACAGACAACCATTCTGACTCACATTCACACCTTGGGACAGTTTAGAGCAGGGGTGTCAAACTCATTTTTGTCGCAGGCCAGATTTTAGTTACAGTTTCCCTTGGAGGGCCGTTAAGACTGAAACCATATGAAGAAGTCAAGAATAACGGTGTATTCATTTATTGTTGCCCCCAACTTCTCAGTATAAGCATCATTTAAATTAATGTACAGTGTTTTTCGTTGCACTCTATAAATCAGGATGTATTGTATTGTATTGTATTGTATTGAGCCAAGTTATCAAATGGGGTGCTGTATATAATTGATAGCATTTTTCCCTCTTGCCCTTAATTACGTTTTAGTGTGTACTTTTCTTTAACTATTACTTTATTAAGAGTTTGACAACTTCTACTTTTATTAGTTTGTACTTGTACATAAATCCAGAGTGTGACTACTTTTGCCACCTCTGCATAAGTTATTCGTATCGTAATGCTTTGGTATTAGAATAAGCACGAATAGTCAAAAATTGTTCAACTGCTAACACATTAAACTCGGGACGCATAAACACCGCATGTTTGAATACTGTGGACAAATATTGACAAGGTAAAAAAATAGAGGCGTACAGTGTTGTGTAATGAGGTATCTTCATCTCATAACATATTGAAAGGCCATGGTGTTAGGCCAAGCTAAGTGAGCAAAACAACCCAACAACGTTTCCTTGCAACTTCTCCAGGTGGTGAGAAGACGTTAGAGCACAGAGGAAAGTTATATCATTCTTCTTGATCACAACCAGACTTTCACAGAAGCCTAATTTATTAGGTACAGTCCATCGAATTGGGATTTTAGCATGGCTAGTTAGCATTCACACGAACTGGGCACTACGATTACATCGACAAATGTTACTTCGAACAGATACTACGAAAGAAAACAGCCCCATTCGCTTACCTGTAGTTTACAGGTGCACCTATGGTCCCGGGAATCCGCCGTTCCCACGGCTTTGGCGGCGGTTGCGAATCCATCGCACAAAAACGGCCCCGAAGTGTCAAAATAATCCGAAGCGTTTCAGACCGAACGCCACTGAACGCCTCTCGTGATGCCTTCCAATGTCTCTTCGTAAATTTCGAAATCTTGCATGTTGGACCATTCAAAGGGGATGTTAAGAGCATTTGTTTTATTCTAGTATTTGTTAAGAGCATTTGTTTTATTCTAGTATTTGTAAACATTTGTAGCAGAGAGTAGTCCGATTTAATTGTTGTCCCATTTCCGCATTTATTGTGAGGATTATAGAGGCTCAAGGGTGACAGGGGCTCTGCGCTATGCATTTTCATCATCATTTATTTTCAATTTAAGACATTAAAGCGATGCAGATAAAAGTGACGTTCTTTTCACCGGGTGTTACAGACTATTTCCTCATGCTGTGCTGCCAAATGTAACATAACATGCATTGCAACATTTCTTCCAAAAGAGGGAGCTATGGTGAAGTGAAACATTCAAAGGTGACTAGACAGACAGATGGACAGAAAGACACGTAGATAGATAGATAGATAGATAGATAGATAGATAGATAGATAGATAGATAGATAGATAGATAGATAGATAGATAGATAGATAGATAGATAGATAGATAGATAGATAGATAGATAGATAGATAGATAGATAGATAGATAGATAGATAGATAGATAGATAGATAGATAGATAGATAGATAGATAGACAGATAGATAGATAGATGTTTTGGGGGAAATTAGATAAGACAATGGGCCATCAAGACTCAACGACACTTTTTTGCTATGTTATTGCGCCCTATTTTAATAAAGACGAGCATCCAATCAACTTACACAATCGGGATATACAATGCAATACAATACATGTCAAGTCAAGTCAAGTCAACAGTATTCATAGAGCACTTTCAAACAGCCATCGCTGCATACAAAGTGCTGTACATGGAGCGATTTAACATACACAATAAACAGTAAGACAAATCGGTAATAAATGCGGTAGAAAGCACCAAGCAGTAAAATCAAGAACAAATCTAAGTCATGCTGAGTCGAACGCCAAAGAATACAAGTGAGTTTTGAGGAGGGCTTTAAAGATGGGCAGCGAGGAGGCCTGCCGAATGTTCAGTGGGAGGTCATTCCAGATACATACATACATAGATAGATACAGAATACATGCTGATTTATATTGCGCTTTCACAACAGCGGCAGGTGATTGGTAATATACATGTAGATTCTAAAGTATTTGAATAATGACAGTTTTGAAGATTCATCCTTTGTACAATATCGCGTTGAATTTGCAATAAAAGACATACATCTATGGTTGAAATTTTGATTTCTTAGCCAAATTTGCTTAGCAATTGCTGCCATTATATAGAATGCCTCATTATTGTAAGGGTTCGTTTTTACAAATCCTAAAATTGTAAACAGTACAGTACTAAAAATATGTCATGTTGCATACAGTGCCCAGTTCGGTTACTGGTCTTTTAGAGGGCGCCAGAGTGCCGCCACAACATTGGCACTGGTCAGTCACATTACTTCATTTGAGAACAAAACAGTAAATAACAAATATTTATCGTTGAAGTGGAAATATTTTGAAATATAAGCATATTTATTTTGACATGATCAGATTAAACAGTACTGTATATGTTAATTTGTCGTCACTCCCGCATTTTCGTTAATCGCGGGTGGTTTTGGTCCCCATTAACCGCGATAAACGAGGGATTACTGTATACATTTTGTCGGGCAGAGCGAAGAGTCCCCAGTTTTTTTTCACTCGCGTGACTTTTTTGTACTCGTCTGTTTTGTTTAGTTATCATGCTACTGATTTATTTTGCTGGTGACACCAGCAAGACTAGCATGAAAACACAACAAAACAATTTAAAAGAGATTGAAATCTAATCTCAATAAGAATGGGGGAGGGAATTAAGATGTGGTATGTGGTATGTCATAAATATAGTTCAATTATGCGACAAGCAAATTTGTACAGTTAGTGCAAGTGTGAAGTCCTTGTGAATATTCTCATTCATCCAGATCATTTCATCTTCAGAGCATTGAATTGATCGTGAGTGGTAAGTGACGCAGGAAGTACGTAATGAACAGTGCTGCTATATAATACCGTATAACGATGATTAATTAGACACCCAATACGCACACGATGTGATACTGTTGATATGCAATATTTATATGCATAATTGTTCTACTGTGTTAAAGTCAAAATGATTAAAAATCAATGCCTGTATTTCTGTACCTAACGCTATAGTTGCAACTAGTTATAGCTATATAGTGACATTATCGTGAAATTCCCCCATGATGCGGTGAAGAGTAAAGTAAAGCGACAGTGACACTGACACCCGATTGAGGTGTGTGAAGAGGCGGCTGCTGTCACTATGAGGAGAGCTTCTCCGAAAGACAAGCGTCGAGTGCAGAGGTGTGTATTGTGGTTTCATCAAACAAGCCAAGTGAGGTCAATGCTGCGATGCGGGCGTGTGTGCAGAGCCGTCACAGCAGCTTTGCTGTGGGGCGGACTGCATAAAATGCCTGCGTGGTCTTATTACTGTAGGCGTGTGAAAGTTTGGCTGCCATTTGTGAGATGATGCTGTCGTTTTTCCTGGGAATAAAACGTATTGGCTTCTGATGTCAAAGTGTGTGGGAAGGCGCTGGAGTTGATGGTGGGCTTGGTATTTGAGGTTAATGAAAAGAACCCATGACCTTTTGCGCTGTCGTGATTTACGGAGATCAGAGACTACTTGCATTTTACCAGACAAGGGCTCGTGGACCACATACGGCTGGCTCAATTCTTTTATCAGACCCACAGAGTAACTATACATGATCAAGTCTCCTGTTGGAGTTATTGCATTACTTTAGCCGGTTTCTGCCTGAAATTGCTTAATTAATAATCCATCCATCCGTCCATCCATCCATCCATCCATCCATCCATCCATCCATCCATCCATCCATCCATCCATCCATCCATCCATCCATTTTTGCTTATCCTCACAAGGGACACGGGCCATGCTAGAGCCTATCCCATCTGTCTTCGAGCAGTATGCAGGGGACACCCTGAACTGGTTGGTAGCAAATTGCAAGGCACACGTAGACGAACAACCATCTGCACTCGCACTCACACTTCAGGACAATTTAGAGTGTTCCATTAACCGTCCGTGCATATTTTTTGGAATGTGGGAGGAAGCTGGAGTACCTGGAGAAAACCCATGTGGGCACGGGGAGAACATGCAAACTTCACACAGGAAGACCAGAGCCGGAATCGAACCCTGCACCTCCGCACTGAGAGGCTCGTGGGGGGTGCTGGAGGCCCTCCCAGTCGTCTTCGGGCAGTAGACGGGGTACACCCTGAACCGGTTGCCAGCCAATCGCAGGCCACACAGAGACGAATAACCATCCACACTCACGCCCACACTTAGGGACAATTTAGAGTGTTCAATTAACCTGCCATGCATGTTTTTGGAATGTGGGAGGAAACTGGAGTACCCGGAGAAAACCCACGCAGGTCTGAGGAGAACATGCAAGTTCCACACAGGGAGGCCAGAGCTAGAAGTGAACCCGGTACCTCTGCACTGTGAGGTAGACGCGCTAACCACTGGATGACTGGGCCGCCTGTATTCATTTAATTACGGTAATTATAATATTGAATTATCCAGGCGCAGCTGGTCAAAAGCCCTGACAAGAGTAAATGGGTGTTGTGTCAGGAAGAAAGTAAAATCTGAACCCAAAAAATCATGAGAGTGACACTCTGCGAGGATCCCTAACGGTCACAACAGCAGTAACAATTTTGCATGCTCTTTTTTTTTCTGGGGCACATCTGCAAATGACCTGGCCCTGTTCAGTTTAAAAATCACATGTGACCTTTAAGCACAAAATCCCATGCATAACATAGAGTAAAGTGATCGCCAAAGCACATGGGGCAGACAAACATAATCCACCGTAACTGTCTTTTCTCAATCGACTGTCCGATTGGCACACCCAGCAACATTCAAGTCAGGATAAAACGTGGCACTTCCTAAAATGCAGTTGAGAATGTCAGTGAAACTGTCTTTGATTCTCAACTTGTTTCTCGTTTGAAAACTTGAATGAGGCACGCTGCTGCAAGCGTCAGTATTCTGCACACATCGTCACTATGTCTACATGCACGTGCATGCCCACTCCGGTATGATTCGCGATATGAAAATGTTCTCTCATTCTTAGCTGATCACTGACTTACCTTTCCCCAGAAATAAAGAATGGTGACATACACAGAGGGGCTAAATTGTTAGTCAAGCAAACTGAGTGCACTTGGACCGAAATATGTCAGATGGCTGTTCACAGTTCACGAGTCTTACGACAAGACTAAAAATGAAAACATCCACCTTCAAACACTCAAGTTCAATGTTCACCAAATCGTTATTTGTCATCGTTGTTGTCATTTTGACTTGTTTCAGTGACCTTTTGTGCGTTTTTCTTGAACAGAAGTGTCCCAACAATTTTGCCACTGTATGTATAAGAATAGGTGATTCCGTTTCAATTTAGAGCTACTCGTCTTTTTATTAGACAGGCTAGTTTAATGAGAACTTTTTACTCAGGTAAAGTGAAAACCCCAAGTATATCCCCAAACAGATGTCTTATTTGGAAAGTATGCCAATATGACAATACAAAAACTCAAAATATAAATGATCAAACACTAAAAATAGCAAATGGCAAAAATTAACCAACGAGTTGAAGAATTTAATGCAAAATTACTTCATTTGGAACCAGAGTGACAGAGTCCCAGACAGGGTCCCACTGTGAACATTAAAAAAAAAAAAGTAGCTGTTGGGGGTGGGAGAGGCGTGGCTGACGATTCTGAAATACTGCACCGTACTCTTAAATAATCTCCAAGTGTGGGTGGGATTTTCCCAGCACTGTGAGTAACTTTTTCAAGCGAGAGTCTAACTCTTAAGATTTAATTGCTATCATTAAAATGTGCTGCAGAAGGTTTCTAAATGTTGCGGCACTGAGATTGTCTGTTACCATTGACTGTCGGTGCTGGACAGACCTGGGGCGCTTGTGTTTTTTGCGCCAGTAATGGGCAGCATTTTTCACAACCCCGATTTGTTCAGTGGCTATGTCAGCGCTGTTGGACAGTTGGCGTCGGTGCGGCTGGATGGATGGCCGCTGAAGTTGAGGATGAGGAGAGAGGAGCGTTGGCGAAGAGCACCGATGCGTATTTGGAACCGTGAGTCGCCGCTTGGAATTGAAGTGGATTTCCATGGGACAGGAGAAGTGAACCAATCTCTTTTTTCGTCAATGGATGCTACAGTTTCTTGTTGACTTTGAAACTTAGCTTGTAGCCGACGTGTGCTCATTTTGAGCATGACGTCTCTGATCCACTGGTTAAAGGACACTTTGATTCTCTCCTCTTTCATCTCAAACCGCTTCAAACAACAAAGCGTGTGACGGAAAAGTGGTTAGGACTGCACGACTGTTTGTGTTTTATGTTATGTGTTGTGTTTATTATTTTACTTTATGTTAACTGTTTTGTAAAGCGCTTTGTTACAGCTGCCGCTGTTGTGAAAGCGCTATATAAATCAGAATGTATTGTATTGTATTGTATTGTATTATCTAAGCGAGCATAGTGACAGAGGAAGATGACTGTTTGCGGACTGTCATCTAACTGGACTTCCATCAGTTAGATCACCACTAATTAAATCAGAGCAGGCTGTCATTTACGTTTACTGTCGCACTGACTTGTTGAGCAGAGGATACAATTGTTGCATAAAACATTCAAATATATCTATATATATATAGGGCGGCTCGGTGGTCCAGTGGTTAGCACGTCGGCTTCACAGTGCAGAGGTACCGGGTTCGATTCCAGCTTCGGCCTCCCTGTGTGGAGTTTGCATGTTCTCCCCGGGCCGGCGTGGGTTTTCTCCGGGTGCTCCGGTTTCCTCCCACATTCCAAAAACATGCGTGGCAGGCTGATTGAACACTCTAAATTGTCCCTAGGTGTGAGTGTGAGTGCGAATGGTTGTTCGTTTCTGTGTGCCCTGCGATTGGCTGGCAACTGATTCAGGGTGTCCCCCGCCTACTGCCCGAAGACAGCTGGGATGGGCTCCAGCACCCCCCGCGACCCTAGTGCGGCTCGGAAGATGAATGAATGAATGAATATATATATATATACATACAGTATATACAGTATATAGAGTTGGATGGCTCTTTGTTGTATATAAAGAAACATGATAGAAAATTGAAAACACAATGACATCAGTCAAATCATACAAATCAAGTATTTAGAACACGTGAAACACTTGTACACTGAAAAAAAGATGAAAACTGCTTCAACGACAAAGCAGTTTTCCCCCAAGAGGGCCAAACTTATCTTCAACTTCCTCTTCCACCGACGAGGCGTTTGATCGAAGTGCAAATTTGTAAATCTTACGCTGACATTTTGTTTTGAGTTTGCGTTTGACTGATTTTGTACATTTGTTTGTTAATACATAAACCCTTTGAGACACATACATAAAAAGTACTAAAAATATATAAAAACAACAATCGATCATTTCATTCGTGCAAACACAGCTGTCAATGCCGTGCTTGTAAAAAAATAAAAATGAAAACCCAATCACAGAGCTATCTTCTAAACACAACTGTATAATTAGATTAGATAACCTACCTGTACTACAGTGCGTTGCGTTGCCAGATTACCAGTGATTGTGGGTTTGTGAGTCTGACAGGCGTCAGGAAAAGAAAAGGAGTCGCAGCCAGATGAGGCGGGCTTGACTGGAAACTGGTGGCCCAACTGGTCCAGCGTGTGTTTTCCACAACAATGTTCATAATCATATAATACGGAGCGATGTGTAGCAATGAGCGAGACTCAGTTAACTTTCTTAACGGTTGCATACATCATCATTGCATACATCATGTGCATGCGTGCATTGTGAAAACACTCACTGCAATAGCTTCCAGAAGAAGTTAAAACTTGATGCGTGACAACAGCAGAATCAAAGTCTTTTTATAGGATACTTGATGACCGATTGCAGAAACCAGTTTTAGGATCCTTCTTTGTTGATGCAACTGGTGACATAATTGAATAAAAGAGAGAAAAAATATCCCAAACCTGTTTTGTTATGTAAAAAGTAGGTCAGTGGGACAAAACAAGACAAACTCCTGTTATTAAATTACCGTTGGATAATCAAATGAACAGGTTTCTAAATTAACTTTTTGAACAGCAGTCAATCTGGCTGGTGACTCTATAAAGTTACCAGCCAATCAGAGTTTCCGCAAGCTATTTTTTATTCAAATTTTATTTAAAAAAATACTTTTTCTAACTTCATCGCGACTATTTTTATCTAATTTTTCCTTCGTCGCACCGGTTGGACTCTAGACTGTCGTGTGAAATTCAGCCGTTCGTCCACTGAATACGTTCATTGCCAATGGACGTATTCACTGTCATTATTTAGCAATACGCTTTCGTACTTATTGGAAATATAGGAGTCAGAACATAGCGTAGAGTAGGGATGGGCGATCGTTTGAATTTGAAATGATGATTGTTTTTTTCCAATTACTTTCGGGGTGTCCAAACCTATGGCTTTTTGTTTTTAGCAGTTCGCGGCACAGACTAAAATATCATTTTACCTTGTACATTACCGTATTTTCCGCACTATAAGGTGCTTCGGAGTATAAGGCACACCTTTACTGAATGGCCTATTTTAAAACTGTTTTCATAAAGTGATGTGTTGTGTTGTATTATTTTGTCATTTTATGTTAAGTGTTCTTTTGATGGTGGCGTTCGCACCCTCAGCGGCTCCTGTTGTCGTCTGTTGACTGATTAAGAGGGAGGAAATTTCATCTGTATTTTATGTTACCCATACAGCACAGATGAAATGGGTAACAAATAATAAAGTTGTACTTGATACTTAATATATTAATATCAAGTATCAAGCATTAAAAGGCGCATAGAATAGAAGCGACAATAGTGGCTGAGGTTGCGTTATGCATCCACGAGATGGAGCTACCCTAAAGGGAATACAATACAATTCAACTCAGATTTATTTATATAGAGCCTTCTCAAACGCCTGTTGCTGTAACAAAGCACTTTACAGAACATTTAAAATACTACATCCAAGCAATCAGGATATTGATCCATATATAAGGCGCATCAGATTATAAGGCGCACTATCGGCTTTTGAGAAAATGGAATGCTTTTAGTGTGGAAAATACAGTACTCACCTTTTATACTTTTAGTGGCAAACCAGGACAACAGAATTAGTTTGCTCTCATCTCTCACTGCCTTGTTTTCAAACAATTAGTCAACATTTGACAGTGCCACCAACTATGTTAGAATCTTGAAAAATCATTGTTTTGCCGTATTGCTGAGCTTTTTTTTTAAACTATACATCCTACATAAAAATAAATATACCTGTATTGTCGGTTCACATACCTTTACCTCCACTGCTGAATTTTATACAATTTAAACTCTAATAATGTTTCACTTTTTGATTAACTTAATGACGAATTTCTCATTAATTTCTCTTATTTTTAACCTGTGTTAATATCACATTTTTAAACTGGAATTCACATTTTATTTTATTTTTTTCCTTTCACAAGAGAGCTTTATTTTTGAAAGCCTCATGAAAATAAATTCTCACATGAGTCTGAGATGAATAAATACTGCAGTGATAGATTAATTTGAGGTGTAGACAGACGCACGCAGAGCAATTTTGTAATCCAGTTCAAATTAGCTGCAGGTACAGTGTGTGTATTACACAATGCACATGTTGTGGAAACACAGGCTCACTTGGGATTATAAATAAATCAAAGTATAATTATACTTGATTGATGCCCATTCTTATCGACGACAGCCTATTACAGCATTACTGAAAATAACATTCGGTGCAGCTGAGCTCCTGGAAGGAGGGGAGCACAGTAATGACTTGGAACACAAAAAAAAAAAAAGCAAACATGCATACAGCGATACAGTAATTTCCAAAGCACACATTTTAAGTTGGAAATATCTCATGGCACACCTCCAAACAAAATGATCATTAATAGTGGCTACATGTCAATTCTATACTTTCTGCCATCTAATAGAAGATTATGAATTTAGTTCTGTCTGCCTCAATAAATCACTTGCATAGATCGACAAAGATACATTATTTTACTATAATAATATATATTGTGTCAATTTTGGGCCGATTGAGTGAAATTTGATTTTCCACGACACACATTAAGCGCGCTCACGGCATACTAATGTGACCCGGCCCACTGGTTGGGAATAGCTTTACATTTAGGAGCCTTATGTTGAAGGTTTCCTGACCCAGTCAGCTATTTTTTTAGACAGGTCATAAGGAAGCAGTCACAACTCAGACGAAGGCTAAAGTGACAGCTGAAACTGTTAGCTCGATAAAGTTTTTTTTCTTCACTAAAGAAAGGCCACTGTCTGATAAAAACAAAACCTATTTCAACTAATAAAAAGACAATATGAATGTCATAGCACTACAAATCAGCATTTTTTTCTCGTATTTAAAAACCTCAGGTACACCGTCAGCGCCTCCAGCAGAAGAGCCTCCAAGTGACCCTAAAGCCTGTCAGAGTCAAGTGAGAGCCTTATTTTATGCCTCCAATGCAACAATCTTCACTTCTCCCAGGAGGAAAGATTGATGAATGTTCATTACTGTATAAGGTTTTATAATTAAATATATCAGTATATTTAGGTAATACATGTACTGTTGTAACTGTTGTCTCAAATACGTAAAGTAAAAATACTGTAGCATCGCTGGGAGACCGGTTGTGCACCTCGAATGTAAATAATGTTTAAATGCATGTTTTGCGTTACTTATTTCTTTTATTGATTTTGTTGTTTAGGTATTTATAGTTCTGTTATGTGATCATTTCGGTTTTGGCGTGACACCTTGACTGTGCATGAGATGTTAACTAATGACTTGGCAACACCTGCCATTGCGTGACTTGACAAAAAAGTAAGCTTGTTCTTCTGCTTACAAATGTGCAACTGCTCCTCACTGTCTCGTAAGCGCCAGAAATATTTTAAACATATTGGTACCTACAAACACGAAAATTCCTAAGGTGGGTGCAAATCCAACCTTGCGGTTTTTCATCTTTCGCGCGGGGCGGATGTTCTAGTCCCGATTCACGATTCAGCCATATTTTCTCCATTTGATAATGACTTCAGGAAAACGTCAAACTGTCACATCCATATTCAATGCTTTGGAAATTCTTTTGTACTTTTCTCCTGACTGTTACCTTTGAACAAGGAGATCCCTCTGATGCTGTGAAAGCTTTTTGTGGACCATGGCTGATGCTGTGAGATGTGAGTACAAATTGTAATCAAATGTCAGAAAAAGTCTACTCTTTATTAATTTTATTTGTGACTCATCAAATGAACAGTCAATGGTGGCAGGTGTGTGCTAACTCATATTTAACATATGACTGAATGTGAATGGTTAACTCAGTAACTACACAGCCACCATTCAACTTACCTCAGTATTTATATTTATTTATTTTTTAACTTCTTGTTGAAAAAACATTTTTTTCACTTGCATTGTATAGGTTATAATTCATTGGTCAACAAGTTATTAAAATAATTCCTTTTTGTCTCATAAAAAAAATCACAAATAACCCGGCATTTGAATGCCTAGTGTAGCCATTTTTATATTCACTGTAAAATATATTTAATAAAATACAATTCAACAACATTTGGAAAAACTATTAAATCTTTTTTTATTTTTTTGGTGTCATGTAGCGCATAAAAAGTGGTTGTGGCTGTCTCATTGTTCGGAGGTAAGGGTCCTCTGTGGAGTTTATTTATTCTTGCCATGCATGTGTGGGTTTTCTATAGTGTCCTTTTAACTTGCTATAATTTGATTTGACTTTTTATTAGGTCTCCCATAGGCGAAACTTGTCATAATAATTATAATAACAGTAATAATAATAATGGTAATAATAATGATGAGAATGATAATTATAATAGTGGCCAACAATTTTTTTTAATCGAAGATGAAAGGAAACATTTCTTGCAAATTTGTTTACACTGATTCCGACTCTACCCTCGTTTGTCCATAAGCACATCAGGTGTTAATAATATTACTACTACTATTAATATAATATGTAATATAGTATTTATGGCTTAAAGGTGGGGCGGCCCGGTAGTCCAGTGGTTAGCACGTCGGCTTCTCAGTGCAGAGGTACCGGGTTCAATTCCAGCTCTGGCCTCCCTGTGTGGAGTTTACATGTTCTCCCCGGGCCTGCGTGGGTTTTCTCCGGGTGCTCCGGTTTCCTCCCACATTCCAAAAACATGCAGGGCAGGCTGATTGGACGCTCTAAATTGTCCCTAGGTGTGATTGTGAGCGTGGATGGTTGTTCGTCTCTGTGTGCCCTGCGATTGGCTGGCAACCGATTCAGGGTGTCCCCCGCCTACTGCCCGAAGACAGCTGGGATAGGCTCCAGCGCCCCCCGCGACCCTAGTGAGGATTAAGCGGTTCGGAAAATGGATGGATGGATGGATGGCTTAAAGGTTAGGTTCAGCAAAAACACACATAAAATCTTTCATTGGTCAAACTCAAAATCTAGGAATGAAAATATCTCAAAAACCCGATGTGCTAGAAAAAAGTAAAGGCCTTTTTTTAATCAACGTCATAAAGTCAAGTCAAGTCAACAGTATTTACAGAGCACTTTCAAACAGCCATCGCTGCATACAAAGTGCTGTACATGGAGCGATTTAACATACACAATAAACAGTAAGACAAATCGGTAATAAATGCGGTAGAAAGCACCAAGCAGTAAAATCAAGAACAAATCTAAGTCATGCTGAGTCGAACGCCAAAGAATACAAGTGAGTTTTGTAATAATTTTAGGAACACATAAAGCCATCTCTGATTAAAATTTCCCATTGACCATTGTAGTCGTAGTCATAGCAATAGTAATAATAATCATAATCATCATCTTCAAGCTTTTGCCTGATTATTATTGTTATTATTATAATTATTAATATTATCAGATACCTTAAACTAGTAAGTGACATCAGATTTTGAATACCATTGTTTATTCAAATTTGATCATGCTGTGAAACCCTCCATCTAATCACCCAGAAAATACCATAGTCAAAAATTGTTCTTAAGGAGTTACAAGTAAAAGACATGATGAGCTTGGCCAGACGACAAAGTAGCTCTGAACAAGAGAGAACGTTTGTCCTTCATTAGCCACTTCTCTATTCCACCCCCCCAAAAAAAGAAAACAATCAAAAAAGCCTCAGCTGAATGAATAAAACAAGAAAATATTTACATTTCTACCAGTCACACATCTGTTTGCCTCTCTGAGAATAACACATGTGTTCACTAGTGTGACATAGTCATTACTGAGGAAAGTCACAACATTGCGTGCTTCCTCCAACTTCCTCATTGGAAAATTTAGTACCTTGTCAATTCATGAGCCCTTCAGAGAGTACTGAATTACGGCTAAAATGACAAAAATGTTGTTCGACAAAACACAATGGAACCTCCAATGAAATCATGATACATTTGCACTTGATTCGCAGCAGCAAGGAATGACACATCAAAAGAGGAAAAAAAAGGGACAAAGTAATACCATCCAATTGCTCTAGCGCAGGGGTGCCCAAACTTTTTACGGTAAAATGCGATAAAAGATAGAGCGCAACAGCTCTGATCACAAGCTGCATTTGCTGAGCACTAACAAGTTCCGGTGACATAATCACGCGCCACCGTAAATTCAAGATTTACCTGCTTTATTTTATTTTTTTTTAGATTTTTTTTGTTGTGAAAACGAGACTTAGGGTGAAGCGTACATTAACACAAAAAATATATACTGTATTAGAACTGTTTTGTTAAGCGCTTTGTTACAGCTGCCGCTGTTGTGAAAGCGCTATATAAATCAGCATGTATTGTATTGTATTGTGTACTAACATGTTCAAAGACACACAAATGGTTATTTGTTTTTTGTTTTCTCTTCGACACTCCTCAGGTCTACTTGGGACCTGTCTTAGATCTACCGGTAGATCAGGATCGACGTAATGGGCACCCCTGCTCTAGCGCTTAACCTCTAATGCAATCTTTTTCAGGTCAAGGCACATTTCTTTCATTGAAAAAAATCCCACGGCACACCACTACCTGAAAATGTGAAAAAAAGCTCATTTAAACAATTAAGTGTTATATTGTTACTATAAGCATTTTTTTACATTAATGCAATAATTTTAAAATTAATGCAATATGATAACACACTGAATATGAATCAAATCAACATTGATCTAATACTTCGGGCATTCGTTTTAATGGCAAGTAAAAGATTAGAATTAGAACCTTAACTTGCTCAGGGTCTGATTTTTTTCTGTGTGACCGCTGGTTCTTTTCATGATTGGGTGTATAGTGTCATTGCATCGTATCGTGTGATTGGCTGGACACGTGTCACTCACTGAATTACACAGCAAATTAATACAGAAAAAAAAGTTACATATCTAATTCATTTGCAGTGCGTTTACTACGCTGGATAGGTTTTCTGGTGCGCTGAGAGTGTGCGACCAGTGCGCAGTTGCGCAGCTTCGAGTGAACATTGTTGCCGTTGCTTCGGTAAAAAGTAAATTGAAATGAAAGATATCTTTCATTGTATCACCTCGCATCGGAAACTTCGCTTGTCTCGAAGCAATTTCCAGCTGCTGCTGCTCCCTATCGGTATGGAAGAGTACTACATGATTACTCTTCCAGGCGATCGACCGCACAGACACGGCATACCTAACAATATCTCGCGGCACACTGACAGAGTTTGAAAAACACTGCTCTTATGGATAGGAGAGAACAGGAGACGATCCTAGCTCACTTATGGCAACAGGCAACTTGCACCCTGAACAAGTTGCCAGAAAATCACAAGACACAAATAGGAAGAGACAACCACTGAAACTCACGTTCACTCTGTCACAGAGTGGGAAATGAACCCACATTGCCTGTACCAAAGTCAAGCGAGTGTACCACTAACCCACTTCTATATCCTCTAATTTTCATAGCTCATCTCTCGTTCTGGTTTACGTTTAAGAAATCTGACGAAAGCTCAAAATAACAGAAGATTGGAACTGCAGCAGTTTTTCCTGTCAGAAATGATCTAATATGGAATATGATGATTTATTATCTGGTGAAAATAATGGAATACTGCACCAAAATAAAGATTTGCATTACCACGTGCCATGAAATCATTCCCTAGCACTGGTCAGGGTGTGGAACAACTGTACCAATGATTGTGCTCACTCACTGATGTCATCCACAATACATCACACGGCAAATTAGCATGCTTAGGACAGTTTGCAGGAAGTCAATGATCAATGCGACGAGATGAATTCTTTGGATTCGAGCACCTTCTGTTGATGTGATTCCTAGTGGTCATTGTTTTAAGGAATGGCTTGTCTCGGCTCTGATCCAGTCCTCCAAAGTTGAAAAGTGACTCTCAGAAGTCATGTGATTGGTAGAGTAAGGGTCTTTCAGATTCGGGTGAGCAAGGTGTGGTTTTCTTCCACCATCTTGCCTTAAAACATTGGTATTGGTGCCGTTGCTCATAGAACGAGGAAGAAGGTTGGTGTATGTGTTCGCATGGGGTTCCTGAGGAAAAGGCATCGCAGGCAAGGTAGATTCTTGCTTGACTGAGACGTGAGACTCTTGCTTCAGTTGGAACCCCGTCTGAGATTCTTTTCCGACTTGGCCCTTCAGAAATTCATTCCTTTGCATCCCCTCCAGGAGTGGGAAATTTCCCATCCCCTGAGCACCCTTTTCTGAACCAGGAACGGTGCTCTCAATCTGAAATGGACTGAGAGCATTAAAATTGTTCCATGTATTTTGAAAGCCCTGGTTCTGACTCCCAAGGTGGTTCTGGACCCGGTTATCGAAGGCAGGTCCCGGCCCCTGGTGCGGTGAATGGAAGAGTGGGTGGGACTCAGGCTGGCTTATCTCAGGAACTTGAGGAACTGCGTCCAAACACTGCAAGTCCCTCATAGAGAGCTCAGGGAGGAGATTGCTTTCACAGGAGAAAGCAGAACCATGGTTTTGATGCTGTGGCCGACAGTTCTTCGCCCGGGGCGGATTGCCCATGACGTTAGAAGGATTGACGGAGGCCGTATCCATCGGAAGTACTTGGTTGGGGTTTGTCCAAGAATGGCTGACTGGAACATTTGCATGGTAGGGTTGATTGAACGCAGGTTGCTGCAGCATTGGAGGTGGAGGCTGCCTCGGGTACATGCTGAGGTCTGGGGGAAAAAACAAAAACAATAAATAAATAACTTTTATGACAGATCAACATAGAATTATGATGATTTTGGTGTTGTGATATGTTATAGTATTTAAATGAAGGATCACTGCCAAATTAGCCAGGACTCACTATAGCAGGGGCGTCAAACTAATTTTAGTCGCGGACCAATTTGGAGTTACGTCTTCCCTCGGAGGGCCGTTAGGACAATGAAACCAAAAAATTATTAATTGTACACAACAAATTGATAGATTTAGATTTAGATTTTAGATAATCAGTCAAGTGTAATAGTTTGTTCAATTATTGTTCAAGTGAGAGTAAACAGGGTAACAAAATCATTGCAAAACCTCCACGTCATTTATTACACATTACAATTTGACATTTCGGTCCAGATTTTAGCAAGTTGACTCACATGATTTGCTTTCGTGGGCCACATAAAATGACCTAGGGAGCCGGATGTGGCCCCCGGGCCTTGAGTTTGACACCCATGGAATACTGTCTACCATCATTGTGCTACCGTAAAATGCGACTGTCAAGGATGGCCACTTGCCAGTTTGGACTTCTCATTTTACCGGTGTAATAAATCCAAATAAATACTTGATGGAATGGGGAATGACTGTACAGTACTTTGAACACGCAACTGGACATTGTTGGAACTGGTAACTACTTCAAAATGGGAAATGATTGTAGGGACAGATAACTATTTGCAACCAGACAAACATAATTCATTAATCAATGAAAATGGAAAATGGCCACTGGTAGTGTTGTGGGTAAATTTGGTCAATCTTTAGTAGTGTTGAGAGTAAATCTGGTAATCTGTTTTGAAAAAAGATGACCTTGCAACACATCGTAATCATTGAGATAGAAGGTCACGGAATATCCGAAACTCCTGACACCATTTGTCTCGGGATATTTTCTTTTGTATGTCCTTGAGTCTCTTTTAAGGTACTACATGAATCAAAGTCATGACTGTACCTTGCATGTGATTCCTGGTGCTATGTGGCACTGCTCTTTGCCTGCTCATACCCAGACTAGAAAAGGGAACAGCTAGAAAAATGCAGAAACACCTTTGTCACATTCATGTATTTAGGTACTCACTCTGGATGTGAGCATACTGGTCACAGGGCTAATGTTTAACCGATTACGTTCAGTGGCAAATCTTACCTGACAATCCGGACATCTTCATTAAATTCTCTCGGCTGCGTTTTTTCTTATTATAGCCATAAGGGTCTAGAAAAAAAACAAGCATAAAAAGCATAAAATATGTATTGTATTAGAAAGGTTGTGCAGCTTCTTATTCAACTAAGTGGTAAAGTGCAGCCACCATCCGGTGCATGTTTTCTCGGCATACTGCTCACCTTTGTCATCAGGAAGATATCGGAAGTCCAGTGGCTCGCTCACTTCCACATCGGACGGTCGGCGTAGCTGCATGTGCACAGTGACCGACTCCGTGATAGAGGTGTTGTAGAAAGGCGGCGTCTTAAAGACGATGGCCACTTGGCGATGAACGTCGGCTTGGGAGAATAAGCCTTTGGCCTCCCACCCATTAGAAGAGAAAAATCTGACTTCTATGTCATCTAAAGGAAAGAGGGATGATGGATGAGTATGCAAAGAGATGAATGGTTCAGCCTCAGATCAGAATCGGGGTGGAGTCGCTTAAAATTGTACGCTAAAGCAGCGGTGCCCAACTTTTTTTGCCCCACGGACCGGTTTAATGTCAGACAATATTTTCAGGGAGCGGACTTTAAGCTGTGGCGGCTAAATATACCAAAATAATATGATATGACCTGCATGAAAACTGTGGTATTTTCTAAACATAATAATAAACACGAATCATGACGAGGAACGTCCTATCTGGCCGCAACATTCTCTGGACGCTATAGTAATGTTTAAACGGGCCTTCAAAATAAGATGCACTCCAAATACAAAGTGCATGAAAAATACGACTCACCATCGCTGCTTGGTGCGTGGGAATAAATCCGTATTTTAAGTAGCACCCCTGATGTCTATTAAATGTAGCCTTCTTTTTTTTGAAAGTCGTACGCTCCTCTTCTGTCTCCTGGCTGGGCCTTTTCCCCTTCCCACATGAACTTTCCAAAGATGTTTGTTTTTTACTCGTTTTGCTAGCTCCTGGCTTTCATTATAGCGGTAACCTATCACATGACCGAGAAAAGCGGCTTGAGCTGCGTCAAGAGTGACACACTGTAGACGGATGTAATAGAGAATCTGTATTTTTTTCAAAATAAAACATCTTTCAGATTATGAAGTAAGTAAAACGGAAGTAATGTAATGTCATTGAGTCTTTCTGTGCAGCCCGGTACCAAATGACCCGCGGCCCGGGGTTTGTGGACCAATGCTCTAAAGCAGGGATGTCAAACTAATTTTTGACGCGGGCCACATTTTAGTTACCGTTTCCCTTGGAGGGTTGTTATGACTGAAACCATGTAAAGAAGTCAAGAATTAACTGTTGATTCAACTCTTGTTTAAGTTACTATCACAAGAGGTTTTGGAACAAGAAAATGCTAAGAATATCTCTCTTATTTATTACATATGAGAATTAAAATTTTTGATAGACATTTTAGAAAACATCATGGAAGTTGACACGTTTGATTTGCTTTTGTGGGCCACATAAAATGATGTGGCGGGCCATATCTGGCCCCCGGGCCTTGAGTTTGACACGCATGCTCGAAAGGACCAGAACTTTGTAATAATATGACTCAAGTAAAAGTAAAAAGTAGACCCCCCAAAAATGACTTGAGTAAGGGTAAGTATTGAGTGAAAAATAAAATCAAGTCAGAGTTCTACCCTGCTACGCGTCACGTAAATGAGTCACTTTGGAAACGTTGCTAACTCCTTTTGACTGGTCCAAATGTGCTGAAAAATCACAACTGGTTGCGGTAGATTGGTGAAACATAGTCATGTGACAAATATCTCGCTGGCAACAGAAAAACAAATAGGTTGCACAAGCAACAATAAAAATAAAAGTAGTCAAGTAAATGTAGTGACCCACCTCTGTCTAAAACAAGAAACAGGAAGCAATCGGAATAAAACACCGAAAAAGAAATAGAAAGGAAGACACTTCACACCAGTGTACCTTTTTGCACTTTATCACAAAGGAGGAAGATCTCATCTCCTCCCTTCACGGAGCCGCTGTTGCTGTTAACCCGACAGATCCTCAGCTCTGCAGTGTTTGGGGCCCCTGTCGTTTGAAACATACAAGAGAGCAAACGAGGGGAATCACAGGTGGCGTGTCAGGTCAGAAACACATTTTGAGCGCCATCAAGGCAGATGAAAACAAACACGTATTAACTGAGGGGCAGCATTCAAGTTGAAGCCTCGCCAAGTACAGTCACATGTCTGTTGTCAGAAGAGGAAGTACACTTGTTTGAGGGTTCATGTGTACAGTATACAACTTCCCCTTTCTCAATGTGTGGATGTGCGTGTGTGCGTGTGCGTGTGTGATAAAACACTGAATTCGTTCACAAGTGACTGAAGCACCTGCAACTGTTTTAAGAGATACATATGATAATTCTAACGGGCGCAAATGAGGTTGAACAATAAATAGTGCAATGTTTTTATACTACTTTTACACAAGTATTATCATAGGCTTAAATTCCTCTGCTCCAAAATTGAGTGGGATGTTATTTTTCTTTCTAAGATTGCCCAAAGACATGAGGACGTCTATCTTACGGTCGCATTTGCCGAAACACACTGAACAGTCAAACAAAACACAGAAAAATAAATAAACATAAATAAAACTGAACACAATAATTTGCAAATTCTGCTTGACCTACGTTTCATTGAATAGCCTGAGGTTCACTTGTGGAACGTTCCAAAAAGGTGTTTGATGAACATTTCTCAATTTTCATTTTTGCCACCTGTCCTAGCTTTTTGAGAACGCGTTGCAGCCATAAAAACATTCAGTTAATGATCAGTAGCGAAAAACAATGAGGTTTATCAGTTTAAACATGAAATATCTTGTCTTTGTTGTGTATTCAATTAAATATCGGTTGAACATGATTTGCAAATCACCGTTTATTTATTTATTTATGTTTATTTAACACAAGGTCCCAACTTCATTGGAATTGGGTTTGTGGATGATTAAAGCGCATCTGCAAAGTGACTCACATGAGAGTGATATGCATTGCATGATTTGTCTTTTAAATGAAAATGTTAATATTAACATAAGTTACTTATCAACTTGCATGATGAAGAATGATAAACGTGACCTCAAAAATGACCTCTACGAGTACTGCAGATTTTTGTGATAGCTGCTCAGAGTCAAGAATTAGTTATTTACTTTTCCATTATGTTTTTCCGGAGTAAACTTTGAAGCCAAATGTTATACAAAGAAACAAACAAGAACAAAAAAACATCACGAACTGTTGTCATAGATGGGGTTGCTGACTACAGGGTTGAGTACTCGAGTGTAGTGGCCGTTGTCATCTTGCAGGAAAACCTGTATACACAAGCGGACCACGTTCAGGTCATACTCTTCTGTCTGCAGCAGCTGCTCTTGCGGCACTGTGGTCACACACATGCACAAACACACGTGCACAAAAACACCAAGACGCTTGTTATTATCGTAGAGCAATTTCAAAGCATATTTTGATATTACAGTCGACACGTTTCTGCAGATCACACGCTCATTCGTGAGTAGACGGTACAGGAAACGTAAAAAGAAAACTCCACATAGCTGAACACACTTAAAGCGGCAATCATTGACGCGATGTAGAAATGACTCCTGAGAACGTCCATATGAACAATGATTTTGAATTTTCGTACAAATATCTTCACATGATGGGCATTAAACCAGTGGTGTCAAATATACGGCCCGTGGGCCGAAGCCCAAGTAGGTTCGATCAGGCCCGCCGGATCATTTAAAAGTGGGAAAAAAATATTTTTAACAAGGTGCAATTCATGTAGTATCCGCTAGGGGACACAGTGTTTTGATCAGAGAAGAAGACAACAGCAGCCTCAGTCTCTAGCTGAGACACACCCAACACCACAGACGATATCAAGGACATGCGAATACTTCTTTACACATTTAATATTTAATAGCACAAATTTAATAGCACTCTCCTTAGTTTGTAAGGTGTAGGCGGGGATTAAATGTTGATTTTATATGCACATGTGTAAATGGTTTAAAAATGTCTTTCTTTATAAATCTCATTTAATCTTAAAGTGCATTACTATATTTTTCAATACCAATTACTTGTTAAAAGTTTTGTGCCTTTGTACAATCAGTGACAGGATAAGGAAATCTAAGGTGCTTCATGAATTGTTTTGTAAAAGATATGTTCATTAAATGTCAACATTTTCCAAATGTTCTTGTGCTTCTTTAGACCAAAACAGAGTAAAGACATTATTTTGGTTATAGCAGAGTATGGTATAATTTTAATGATCTGGCCCACTTGACATCTACCAAGGTCGGATGTGGCCCCACAATGTGAATCGAGTTTGACACCCCCACATTAAACACACCTTGCAGCAAGACTGATATACGCAAAAACAAAAGCTGTCAAACACCGGCTTTCAGCTCCCCACCTACAATTTGTTGCCACAGTGACGCTGAGCAACGTCACAGTCGAGTGGAAAGAAGTGTGTGTGCCCGCGCGTGTGTGCCTGCGCGTGCGTGTGTCTGCGTGTATAACCGAGAGCTAAGACTCCCAACACAATTGCCTGAAAATGGCTCGTGACGTACGTGAAAGTAATGTAGTGGGACCAGAAAGCGTGAATCTTTGACTGGGGTGCTGCGACGCACGAGATGGAAACTCATTCATCTAGACCGCGTTGAGTAGCATAAATATTGCAACTTGCTTGTTGGGTGTTTTCCCCAGCTCGCTTCTCTGCGTTTGCAGAATAAAAAAATCAATGCATCTATGCAGAGAAGCATGACTCGCCTCCTGTGGCATGGGTGGTAATTTTCTTCTCACCAATATGTACATTGGAAGTGAAGTGAGTGAGTGCTGTTGACCACTGTTTTTAACCCTTTCAGCGACAGAGTTTACTACAGTGGACAGCTTATCATGTTATCCGGTTACACATGTGCAAGAGATTATATGGATGAAATGAAGTTGTTTGTCTAGTGCTTGATTATTTATCACATCACTAAGCTCTTTAAAATAGTATATTTCTATTTCTTCGATGTACTTCTTGCATTACATTCCTGTCAGACCAAAAGTAAGTTGACCGGCAGTATACAGTGAAACTCCTCTACAGCGAAACCTATATGGGCGAAAATACCCCCTATTCATTTTCCTAACCGCTTGATCCTCACTAGGGTCGCGGGGGGTGCTGGAGCCTATCCCAGCTGTCTCCGGGCATTAGGCGGGGGACACACTGAATCGGTTGCCAGCCAATCGCAGGGCACACAGAGATGAACAACCATCCACGCTCACACTCACACCTAGGGACAATTTAGAGTGTTCAATCAGCCTGCCATGCATATTTTTGGAATGTGAGAGGAAACCGGAGCACTCGGAGAAAACCCACACAGGCCCGGGGAGAACATGTAAACTCCACACAGGGAGGCCGGAGCTGGAATCGAACTCGGTACCTCTGCACTGTGAAGCCGACGTGCTAACCACTCGACTACCGGGCCGCCTCATGTAAATACCCCCTAGTGTGAAAAAAATCTTCATGCATTAACATCATTTCCATTTTCCTGCCCCCCATACAACAACAACAACAAAAAAACCCTGTTGCGTTATACGAAATCTTTTTCTCTGCTCGTGCCTCGCGACGAGATTCACTACAAAGAAGGTAATTCCAACAGCGACCTCTACTGCTTCGTTCGGAAACGGCAACAGCAACCACCACACTCGTTTACACATGCGCAGTAGTCCAGGAAATATTTGTAATTCTTAGTTTCAGACGCAGCAAGAACGTTGCATAGCTAAAAATTGCATTGCCAAAGGCTACAAAACAGACCTTTGGATGTCAAGGAGCTAAGACAAGATCAGCTCTGACGCTGTAAGACAGGGTAAAAGTGATCACAATGAAAGATGGGGGGGAAACAAAAGAAAAGACATTATGCAAGAAATTGATGTAAGTGAAAGTGAACACTGATCGTAAATTTCGCAATTTCTTTCCTTTTTTTTTCTTTCTACACTGACTATATGAAGGGTCAAATAACTGTATGCTCATTCTTATGCACCATTGGAATAAAAATAAGGAGTACACATACGTTTCTGTGTGTGTGTGTGTGTGTGTTTACATCTGAGATCAAATTTGTTACAGTGAAAACCCAGTTGTGAAAAATTTCTTGCTGAAAAAATGATTTCATTGTAGAGGAATTTCACTGTCTTGCAAATTAACTTGAGCACTGGTGCCGAAGGCCAACTGACAACGACGGCTAAAAAGAATGCATGACCTTCATTCGTTCTCTATTAAAACGTGGTCATCAATAAATATAGGGATGAAAATTCAGAGTCATGCAGTAGAACACATAGCTAGCACTCTAAATACAATGATACTGGGGGATAATGCTTCAAAACAAAAAAAAAACTGTTGGTTGTAGAATTGCTGGACAGCATTTACGCAACTCAGGATGACAGTAATATTGGCGGTGATTGGTGAAGACTGGACTACGGGTAGAATTAAAGATTTGTGTGTTTTACTCTTTTTCAGGCATGCTGAAGGACTTCTGAATAGGCAGCTTTTATTTTTTTACAGTTATTGGACAATACTGAACTATGTATACCAGGGGTGTCAAACACATTTTTTGTCACGGGTCACTTTGGTGTTACGGCTTCCCTCAGAGGGCCGATGCAAACCTACAGTATATTGTGTGTAAAGGTTTTATTCTGTGGTTCTTGAAAAGGCTGGAATGAATTAAAGAAACTAAAGTGATACTATGCTAGCATCATCTGTGAACAGATAACATGCTGAACTACTGCAGACACTGCAGACTAAGTAGACACTTTTTCACGCTCAAGCATGACAAGCGTGGATCTGTCAGGGGAGTTTGTGAGTTTTTAATGGAGGTTGGTTGAGTGTGTTGGGATGAATAGAGAGAGGAAGTAATGCCCTCCGATGCAGGGAGAAGTCTAGTTTCAGAGCAGAAGTGAGCTGATGAGAGACAGCGCTCGAGAGAGCTATATTGCACATCACACAAACGGTGGCAATACAGTACTGCTTTTAGTGAAAACCACTGGTCAGATGGTACTTCTATATTAAATGTATGCCACCCTAACTCTCTGGTGACGTTAGTCTCACTAGGATTAGTAGACAAGAAATTAATTTAAACCCACCAAAGTATGGAAGTTGAAAGTATGCCAAACGCGAACATACTTCAATCGGCTGCATATGTGTACAAGTCTGGAAAAACCCCAAAAGAAAAACATAAAATAAATAAATGTAATTGGGCTTCACTTAAAAGTACTCAAAACATTATCACAATGTCACCTCATACACGCAATGTATGTAAGTGACGGCCCATTTACCATGTGTATAATTCTCAATTTGGACACGGGGCTGTTGATCCAGCATCACGCAAATTAATGGGGTCTGACCCATATGGATTTTTTTTAGGCTGATTCCAATATTTCGATGTCCGATATACCTGTACACCGATTCCGATTAATAGTCAATTACCCAAAAATAAAAACAAACACTAAATAAATAAATAAATAAATAAATAAAAACTTGTTTTTTGTCCTTTAACACTTCCCACAATAAAGCTTAAAAATATCTTGCCTTTATCTTTATTTTTGTTGTAACGTGTTACTGTATTAAAAAGGTTTTGGAAAAAAAAATCAGCTGAATAATGCTGTTTTCACTAGAGCTGACTAACTAACCAACGTGAACAGTCTCCGCACCTTGTCGCTGTACAGCTTGCCAAATTTACCCTTGCAAATTTTTGGTCTTTTGTTTCATTGTATCAGTGGTGGATGCTGGTCTGTCAAGGAGGGGAAGGTCAATTGCGGTCTACATCATTAAATGTGTCCGTTTTATTTACACGTGAATTCTACTCTCCGTTCCTTTTCAAAAAAATGAAAAGGATGCCTTCACCATAAGATCGTGATTGGCTCATTTTGCTGTCAATCAAAAAGAGATTCTGCCTCAGACAGAACATCCAATCATCATGCAGAAAAGCTGAGCTACCTGGCTAGCCTACAAACGCCCACTGCCCATAGACTCCCAGAGATGCTGAGCGTCCAATGGGTGGGACAAAACCAGCATTTATCCAATGACTCGTCTCGTTTCAATGCATTGGGAGAAACCTACACTGAAATCTCTCGACGCCCAGCGTCCGCGCTGTAGACGCTCAGCGTCCACACAGTTTAAAGCACAGTGAAGCTGCGGGAATGAATGAGTAGAGAGTCGCGTCATAACCAGTAAGAAGAAGCTGATTAGGAAGAAAAGTTGAGCGCGTTGAAGCGCATAGTTAATCAATGACATGTACACACAATTGTACGTGCACACATATTTGATGACTTACTTTTTGACATTTTACGAGAAGCTGAGCTTTTCTTGCAGTCTTAGAGCAATTGCCTTTGCAGTGTATACATCACTGGTGTCAAAGTCAAGGCCCGGGGGCCAGATCCGGCCCCCATATAATTTTACATGGCCCGCGGGAACAAATCATGTGTGTTGACTATCATGATTCTTGCTGAAATTTGCCCCGAAATGTTAAACTGTCATGTGTAATAAATAACATTGAGATTTTGCATCGGCCCTCTGAGGGAAGCCGTAACACCAAAGCGACCCGTGACAAAAAATGTGTTTGACACCCCTGGTATACATAGTTCAGTATTGTCCAATAACTGTAAAAAAATAAAAGCTGACTATCAAGTACCAAGTACAACTTTATTGTCAAATGTGCAGTTTGTGAATCATACAGCACATTTGAAATGTCATCCCTCTCACATTTTTTATTTTTTTAATATATCCTACTTCACTGATTTTACTTATCACTGGTTCTTTTTGGAACATAAACCCGCAATAAACGAGGGATTACTGTGTGTGTGTGTGTGTATATATATATATTTTTTTCCAGTTTTTCCCACAAACACACACACACACACGTGCATTGAAATGAATGTTCTCATTTCTTTGCTTGTCGTCAACAGAAAGGTCCACACGTGTGTGTGTGTGTGTGTGTTTGTGGGAAAAACTGCCTGATTTACTCAAACATTGAAATGATGCCATTCAAACACATCTACTTGCTGTGCACTGCATTTGATGATGCACCATTTCCCTAGTGAAGATTAAAACATGAAAATGACAACAACCAGAGGCCCATGAATCCTCAGTAGGCTTTAAGGTCAGAGGCGCTCAGCCTTGTTTGTCGACAAAGTAAAACGAAAAGCAGGAGTCGTAGAATTAAACACATCTCCCCGTAGTTGACAGCTGTATGAAGCAAATAATAGCTAACTTCGCTTTTAACTTCAACCCCGCCATCCCCAGTTAACGCCTCCCCCTATGAATGAATCCTGCATTCCCATATCTCACGCGGCATTTTCCATGTGCTCAATTGAGCAACTGTGACTAAGAACGGGGAAGTAGCCTTAACCTTGTTTGTGTGACAGCGGCCGCTGTCGATCTGCACAGTCGCAAAATGGAAAGAGAGGGGAAATGGCGTTTCACTAGATATATATAATCTGAGCTTTGGTGTGGCGTGAGAAAAAAAATGGGGTCAGGTTGTTTTGAAATGTTTCAACCACAGCAGCAGCAGCGTCAACAAAAGGATCATGAGCAAAGACAGCTCAGTACTGATAAGGATAATACGCTCGTAACATAATGACATGACATTGTAATCGCAGCAACATTTAAAAAAAACAAAAGGAAGAAAATAGTTACCAGATGGCTATCTCAATTATTTCATGACTGCTGAGATATGAGCAGTCACACAACGCCACTTTGATCCGAGCAAAAGAAAAGCAAGATGTCATAATGTCGCATACCTTTGGGGCATTTTAGTATTGAATCTCAAGATTAAGGATTAGGATACACTGCCATGCATTAAGCATGGTTATGCTCCCCCCTTTTGTTTACTTTATTAGTTTTTTGCCGTAGCAACAACATGAAAAAAAATGTTGACCAGAGGATTGTAGTTTGTCATTTTCCATCTATTTTCAATTTTCTATAGGGCTCGGCCTCTGTGAGGTCGCTGGTAAACTGGAGGCCTGACTGGTCGCCGGCCAATCGTTCGGCAAATATAAAGGGAAACTCGAGAAAACATGCGATTTCTATTGAATTGGGTTGAGAAATTAAAGAATTGGACCTTTCTGTTGACGACAAGCAAAGAAATGAGAACATTCATTTCAATGCACTGTGTTATGAGAGGATTGCTTGGAGATGTCTCGCGTGGCATTATATTAACTCAATTAACGTCTATCATTTGTTGTTTTTGCGACATTTCGATTCAATTTCCGATGGAAGGGTCATTTTCAGCTCAATCGAAGCTTGTTCACGCTGTGGTTTGTGTTCGGATAAAATCGCCACAGTCGGAATGTTACAATGTTCTGGCAGCCGTGTGAATGCGAATGGAAGTCAAGCAGTATTTATCACGCAAATATTTCATGTTGTTTGCAAGTCTGCCTCATAGTTTTGAGGTCTGGGGTTTAATTCTTGGCAACGGCCTTCCTGTGTGGAGTTTGTGTGACCTTCCCATGCTCCTGCAGGTTTAGTGCAGGTAGAGCGGATTCCTCCCCCAAAAACATACGTGGAAGGTTCATCTGTGACTCTTGACTGGCCTTAGATCTGAATTTGAATTTGTCGATATGTGCATGACTGGCTATCGTCCAGGGTGTACGCTGCCTCTCTCCCCAAAGTCTGCTAGGACAAGCTCCAGGTCACCCGAGACACTAATGGTTTTGAATCTAGATGGAGAGTAGCTTTAATGCTGGGCCCGACTGAATGAAAGGTGGACTGCACAAGTGGGAATAAAAGCATTCCAACTGTCCCCGTTTTTTGTCATCACTTGGTTTCATTCACATGACTCTGTTATGGAAGATTTCCCCAAGAACAATGAAAAGACTGAGACAATCCCAGGACTCACCATTGAAGGGGTTGATCCTTTTGCTGATCCGTTGTAAAATGGCATCTTTCACCTCCCGCTTCTTCACACACCGGATCCCCAGATTCTGGAAACTAAGCCAATCACGACATACTACATGAGCCACAGCAACTACAGAGGCACAAACTTCACAAACAATTTGCAAAACAATTAAGTTAGCGGGCTACTTCCTGTTTCATTGAGCTAAAATGGCATCAGATATGCCCAATGGACGAACAAAGCCTTGTGCTTAATGTAAATGTTTACTACAGCGAGGTGCATGAGAGAATTGCAAATTTGACAAACCAAAATATTCTGACTCATTCACACATGCTTAATTACACACACACACAGATGCACACACACACATACACATACACAACCTCAGTTTTCCCTTTCTACCACACGTTCGGGGTGTATCAGTGATGTCATGTGGGGAATTCCCATGATGCCATACTCCATTTTTTTTTGTGTGTACAGGCATGTTTATTTATTTGTAGTGCTTGACCTATTCAAATAGCGACGAAGGTGATAATGATTCAGCTAGCATGTTAGTACAAGCTCCATGAAACTCACGCGATTACTTTGCGATCCGGCCCAAACTCGGCCTCGTAGTAGCCATCTTTGCAGTCCTTGCCCACCAAATCATGAGGATGTGGCCTGTATGGCTCATTCTTTGTCACCAAATAAACACAGACTCTACCCTTGCCACTGTAATTCAGAATCTGTGGAGGGACAAAAGGGAGTGGGTGGAAAAGTTGATTTACAAGCACGCACAAGGAAAGTCAGTAAGTGAGTTCAAGAAAGGATGTCGCGACAAGTTTATTTGGGTGGACAATAAAACAATAAACAGTCGTCACCTGCAGACTGGGGTAGGTCCTGTTGTTGTCCGTGCTTTTCTCACCGGGGATGCTGCCAGCCGAACGACCCTCACACTTGTACCGGAAGCGCATTCCTCTCATCCTGGGTTGCTCAAAGATGCGGATCGCTGGCTCGCCCCCTAGGGAGGGACGGTGGTCCAAACAATCAGTGAATTCAAATTCAGCAAATAGTCAGAGAACCAAAATGTAGCAGCAGTACCCTCACGAAAGGCGTATTTAAAAAAACTGATAAATGATTGCTTCAAAATGTTAAAAAAAAAAAAAAAAAACGACCCATGGCTGGTTATTATTAATTTGTAAACATCACATCATTATAGTGTACTATATTGCCTTTTCTATATTTAAAATGAAATGTGAAATGCTGTATATCTACAAGTGCTGATAAATAGTGGCTGTTTGAAAAAAAAAATGAATCCACTTCCGGTTTATTGCAATGTTCCAGTGCCACACACAACAGTTGAAAAAGTTGAAAGACCTCATGTTGTTTTCATGTAGTTTTATCCACCAGCGTGCTTTAAACACATGTAAGCTTGATAAAACACACTTTTCTTAACACATTGTAAACTGTATTTGATGACAAAACAAAACAGGGGAAAAAACATCAAGCATAAAATGTATGGAAAATACAGTTCTATGAATCTGGGATCGTAACGATTTTCAAGGAATGAAATAGTCACATTTTCAGTTTCAGAGGTTGAATTTTAGGAACACAAGTTTGCCAGCTAGAAACGAAACCTCTTAAAAGATCTTCTTGTAGGGTTTTTTCAGCTTTTTTTCATCGTGTCATTACTTGTTTTATACTTTGAGAGACAGAAATAGCTGGCTAACTCTTGTCATACTAATTAACATGTAAATACTACTGTATGTAGGTACTGAACCATGCACTGTTTTCTTTTCTTTTTTTTTTTTAAACACTTTGAGGTTTTGGTGTAACGTTGGTGCTTTGTCGCAACTTCACATTGTCTCTGTACAGTGCATCGTGTTGCGTCTTTTCAGTGGTAGTAAAAAGTCGATGTGTTGGAATCGGAATTGCAGATGGCCATTTTCTGGTTGGTGTCTGACTTTTTAAAACCGTAGAATTACAGTTTCCTCTTTTTGGTGTCAAGTCGTTGGACTCTGCTTCCACTTTGTTATTTGCTAAACTCTCCGCACCTGCCAGGTGGTTTACAGTCACGCACCTCCGGCACTGCCAATAAAAGAGATGTACACATGCAAAGTGGCCTTTCTGCAATGATATCAGCCTTTGTTCATTTCTCATACAATGTTAGCCTGGCGTCTAAAATCACTCCCGTCACACAAAAACCCACAATTCATACGCCGAGGGAGGGCATGCACACTGCACAGACTGTTTGTTGAACTCAACGTTGAGCGTCAGATAAAAGTCTACTCTTGCCCGTTCTGCAGGCATGCCCAATCAATGCACACTTAATCCAAGAGTAACATTTGATGTGGCTCGCCTGTCTCATATATGAGGGCATTCCAGTGATATAGCGGGGCTGCAGCAGGGCAAAACTAATTGAACCGTGATGTGCTTTGTGCAACTTTTGGGGTCAACGCTGTTGACGCTGTTGTTAAACTTATAGAATAACACAAGTGTGCCTGTGTGAGAGGAACTAAAAGTGAACCAGGAAGTTTCATGTGATATGAACAGAACTTTGATGTGACAGGTCTCTTTTCTCTCTCTGCCTCCCTCTCTCTCACACACTTACCCACACACACACACGCGCGCGCAAACACACACACACACACACACACACACAAGGGTGCCAGGATAAAACAAGCCCTGTCGCATTTCTCTTCTAACTGCGGTGTGTGTCATTTGCCAAATGGAAAAATCTGATGCTCACACCACAGACAGATAATGTCGGTCCTAAGATGATCGTTCGAGTCCCACAAAGCTCAAAAACGCAGCTGTGAAACAAAACTAATGCCGCTTGATTCTTTGCCTCAAAACACAATGGGGAAGTGAAAGTACACTGCTGTGCATTTATTGAGTGATGGAGGTTGCTTTTCTGTGTGGTTCTTTGAGTCTTGAATTGTACTTACTCTGGTGTGGGTCATCCTCAAGCATGGAGGGCAAAAGAGCTGGAAGTAAAGAATCACACGGAAAAGAAAAATGTGACCTCCAACTAAACTATATTGATGAACGTGTGTGCTGAAGGTTGGGTGTTGCAAAATAAGCTAGTTTAGCAATTTCCTGACACCGTGTAAAAATGAGCTCACTGTTTAATAAAAGTGAAAACAACAAGTTGTCATTTATGAGACATGCTGTATGCAAAGTAGTGTTGACATTCTCGAGCCAGTCATATTCACCATACACGTACCAATGTATTCTTAATGTCATTTTTCATTCATTACATCTTCTACTGTTCGACTACGGTACAATAAATAAAAAGGGGATTGCTACTCACCATCCATGATGCACATGCAAACGCTCTGTTGACTTGTCACAGGCTTCTGACTTGCTCAGAGTGCGTGACAGAGAACTCGAAACATGGAGTCGTGAAGGAAGTGCCCCGGCGGAAATCCCCAGCTAGAAAGGACCAATCAGCAGCTTGTGAGTCACTTCAGAGATCTTACACACGACGAAGAAAGTTCTTGATATAAATTGCTGCTTCCATAGGCGCGCGCTCTCGCGCTCTCTCTCTCTCACACACACGCGCACACGCACGCACACGCGGACGCGCACACGCACGCGGACCCGCACACACGCACACACACGCACACGCGGACGCGCACACACGCACACACACACACCCACACGCACGCACACACACACACGCACGCACACACACACACCCACACGCACACACACACTCGCACACACACACACACACACACACACAGCTGAGACAAGAAGTGATGAATTGAATCCTGAATATGAATAACAGTCAGATATACAAATAACTTTGCATTATTTTGGGATTTCCAATATGATATTATTATTTAATATCGGTGCTCATGTTAAAAGTTAAACGTCCTTAATTTTGGCATGTCCCCAAAATTCCGCATGGAAGCCACATAAAGACAAATCGAAGAATTGGGGTTACTTTACCTTGTTGGGTTTATGAAACGTGAATATGAAGAACTGTCTGATATAAAAAAGTGCTGCATTATTATTATATCATAATAACATTATATTGGTGCTCATTTTAAATTCATTTCAAATCTGAAAACTTCAAATAATAATGTGGCGCTTACATTTTGTACAGTGCTTGTTGAGTTACAATTTTAAGTTTAAAAATAATCCTGCAACAGCTATTCAGAATATTTTTAATTCATTTTAATAAAAAATAAAAATAGCTGATACAATTCGAAACTTTTCTTACGTTTATTTGTATGGAATAAAACAATTCTTCGTTTCAACGTTTTTTTTGTCATTCATGTGTAATTTATTTTATAGGATGTGTGGTCAATGGTGTTCAATGTGTCATTAAGCACACAGCTAGATTAGAAATATAACCCACACAAAATGTGTCTTAATACTAAATTTGTTTTAAGGAGCATCCGTACATAGACTTTTTCTCTGTTAGATGTTTGTTGTTGTTTTTTTTTTACTGTACAAAACCAATTGAAATACAAAATAAATTGTTTGTGAGGTTGTGTAATTTATTTTATTGTGATATTACTGTATGTGTGTGCTGATGTTTTAATTATTTAGTTTTTGGTCCTTGTGAAACTGTTGTATTATTTTCTTTTGAACTTGAGATAAAAAAAGAGCATAAACCAGGGGTGCATTAGGTCGATCCTGATCTACCGGTAGATCTAAGACAGGTCCCAAGTAGATCCAAGGAGGGTCGAGGAGAAAAATAAAAACAAACAACCATTTGTGTGTCTTTGTACAGGTTAGTAATATATTTTTTGTGTTAATGTACACTGCACCCTAATCATCTTATCAGTCTCATTTTCAACCAAAAAACATTTTAAAAAATAAAATAAAGCAGGTAAATTTACGGTGGCGCGTGATTACGTCACCGGAACTTGTTAGCTCTCAGCAGTCTGCAATTGCAGCTTGTGATCAGAACTGTTGCGCTCTATCTTTTATCGTCATTATTCTCATTCAGAGTTTGCTTCGTGTACAATTCACCGAGGGCACGGGCAAAGAATAGGAATCTAGGAGGGCCCAGGGAAGCACTTTAAAACGGTACGTGTGAGCTACGATAGTTAACAGGCTGCAAAAGTGCGTCGCATGCCTCAATTTCAGGCTGTCATGGCGTGCGCGCGCGTGCCGGTAAGGGTAAATCCCGGGAGGTTAGTTGATCGAAAAGTAGATCTTCAATCCAAAAAGTTTGGGCACCCTTGGAAATAGTGTGTTTAAAAAAAGTAAAATAACCTTAACATTTAATAATTGAAACCTTTAACCTTTTTTTCTTCAATATGAATTTAAAGTGAAACACTGAATCACTCCAAAACAAAAACATAAATTAAAATATGGTTGCACACTGGCTTATCTATTTGCTCTGTTTCTCTCTCTTTCCTGTACGTGTTGTAACTGCCTACACTTTGGCTGCGCGCAGTTAGACACAAATTGACAATCATGTGCAGAAGCTTTGAAGTGAACGATTAAGAAGGGTCCGAACAAGGAGCCGGCACTTGTTGTTCACTCCAAAAAGCTGGGTCAAAGAGCTCATTCGTTTGCGATCGACAGACACATCACGAGACTGCCTCGCGAAAGACAGGAGTGTATCACAAAGCGAAATAGAACAAGAGAGGTTATTGTGGGCTGATGTGAAGTCCTGGTACACTAGAAGCTAAAACTGCCAAGTGCTGGTGCTCTGTACAAGAGGGAAGCTACAGGGTTAGCCATGACTACTTGCTACTTTTATCTTTTTACTCTGTGGCAACTCCTCTGGCTTCACCCACGGGTAATTTTTTATATGCGACTTTTCTGCCATTTTCATATGGATGCAGTATTCTTAGACCCGTTGCTGCTCTGCCAAAAAATATACACAGGATATATGATATTAATGTACAGCAGGTGAGGGAAAAGACAGAGAGGGAAATGTCATTACGAGTGAGGAAAGTGTGTTGAGGAGATGGAAAGAATACTTTGGGGAGTTGTTAAATGAGGAAAACAATAGGGAACGTAGGAATGAAGAGCCAGAGAGGATTAAGAAGAAGGTCGATCAGGTTAGAAAGGATGAAGTCAGGAAAGCATTAAAAAGGATGAAGAGTGGTAAGGCGGTTGGTCCAGATGACATAGCAGTGGAGGTATGGAAGTGCTTAGGGGAGGTGTCGGTTGATTTTCTGACTGGGTTGTTTAATAGAATATTAGACACAAACAAGATTCCTGATGAGTGGAGGAAGAGTGTCCTAGCACCAATTTATAAGAAGGGTGATGTACAGAGTTGTAGCAACTACAGGGGGAGAAAGTTGATGAGCCATATGATGAAGGTTTGGGAAAGAGTACTTGAAGCCAGGTTGAGACAGGAAGTGGAGATTTGTGAACAACAGTATGGTTTCATGCCGAGGAAGAGCACCACAGATGAAATATTTGCCCTGAGGATGCAGATGGAGAAGTGCAGGGAAAGTAGGAAGGAGCTGCACTGCGTATTTGTAGATTTAGAGAAGCCTTACGACAGGGTGCCAAGAGAGGAATTGTGGTTCTGTATGAGGAAGTCAGGGGTTGCAGAGAAGTACTTTAGGTTGGTTCAGGACATGTATGAGAATAGTACAACAATGGTGAGGTGTGCAGTTGGACGGACAGAAGACTTCAAGGTGGAGGTAGGACTGCATCCAGGATCGGCCCTGAGCCCCTTCTTGTTTGCTCTGGTGATGGATAGATTGACAGATGAGGTCAGACAGGAGTCGCCCTGGACTATGATGTTTTCAGATGACATTGTGATCTGTAGTGAGAGTAGGCAGCAGCTTCAAGAAAACCTAGAAACGTGGAGGTTTGCACTAGAGAGAAGAGGAATGAAGGTCAGTCGTAGTAAGACAGAGTACATGTCCATAAATGAAAGGGAGACCAGTGGAACGGTGAGGTTACAGGGAGCAGATGTGGCGAAGGTACAGGAATTTAAGTACCTAGGATCATCAGTGCAAAGCAGCGGAGACTGTGGAAGAGAAGTGAAGAACAGAGTGGAGGCGGGAGGGAACAGCTGGAGAAAAGTGTCCGGAGAGATTTGTGATAGAAGGGTGTCAGCTAAGGTGAAGGGAAAAGTTTACAGAACAGTTGTGAGACCAGCCATGATGTACGGTCGAGAGACACGAGCAATTGGCAAAAGACAGGAGGCACAGTTAGAGGTGGCTGAGTTAAAGATGCTGAGATTCTCCTTAGGAGTGACAAGGATGGACAGGATCAGAAATGAGGTCATCAGAGGGACAACTCAGACAGGAAAGTTTGGAGAAAAAGTTAGAGGCCAGACTAAGATGGTTTGGACAGAGGAGGGGCAGTGGATACATTGGTAGGACAATGTTAGAGATGGAGCTACCAGGTAGGAGACAGAGAGGAAGACCAAAGAGGAGATTCATGGATGCCGTGAGGGAAGACATGCAGGTAGTTGGAGTCAGAGTAGAGGATGCAGAGAACAGGGAAAGATGGAAATTAATGACTCGCTGTGGCAACCCCTGAAAAGCGACAAGCCGAAAGGAGAAGATATGACATTAACTGCATCAATCAACCGGCAAACATGGTTGAGAGGTCATTCCTGATCATACCATCCAGTCACTGTTTCATGAATTAAATATTCCAATTTTGCCCACAAAAATAGGCACTCACTCATATTACAAGTAGGAAACTTATGTCACTGCCATTTTACTTTTGATTTGAACGAATGAGCCATTGGTCACATTATGCAAAATGAATAACTGAATGAATAACTCACCATCAGGCAGAATCAAGGGTCACTTGTAGCACATTGTACAGAACGCTCTTCGTTTGAGGGAATCACCTGTTGCTGTGAATCCTTATTTCAAGTCGGTCCCCTGCTATTGTGTGTGAAAATGTATCTATTTTTCTTTTTGGTCATCTATTCTTGTGTTGTCACATCATTGGGACCTTTCCAAGGTTACAGAGACTTTCCAAATACCCGTTTTTTTGTTTTTACAGATTTTGCTAGCTTATGGGTTTAATATTGGTGATATGTGACCAAGATTTGACATGAGTTGAGTCCATTATAGACGGACGGATGTCACAGAGAATCCAGTCACTTTCAAAATAAAATACTTCTCAGCCTTGGATTACAAAAATATATGTGGATTAAATCTGCCTGAAGTTCCTCAAGGCTCTGGAGGTTGTGGAGTTGTTCTATTGACACGCCTCTGCAACATCGACCCTAAGTAGGGTCTTTGTGATTGCATGGGAGTCTGCTAAAGCAGTCAGAGGCAAAGATATGGGCCTCCCTAGTAGTTGGAAACCCCTTTTTACCATCCATCCATCCATCCATCCATACACACACACACACACACACACACACACACACATATATACGGTGAGTATCTCCGCCTGACACGCGGAAAACCCGGGTTCGATACCCTGACGGGGAGTAGCTCTAATTTGGGCGGCCCGGTCCAGTGGTTAGCACATCGGCTTCACTGTGCGGAGGTGCCGGGTTCGATTCCAGCTCCGGCCTCCCTGTGTGGAGTTTGCATGTTCTTCTCGGGTCTGTGTGGGTTTTCTCCAGGTACTCCGGTTTCCTCCCACATTCCAAAAACATGCATGGCAGGCTGATTGAGCACTCTAAATTGTCCCGAGGTGAGTGTGAGTGTGGTTGGTTGTTCGTCTCTGTGTGCCCTGCGATTGGCTGGCAACCGATTCAGGGTGTCCCCCGCCTACTGCCCGGAGACAGCTGGGATAGGCTCCAGCACCCCCCCCCCCCGCGACCCTAGTGAGGATCAAGCGGTTCGGAAGATGAATGAATGAATGAATATATATATCTTGACACACACACACTATATATCGCTAAGTTTGACTTTTTTTATGCCCTTATGCCTTAAGGTTTAAGACATTTCCATGGCAAAGGGGACCTTTGCATCATGAATTAAAGTCAAAAATCACAAAGCACTTCAAGATCGAAATGTGGCCATATACGTAAGTACTGTGGAGTGGCATACTTTTATATCGTCTAGTCTACTTGGAAAACAAATTATTCGGCATTACCACCACCTTTTGAAAAGAAGTATAGACCAAACGATGCAAATTGTAAAACAACCTGCATTACGTACCTACACTGTTGTCACAGATATCCATAACCAACAATGTTCACAACATTCAAGTTTGGCGCCTGAATAGAAATAACACACAGACTGCTTGTATCGTTTTAGGGGTTTAATGGTTGTACAGATTCATTTAAATGACGTGATAACACATACAAAAATACCCTTTCAATACATTTTAGAAACAAACATCTAAATGACCTTTTTTTGTTAAATGTTTCTGAACAGCAAAAAGAGTTGTCTGAAACAGAGTGGTGGTGTTTTTTTTTGGCTCAAAAACACCTACAATATGAATGCTATTTAAAAAAAAGATCAAATGGTACAAATAGCAAATATAAATTAATTCATAAGAAAACCCCCATTAATGAAACTTGATATTTTGTTGCAAAAAAAAAAAAAAATCCTCTGTACATTTTGCGGAATGGGAATCTAATGTTGGAAAAAGCAGTGTAGAAGTAAAAAAAAAAAAAAACAAAAGCCTGTATCAAAGCAGTACCTGCTCTGAGGAAGAAGGCTCCTTGTTGGTTACAAATGCAGCAGCATGAGTTGTTCACATCACCTTTTGTGCTGTAACACACCTAGCGTCAGATTGTTATGGTAGAATGGGGGGGGGGGGGGGGGGGGTATTCTCCTGATGCCTTATAAGAACCTCCACAGGAGGCGCAGAGGGTTATTACCCAAAACAAAGGGAAGTTTGTCTCTCTCCAAACCAACCATATATGCATGCACGCACTGCCACACACGCACGCAGGCACGCACGCACGCTCAACCACTCGCATGCATACACACAAACTACCACAATAAATCGCAAAGCTTTGAACCAGTTTTCACCAAGCACCACAAACATTTGCTTCACCGGCAGAGAAGTCAAAAGGTTGCTCCAGACTGGGGCGCTATGAAGCGGGTGAGTGCGTAGCCCTCCTAAAGCCCACAGGATGGTGGCTGAGTGCAGTGCAGCTTTAGGAGCAACACAGTTGCTTTGTTTTTGTTTAGTGCACCATCAACCCTCAGGTTGAAGCAAACCAGGGAAGGGGGCAAAAGAATTAGAAAAAAAAAATGAGACATGTTTTTGTTCATTTCGTGGCAAATGACAAACCGGCGATTCCTAGGGCTGAATAATTTTGTTATTGAAAGCTTGATTTTCCACCAATGTTACTTTCATCTATAATAAGCACTCGTAAAAGCGCTGCTGAGCCCATTATTGGAAAACAACAATTGCACACTTAAAAGACTGATACAAACCTGGAATCCTTTTCAGTGGTCCTTGAGGTCCAAAGAACTATGGTTGGGATTTCTGTCAAATCCAAGCAAACCTTCAAAAAATCATTGCTGCTTTACCTAAACTACAATGTTGTGTTTGGGGAAAAAATCATTAGGTCAGAAAAAAGCTTGAACAAGCCACAAAGAAAAAATAAATATTTTTTAAACTTTTTTTTCAATTTTTAGATAAAACTATGGTATAAGCATCAAAAGACTTGACAGTGATCTTAGCTTGTTTTTGTTAAGACAAAGATGGTATGTACATCGACATTTACTGTACACTTTTCTGTTTTGGGACAAAGGAAATCAACTAAGCTGTGTGGTGAAGGTTGACAAATGAGCGGGATATTTTTGTTTTAAAACATAAGTCCAAAAACAAAACAAAAACGTAAGAGAAGGAAAATGAGAGATGTTCGTTAAAAAAGAAAGGAAAGAAAAACTGCTGCTGTCTCAAGATCTCAGTTGAGCGTTGTGTAAAAAGCACTCTGGCTGCTGAGTGCCGACAACCCCCGTGATTGACCAAATCACCTATTTATTGGTTTTTCTGGAACCGCTGGAGATCTGGCGGTGAGGTCTGTCCTTCAACGTGACAGCCAAAACTGGCCTATCTCAACGTGTGAAGTCAACTGTTGTGTTGGACCTGACCGACAACAAAGCCCCCACCTGTGCGCATTCATGAATCCAGACGCTTATTGTGGAGCTCACGCTATGTGGATTCTGGCCTTGTCCGTTTCTTTCAGCCTCTTGGCCTGCTCCTCCAGGGTGGGCGAATGGGCTCGCTTGGAGGCTGCTCCATTCAAGGGGTCTGCTCCTCGGCTCACCAACGTGGGGATGGAGCTGCCGACGGAGTGGGTCGAGTGTTTGGATGAGACATGTTCTACAGAGGAAAAACGCAAAAGCAATGTTGTCAATTCATGGGCTGTCAGATTTAACGAGTCTCACAGCCTTGGTGACCCTTACTTAGCAGAATTAAGATGAAACTACCTCAATTCTATTCCTGCAGCTGTGACGTTAGCATCGGTTCATGCTCAAGTAAACTCATATGTCATCAATACAGTACATATTTGTAAGGCACACATTAATTCAGAGGGCACAAATACAGTAAATATTTCTAAGAAACACACTTATAGGCTGCAAATATAAAAGTGGAAAAGGGTAAGTCTACTGCCAGATCAGGAGTGTATTACGTTGATCGCGATCGACAAGTCGATCACAAGGGGTGTAGAGTGAAAAACAAATATTTGTGTGTCTCTGTGCATGTTAGTAATATATTTTTTTGTTAATGTACACTGCACCCAAATCATCCTATCAGTCTCACCGCCACAAAAAGTATTTTAAAAATAAATAAATAAATAAGGCAGGTCATCTTTAACTTGTGGTGCCGGGTAACCTGCGTCACCGGAAATTGTTAGCGCTCAGCAGTCTGCAATTTCAGCTTGTGATCACAGCTTTTGTGATGGCTTTTATTATTATCCACCCATCCATCCATTTTCTGATTCGTTTTATCCTCAGAAGGGTCACGAGGCGTGCTGAAGCCTATCTCAGGTGTCTTTGGGCAGTAGGCGGGGAACAACCTTAACCGGTTGCCAGCCAATCGCAGGGCACACATAGATGAACCACCACCACCCCCCACACCTAGGGACAATTTAGAGTGTTCAATCAGCCTGCCATGCTTGTTTTTTGGAATGTGGGAGGAAACCGGAGCACCCCGAGAAAACCCACACAAACCTGGGGAGAACATGCAAACTTCACACAGGAAGGACAGTGCCGGGATCGAGCCCACAACCTCTGCACTGTGAGGTCGACATGCTAACCACTTGAGCACCGGGCCGCCCTTTTTTATTATTTTCAGTCAAAGTTTGTTTCATGTACAATTCACTGATGGCCCTCGCAAATAATGGCAATGCGGAGGGCCGAGAGAAGCATTTAAAAATGGTACGCGAGAGCTACGATAGTTAACAGGTTGCAAAAGTGCATTGAATGCCTCTGCGTCAGGTCTCGCAAAGGTAGGCAGTGATTTTTACAAACTCGTGTGGCTACTTTAGTGGTTGTGCCTGTTGTTCACTATGGCATAAGTGCGCATGCGCGGTAACGGGTCAATCGCGGTTGGTTGGTCGATCGAAAAGTAGATCTTTGGTCCAAAAACTTTAGGCACCCCTGACTTAGATAATGCTTGTCATTTTATTTAATATTATACCATAAGATCGATGGTATAATAATTAACACCAAAAACAATTGAGGTTAGCATGTTGGCACGGCTATCCATAATTATTCTAATTTTTCACTTGGCCCATTTGGAAAATGACTCCCCCACACATGCTCAAACAGTGCCAATGGTGAATGTTATAATATGGTTGATGGATTATGGCGGCTAACGCATCTTAAATAATGCTTGTGACCAAACTCACTGATCACGAAAACTTGACCAATTTATCATTAAAATCAAACTCAGTTCTGTGGCCCGTTTCTCAATTGAGCATTTCTCAACTGAAATAAATCGGACATTTTTTGATCGGTAAAAATAACAACAACAGCAACAACAAGATCACTTTTGTTTTTTGGGAAATAGAAAAAAAACAAACAAACTGATAAAAAGATTTCGTTCATTGCGTGGTGTTCATAAACAAACGTCAGAGCCGTTGTAACGAGCACCCTGGCATCAATGCTGACAAGACCTCCTTGACAGACGGAATCAGAGTCATGTCACTGGAGTACAGTGGCATTGATGAACAATCACATCTTCAGTGTTTAGCAGCGACGAAGGCGAGACACTCACTGGAACCGATAACTGGAATGAACATGCCCCTTTCTTGACTGGCAGGAGGCACCTCAGGAGTTCGGGTGGCCTCAAATACTGGGGCCTTGGGAGGTGTGATGCTGCAAATCATCGAAACAGACCAGACATAAGAGCAGGGTCAGGTACCAAACATTATGAACCCTTTCACTAACTATTTTTGCAGCTGGGACCGAATGGTCGTCCAAAACTCACTTGTGGCGGTTGAGGGCAAGTTTGATGGAATTTTTGACAACACGACAGCTGTTGCTGGCTGGCAGAGGTGAGGATGCGTCGGGCAACTCCATGCTGGGAAGCCTCTGATGGCAGAGACAACAGCATTTATTCCATACGCGCAGGCTTTTTAGAAACCAAACTCCCCAGAAAGCGAGGCGTCACCTGTGTTCTTGGACTATCTATGGTTGGAATGAGCTTAGCCTTTGATTCTGAGAGAGGAGTCTAATGGTGAACAGGCAAAAATTGTGTCAAATCTGATGGGTGGAAGAAAACAAATAAAGGCAAACAAGAGTAAAGATCTACCATCGCAGGTTTTTCTCGAGGAGTGTCTGACGATGGTGGAAATGGTTCCTTGAATGTTGAATCATCATTGGGGGCAACCTGCCAGGAAAGGTAAGATCATAATAGTAAATATCTTGAGGAAGCACACATGCTCAGGTAGTCTTACCTCCGTGTCTTTGTGCCTCTTGGCCACGTCTTCCTGCAGAGGAGAGTGTGGTCTCTTGTCTGCTCCGTTGACAGAGTCCTCCTGGTTGTCTGGCTCCTCTTTGGGGCTGCTTGCGGCATTGGGCATCAGATTCCCGCTCAATGTTGCGGAGACAGTGCTGCTGCCTGGAACAAGAGGCACCTTTGCTTTGTATGCTTGCTCTGAACGAACAACACACATACACATACAGAGGTTTATTTACACAAATCTGTGGACTATTTGATTATATTTTGATCATTTTTATTCACCAGAAAATTAAATGCAGTACCAAGTCAAAAGTTTGGCTTCAATTCAAAGTGTTAATGCGCTCAAATACATTAAGAGGTCAAGACATTCACACTGCTAACATATTTTTCAGATCATGAGCGCTGTATTATTGGTCGCAATATCAATGAAGTGGTCGAGTATAAAACATTTTTATACATAAGGTCCCGGGTTATAAGGCAAATTATCTTTGTGAAACATTGGATGTTAAATTGTAATTGTACTGGATGTTTATTTGGGAGATCATGTGCCATTACGATTCAGACCGAACAGAAAATATAAGGTAGCGCCTGTCGCACTTGCTTTGAGCAGAAAAGACGAGGGAATCCTCAGACAGACAGGCAAAAAAATATGTTTGTCGCTAGTCAATTGGGTGGCCCATTGTTATGTTATTGCTTTGGCTAATGCTAAATGCTATGTCGGTTGATAGTTCAACAGCTGTAAGCAAGTCCATGGACTCACCATTACTAAACCTTTTTTGCTCAGTCCATCCCAGCCATCCATCGGAAGCTGGCTGTGTCGTTTATCTCACGGTACATTATAGTAATGGAAACACGCTGCCAGAAATGCTCGGCTTGCGTTCACTCTGACTGCAGAATTAGGCTGGTAAGACTACATTTACAACGAATTTCTACACATGGAAGCAGGAAATAGTCCTAGGTGTGGTGTGATAAAAACATGGATGTCTGCTGCAAGCAATTGTGCTGTATGACCAGACGCACTGTAAATTAAAAAACAAAAAAAAAGGATCTTATGATCTGAAAAATACAGTAACTTGACAGTGAACACATAGCTGAGAACTGAGAAGGCATCTCAGGTCATAAAGCATCATCCACAACATAAAGCTGACTGAGAAAATAGTAATTTGTGCAAAGCTGTTATTTGGGCATAAGATGCCTACTTTAACAAATCAAAGTTATAAAACATTCTGTTTTGATTAACTTGTGTAGAAAATAATTCCATCAATATTTCCTCATCATCTCGACTTAAGTATGAATCCACAATTCTGGAAGTTTTTTAAATAATGAAAAACACTCAATTAGGCATATCCAAAGTTTTGACTGGTACTACTGTATACTTAATTAGAAATACTAAGACTCACCAGAACCAAGAGCAGGGATGGACACGGCCTGGTCTTTCGCAGCCGGTGCCGAGCTGGCTGCAGGGGAAACCTCAAGAAAAAGCTGCTTGGGAGGGCTGACACTGCAGCGGGAAAAGAAATACATCTATGAAGTTTCAATGGCAAATTATCTTGAAGGAAAGAAACAAGGAAGGGGTTTAAAGAAATGTGAGATACATTCAGAATCTTTATTTTTATACCCGTCATCTGTGTCAGATGTAGGCTTGGAGGGTTTGCTTGTGGGGGAGCTGAAGGGAGTCCCCGAGTCCGTGTCTCTTGAGCTGTCCAGGTGACTGTTGTCCAGAGAGATCCTCTTCGAGCTGCCTCCATTTGAGCTGCGATTCACTTCCGCTATGCTCTGAAGAGGGCAATACAGCGAGCAATCAAGAGTGAAAAATGCCAGTTTCTTAATTAAAAAAAGGCTCACCCTCTTCTTCCTCTGCACTAATTCCGCAGGAAGGTACTGATGGAGTTGCTTCTTCTTCACATGAGTCGCTTCAATCTTCATCCCATCCTTCAGCATGTTGATGTTGTTGGCTTGTCTGTACACTGGAAACAGCGGGCAGCATTTAAAGTCACATGAAGGGTATTTCATGACAGGCTTGAATGTTTGCACTCCAATCATGACAGTGAAAATCAAATGTTAGATTTAATATTAATATTAAAAAAAATTATAAATATTTTTCGAAGCTGACAGATATGTCATGAGCGGCTATGATGTTATTGCAGTGCTGTGAAGTATTTGCCATTTCAGTGATTTTGGATAGTTTTTTTCTCTGTCATACTTCAATGTCAGGCCTGATTATCACCAGATTTGTTTAAAAAAAAAAAATCACAAAAAATACCTGACATAAAATGAAGAAGGCTCGACAAAGAAGTTCAAGAAAGAATAAATGAAGGCTCATATCAGGACTTCCAGGCTTTGGGACTTGAAAACCGCTATCACAGCAATCACGAGACCTTCACACGAGTGGTTGGCCACCCAATATTACTTGAAGAAACCATTGATAACTCATTCAGGTCACAAAAGAGTCCAGAATGACTGTAGGACCCAGTTGATTCAACCATTACACTGGGCAAAAATTATGTAACCCCCACCATGCCAACCCCCGAAGCTTTTATTATATTCCATTACAGACAAGTCAAAGGTTTAACACTTTTTTTATACGGTGTAGAGCCTATTACAGCAGGTGTAAAACACGATTTGATAAAATCACGATGCCAATAAAACATGGTGGCAGTTTGGAGTTGCCTTCCTAATTCAGGACCAGCACTCCCCACCCACCGATATGATTGATTTGAAATTATTCTGCAAAGAGGAGGTCAGAATTCCTATGACGTGAGGATCACTGATCGACTCCTCACCAGTTACCGCTTCCACGGGTAGCACAGCCAGTATCTAGTTTTAGGGGGCAATTACTTTTTCATGTAGCATCATGTTTGTATTCCCCCCTAATAAATACAATTATTTAGAAACTCAGTGTTATATTTATATGGATTGTTTTTGTTAAATGGTAAAATAGGTTTGATGATCTGAAACATTTAAATGTAATAATTATGTAAATTTAAAAAATAATCAGGACAATTCTTTTTCATGGCACTCTGTTTATTTACGCATTTATAGTGGTATTTCAATGAAGACAATATCCATTGTGACCCGAACTTGCCGTTTCACAATTGTAGTGCTAAATTACAGTGACCACAAATGGATTTCAAAGACAAGTACAGAGGCCACATTGACGCAAACAAGTATGTTTGAGAGACTACCAACCGGTGTCTGTGAATGACTGGATATCATATGTAAGATCAATGTTCACACTCTCCGCATTCTCCACCTTCTTGAAAATGATCCCAATGAACCACATGGACACAAAGTCATTCCTGCAAGACATTTCAAGAAAAATAGACCTCATTTGACATTTTAAATGTGTTCATTTGTGGTACATTAATGTTAAAAGTGATGTCAAAATGTGTAATTGTATTGAGTTTTTATTACTTGGGAAGGAGATGATTGAAGGAGGGCGGGGATACATAAATAAAATGGAACTCACTCATTGCGGTTCTCTTTGGACCCAGGGAAGGACTGAGGATTGACATGCGCCAAGGTAATGTACTCATTCCTCTCCAGGTTTCCCACCAAAACTCGTATCTTTGACTCAACAAGTCCAATCCTGCAGAAAAATGCATTGTTTTGATTGATTCAGGTTATGGGCTGACATACCCCAAATACCTAACTCACGTGAAAGTTTGTTTCTACCAACAATTTTATTGTTTTAACATTTTTATATGATATTTTCCATACAACAAGTCACTTTTTAATCATAATAGGCGGGTCCCGTGACTTTTACTCCGGTGCAACTTGTATATATGAATATTAGATATCGGACCAGCACCAAAAAAAACACATTCTTCAATCCCATTGACTTTTTTTTTAGCGGTTGGCAAATGCTTTTGGTGCATTACCATTGTGCTTGTCCATGTTGAAGTTTTAACATTACATCATATATTTATACATTTAAACTGAAAAAAAAAATCCAAAATCTATCTACAATTGTTTGATATTCTTCTAAAAATGTGTTGTATGAATGATATAGTGATCCCTCGCTATTTCGCAGTCCTTTTATCGCGGGTTCAGTGCATCAAGGATATTTTCAAACATACTAAATATATATATATATATATATATATATATATTTGTTTTTTTACATATACGGTACATGGAGTACAGTACTGTATGTGTTGCTCTATGTAACTCGCTGTTTTGCAGCTTCTCGCGGACCGTTTGCAGACTTTAAAAATTATTATTATTTTTTTACCTGTTTATGTTGATTGAACGCTACTTCGCGGATTTTCGTTTATCGCGGGTGGTTTTGGTCCCAATTAACCGCGATGAATGAGGGATTAATATACTGCTATTCCTGGGCACCATATGGAGACATAGCAGCCTTGCAATTTGAGCAAGACTTCAGTGATCATATTTCTATATAATATAGCATATCTAAAGAATCTATAAAGTTGCGTTATTTCAAAGAGAACAACATTTTTATTAATGCTTCCCATGTGGACATCTACGAATGGTACTTACCATTCTAAATGATTTTCTTCTGTGGATGCACTGGCTGTCAACACGATATAATGTCTGTGAAACAAACAAGGTGTAGATCTCAGATTACAACATTTTAGCCGCCATGTTAATATGCTTACACATTACATACAACATAAATAATTTCCACATTTCTCCCACTTGAATAGCTTGAAACCCAAAAACAACTTTCACATTTGTCCTTCCTGGTACTGTACAGCCTCAACGGTCCATTATAGCTTTGCTGTACAGGAATGATCAAAAAGTATTTCTGTTAAAATTTTTTTCAATGAGTAAAATCAAATTAAGCAAATGGTAATAGACATGTTGTCATCTTTCTTTCATCTGGCTATACTTAAAGCGTACCTGTGTTGGTCAGAAGGAAAAATACATACGTTTGCGCGGGGGGACGCATCGCAGAGCATTTTGGTTACATTGGTTAGACAAAGCGAATCCCAATGAAGTTGGGACATTATGTTAAACATAGACAATAATGTTATATATATTATATATATATATATATATATATATATATATATAATATATATATATACATACTGTACACATATACACACACACATAGATTTGCCAATCATGTTCAACCTATATTCAATTCAATCCACTACAAATACAAGATATTTAAACTGATAATGAATATTTGTTAAAAACAATTAAGTTTAACTTTAACACTTAACGCATTTAATGTTAAAACGTAAAATTATGTTTGCAAATACAAACGTTTGTCATTTAGTGCCAGTGTGAAATTACGTTTTTGGTGGGGTTCTTTTTATTTTAAAAAAATGTAAAAAGGATTTGCAGCCCTTCAGTAATTATCAAGGCTTTGGGAATTATTCCAGTCTGATAAATCACCACTGGATGGCAGGAGTGGCTTTGATCAGATCTTGGTGAGAACATGGAAAAATACCGGCAGCTAAATTTAGAACAGAGCTTTTTCAAATCAAAAAAAGATGACAAAGACTAATCGTCATCCTTGCACAAAGGGGACTGCTTTCACATTTACAACACAAAAAAGGAAAGGTCAATGCAAATACACACCGAGTCCTTCTGTTCGACAGTGTGCGGTGGTGGATACACTAAGTGACTATATGAAATGAAAGGCTGATGCTATGTTGCCATTAGTACGCATGTACCGTATTTTCCGCACTATAAGGCACACCTGAAAGCATGAAATTTTCTCTAAAACCGACAGTGCGCCCTACAATCCGATGTGCCTATTATAAAGAGACCCTGACTCTCATTATATTCACTGTTGAGTTGTTTACCCATTAGTGTTCCTGTGCCATCTAGTGGTGATTGTAGCTGGAACCAATCGAAACCTCAATGGGTTCTGCCCGACACTAATTGACATGTGCATTTGCCAACTCACTCAGACAACTACTTTGTGAGCTCTGCGCAGCCATTATGAAACGACGATAATACCAAAAGCAAAAATAACTACTGACTAAACGGAGGAAGAAGATAAGCAATACTTTGAAGGATATTTAGCCCCTTCTTTGGATGTGAGCCCATGAAATTTGTGTGACTTTTTTTTTTTAATCAATTGTCTTCATTACTTTTGTATTTGTTTTGCAATGCCATTTGTATTTATATGGTACACAAATTTTCAAAAGTCATAAAGAATATAGCAATTCAAAATACTCAAAGCCAACATTTTTACTCATATATTTTTTCTTTATACGTTTAAAAAAAAACATTAACTTTGTCACCCCCACGAACTCTTTGATAACTTCTTCAAACTCACTTTCTTTGAAATGTTCATTTGAAAGTTTAACAAATATTTTATTACAGGTAAATTTCAGTTTATATGAAATTAAGTCTGATTAAATTACAAATTAATGCTTTACCTGGGGTACCCAACCGCCGGTCCGCAGGACATTTGGTACCGGGCCGCACAGAAAGAACTTGCCTTAATTCCGTTTCATTTATTTCGGAATACGAAAGATGTTTTATTTTGAAAAATTACCGGATTCTCCGTTACACTGTCTGTGTAACAGTTGACACACGTCAAGCCACGCAAAATAAGTAAAACAAAAACTGCTGGAGATCGCAAATGACGGCGGCCTTAAAAGTACGTTCGAGACAACTGGATTAAAGTTATGTCTGAATACTACTGAGATCACCAGAATAGCGCTGTTGCTATTTCCGGCATCCTACCTGTGTGAGGCGGGGGTTTTCTGCAGCAATGGCGACTAAAACAAAATTATGAAGTAGACTGGACATAAACCACACACTTGAGGTGTCATTGTCTCCCATTACCCTGAGATGGGACCGTCTGGTTGCAGAGAATCAAGCTCGGGGCTGTGGTGAGTCGTCATTTTCATGCACTTTGAATTTGCGTTGTATCATATTTTGAAGGCATTCAACATTACCATAGCGATCAGAGTGCTGTGGCCAGATTAGACGCTACTTGTGTTTATTATTATATTTCGAAAACCCCAGTTTTCATGCAGCTCATACCATATTATTTTGATGTATTATTTCCTCCACACCTTAAATGCCGGTCCCTGAAAATATTGTCCGACATAAACCGGTCCGTGGGGCAAAAAAGGTTGGGTACCCCTGTGCTATATAGAATATGATGTTCAGGACATTTGGCATTTCAATTAGGACCGTAAGACTAACTCAGGGGGCCAGATCTCGCCCGCCACTTCATGTTCTGTGGCCCATTAGAGCAAATTATGTACTTCGACTTAATGTTTCATACTAAAATACCAAAACAACTCTGGTCTAACTCAACACTTACTTGTATTTTTGGAAGAAATTGGGTGGCTCAAAGAGCTTTGGCCATTCAGCTTTTCCCTGAAGGATCTCATCTGTGACACTGAGACCTGGCCAGATGAGAAATAAGAGGCAAAACATTAATTGACTTATTCAAATATGTGAACTTCTTTTGAATTAATTGTCAGAGCAGTTACCGTATTTAAATTCCTCGCTCATAATGGTGCGTGTTGATGTGGAGACGTTGTATGTGGAATTTTGTTGGGGGTAGGCTGGAGTGATAATGGGCATCAGGTGATATCTGTCAGATGGGTTCACCTAAGGAAGAGGAAGCAGATCAAGTATTCAACAAGTAAATTGAAGAGGGTGAGGAATGTGGTGGTGGGGGGGGACCTTTAATCAACCCTGATGATATATTGAATAGTGTTTTCCATTTGTCGGATGACAAAAACAAATCGACTGTCATATTACACAGCCCTAGCATGACATAGCTTTTAGCATTCAGTTACATTGCAACCTTGCACAAATGCCTGACAATAATTTGAAGCACAAATGTTGTCAATTTGTCAAGTAGAAAAACTACAAAGGAAATTTTAGATTACCTTTTCGGTCTTCTGAAAAGGTAATTGTTCTAAGATCTCTAAGCGTCGTTTTGTGGCTGGGCTGCATTGTTTGGTCCTGATGTGTCCTGGTGTGTTTTACATCAGGCACCTTAGTGAGCAGATATACAGTACATCCGCATGGAGATGGACCTTAAATTCATGTTCATGTCAACTTTAATGTCTAATGTGCTACATGTGCAACAAACAGCACAGATGAAATTTCTATCCTCAGGAGAGAGAGGAACCGCTGCGGGTGCCCGCGCCGCCGTCAATAGAACAGTTAACATAACGGTGGACTTCACAGCAGTCACCTATTGGGACTCTTTCTTTCTGGAGCTCCTGGCTTAATGAAATCAGCTTTGTGTCATAACTCAAGTATTGGCTTTTGGAGACCCCCCGCCCACCACACAAAAAATAAAAATAAATACATACTCCAAGTGTAACCCTAGTCATAGACCAAATTCCATCCCAATGTGTTATCCTAAACATGTGGCGACAGTATTCCAGCATTATACTCACTCTGGGATCCCATACAGGTAGATTTAGATTGCTGTCCTCAGGTTGTTTCAAAAGCACAGGGTTTGGCCACTCCCTGAAGGGAAGGAGGGATATTTTAGATACAGTATGTATATTAGATATACAGGAGATGAAGCATCACATCTGTCAATGTATTAAAGTTAAAATCAGTAGAGGAAATGCATAACCAGCTGTGGAATGCTGCCATCAAATGAAGAAAGACAAGTTTACATATTTTCACACTGATTGACAAAAAGGGAAATTTATATAAGATATCCTTTATTCGTCCCACACTGGGGAAATTTACAGCCTCCAGCAGCAAGAATGTATGTAGAAAGAAGAAAGAGAAAAAAACAAACATCTTTCAATTAAATGCAATATGAACACAAAATGGATAAATCGCAGTACTATTTACAATTTTCCTTCACATCATTTAATTATTATTATTATTATGACTTATTTTTTATTCATCAGCCTGACAGCAGTCAGTAGGAACGAGCGTCGGTATCTCTCCTTCTGGCAGTGCGGGTGTAACAGTCTCTGGCTGAAGGAGCTACCAAGTGCTGTCAGGGCGGGCTGGAGGGGGTGGGAGGGACTGGCCATCATAGATTTTAGCTTAGTTAGCATCCTTCTGTTGCCCACCTCCTCCAGAGTGTCAAGGGAGCAACCCAGGACAGAACTGGCCTTTTTATTACAGGGTAATTAGAAATGTAATTTAATCATACCTCGCTGGAAGACGCAATAAATACATTTGGTTCAGCAGTGTTTCTTTGAACAACTCTATGCAAGTGAAAAACAACAGTAATCTCACCATTTGGAGAAAACTAAAAAGAATTTGTGGACGAGGGTGGCAGCAACAGCATTAGGGTAGAGTTGGCAAGTCCTTGCTACCAGCATGGCCCACGACACTCCACCCAGAAAGCCTAGCATGTTGGAATAGATCCCACGACCTGTTGTACAAATTTTACATTAAACTACCGGTACTATTAATACAGTATTTGAGTCGTCGGCTGTACAATAAAACAGAATTTATGCCAACATCTTCACGTGTGCAATAGAGTACATATGGCAAAAAAGCTGGCATACAAATAAAGATTCCACATTCAACCTGACAATCAAATCTTACGCTTTGCCCAAAGTTTGATGGCTCTCAAGGTCAGCCTGAAATTTTCTTTGTTTGGCACCAAGTAAAGTATTTCGTCAGTCACTCGACAACCTGTAATCACAAAAGATATCAGAAATCACTACATATAGGGGGCTTCAGATCCACGTTAAAAGCAATGGAACTGTTTTAATAGTTGCAACATCAGCGGGTGTGCTGCTGTGCTGCTCATGGTTGCGTGTGAGTTTCGCCATGTTTGTGTTCCTCTGCTTGTGCATTTCCGGCGAGTTGCACACGAGACACACGTCCTTATACACACGTCTCTGTATGCAAACTGTGTCACCGTAGAGACAGAAAATGGCATGAAAACTCCACGGAGCAATCAATGTATTCAAGTCAGCACATTTGACATTTCACTATGGCAAATAAGCCAGCTGCCGTACATACAAGTATTTCTGGGACTAAAAAAAACAAGACTCCTTGTGGGAAGAGTATGCGTAGAACACAAACCAATAGCCCATTCAAAGGATGTAACCTGATCGCGTTTATATGACTGAATATTCAGGTTAGAAAAGGGGTTAACCTGGGGTCTTATTAAGCTTTAAAAACCCAAGTAAGAACATTTTAGGGTTTTTGCACACTTTTACAAGGCCTTTGAAAACCCGAATACTGACGATATTGGGGATTTCAAAGTGTTATTGAATTCATATAAATCATAAGAACCATTTGGCTCTGAAAAAGCAGTTCCAATATAATTGCTCGGCCCTTAAAAAGACCATGTTCCACCACAACACCCGCCCCCTTCCAAAAGAAATCTGTTTTTTTTTTATTAGGGGAAAAAAACTAAACAAAAAAATCTCTCTCCAGTATTGTGGTGTACAAAAAACAACAGAATAAAGACTCAATAATTAAATATAATTAGAAGAATCTATCAGTTGAGGTACCACTGCATTCTGATGAAGGCGTATGGACTTCGCACACTTGCATCAGAATTCAACCAATAACTATGGTTATTGCTAGGATGGGTATAAGATAAGAAATCCTTTATTAGTCTCATGATGGAGAAATTCATGTATGTACTGTATGTATGCAAAAGAATGTGGTTTACCATTAAGACTTCGAATACAACGAATGTCGAGATTTCGTAGGATGGAATCCCCCCGGAGGTCTAGGTTGTCTGGAATGGATTGTAAGGCCAGTCTGGCAAAAAGCAGGTCAATCTGATAGGAAACAGAAAAGTAACAAAGAACAAAGGGGTATTTACGCATCATACAGAAATACTTTTTTTAACCATCAATCAATACCGGAAATCCGGAAAACAAAAGAAATATGTAATGTCCATATATTGACAACAACAAGTGACAGTTTTCATGTCTGAGATGAAGAGATGTATGTCAAATCAGAAAGGGTGCAATGTTAAATGTAACCACATACCACAAGGACTGGCGAAGAGTGGCAGAAGATAGAAAAACTGCTTCTACAAACAGGCTGTGAAATGCTTCTGAAGCACCACTGACATTCCCAGAGAACTAATCCCCTTAACTGCAATATCCACCTTATTCCTCAGGGCTCTGATGTACAAGCAATTGTGTCCGACTTGCTGAGCGACACCTGAAGGTGCAGTGAGCCATTTGTTTCGGCAGCTTTTGTAACTTGGAGCGTTTTACCGTTATTTCAAAGCAGTTTTTTTTGTTTCCTTTTATAAACAATCGCTTTAAAAAAAAGTCTTGCACAGATTGGGAACTTGTTACGCCGTTGGCAGTTGGACTAACAACCAGAAGACATTGAACTTGTGGTGAAAAAGAGCAATGTTTGGAACATGCACCCTGGCCAAAGACAGAATGTTGTTGTGATAAATGATTTGCAGCAACTACCAAGGGATGAGGAAGATGGAAGGATTAGGCTGAAAACCTTCACTTAAAAAGATCACCTCAACATACATGTGCTTATTTCATTTTGTGAACAAAATGCATCGAACGTGTTATGACAAACAACCAGAGAAGTTTCACCAGGTGCCATTTAAAGATTGAGACCAGTGTCAAGAACATCACGTATGATTTCATGTGTATGCGGGACACAAGACTTCAGAATTACTCCGGCAGCAACATGTAGAATTACATTTTTCTGAATAGTTAATATAGGTTTGTTTAGACTGTTTCTCCATTAAAGGGACTAATATTGATTGAGCTGATCATTGGCACTTATGGAATACGTCTGTCTGTAAAAATTGTCAGCACTAAAATTTACCCCCTGTAAAACACAGTTGTGATTTATTTTTTATTTTTTTGGGGGGGGGGGGGTACGCATGGGGTGGGTATACTCCAAGGAGGTGGAGTAATCAAACTAAACCTTGGATTTAAATTTAATATAACGACCGAGAACAATTGAGCCTACGATAAGCCTCTCTGAATGCATTGCGTTCGTATCTTGGGGACTTATCATAGAAAAACGGATTTCCTCACTATGTCATGAGTGAGCTATGGAGAGCCTAATCATTGTGATATTTTCAGAGGTTGGAATGGGCGTAAGTAGAGATGTCATCATAAATTTTGGTGCAGATCGATCACCGTTTCTGAACATTATTAGCGATGTATATACGATTATTACGAATGGACAAATTGTGTCCAGTTCCTCCGCTGACTTCCACTAAGACATGGGGGAGGGAGGGGGTCAGTGGCTATACTGCTGACTAGAAAGGGTCATTGTGAGATTAGTATGTGCGTTATTGATTACTCCTGAATAACTTAATAAAACAGAAAATGCAAAATTCATATGCACATTTCTACGCCTGTGAAAATATAAAAGCAATCTGCACAATATTTTGGATTTATTAACATCAAATGTGAGCTACTATGAAGAAAAGTATCACATCCACAAAATCAAAAATATTGTGCAGATTTTGTTTTGGTTGAAGTGGACAATCTTAGCAATGTGTATGTGAATTTTGGTGTCAACTTGTCAGAGTTTTCAAACATTTAGTGATGCAAAAGTTTTGTTACAGCTCCATAGGGAGACATGCAGTCAGTCATGGCTGTTATGTCCTGTTACCGGCTTGCCCAGGCAGAATTAGCTTTCGACAGCTAAACAGACAATGTTAGCAGAACGTGATCAGCTTCTTACCAACCAGACAAGGGGTTCTGTGTTGCGGACACCCGCCGGCCAGGCAGTCAAGAAGCTCTGTGCCTGCCGCCGGCCACGTTCGCCACCGCCGGAACACCTGACCTGAGGAGGTCACGTCGTGATCCGGACCTCCCCGTGGTGGCAGCCTGCCGTCCATGCAGTAGGACGCGGGCAAAACGATTGAATTCTGTCCAGCCAGAGATGCAGCCGTGACGTGGTGCAAGTGGGCCGGCCCATATGCATCAATTTCGCATAAACAGCTACGAGACAAACCCCGGAGGTCGGCGTGTAGAAATTTCTGATACTTGGAAAGATTCGGACCACGGGAATTCCAGCGATGAAGCTGACACTTGAGTATGGCCGTTTAAAACGCCTCATTTTCGGATAGGTGGTGGTATCCCATAGAAGTAGACTTGAGGGAAAAAAGTCAGTCAAGCTAGGCTTAACAGATTTTAATAAACTGTAGAGCATTCTAAGAATCATCTTATTAAAAGCCTCTCAGAACGAGTTGTATCTTGGTGATTTATGGAAAGAAAAAACTCTAAAGTGAGCCATGGAAAGCCTAATTATTTTGTGACATTTTCAGAGGTTTAAGTGGGCCAAAGAAGAGATGTTCACGTAAATTGATCTGTTATTTTGACAATATTAGTTATGTATTTACAGTAATTTTGCATGGACAAATAGCCCCCAATGGCTCCCATGACGCACACAAAGATATGGAAGGGAGGGGAGGGGGCATGACCATATTGCTCATTTTCAGTGGCCGATTTTAAAAGGATTTTTTAAAAATTGATTTCTCGAAAACAAATTGATACAACTGAAAATGCAAGGTTCCATTTTCCTGATTTATGAATAAATAAACAGAGCTTGTCATTTCAAAATGGACCATCCTGGCAGATAATCCCTTAATCCATAACTGTCATAGAAAGTGGACTCACATGAACGGTTGTCCTGTCAACAAAACATCAGTTCCGGTTCAAACTAGAGGTCAGGCCCATATTTCACACAAAAGGTTCATGGAAGCAAGGAATAGGGTGGATACTGAAGAAAATATGTGCGGTAATGTAGAGTTTAAAAGAAACTGCGCAATACCTGAATGTAAAAAAAAAAACACCTATCAACTATCATTTCAGAATAGGCTAATTTCTGTAACCAAGTATTTTCAGTATATTCTATGAACAACACAATTTTGCTCAAATGCTGTTTTACTTCTCGTCTTGAAGTAACTTACCTCTATTCCATCAAATTTGAATTTGATAACAGGAACAAATGCATCCTCAACAGCCTTAAAAACGAAAAGAAAGCCATGATCACAAGTGGATTCTATCAAAGTGAGTATACATGGTAAACTTAACATTTGACATATCGTATCCTTTTTGTAGCAACGTCTCTTTCTGTTATGTTACAATTTCTTTTTTAATTTCAAGGATTTATTTCTTTCCTGCAATTTTGAGAAAATTAGCAGTCGGACGAAGTGAGATGTTAGCTCAACAGTCAAGTCATTTTTAACTTTGACACAAGCAGAATTTTAGTCGTCAGGGTAATATAAAAAAATGATGCCTCAAACCTAAGGACAAACTGTTGATCCCCCCCGAGAACATTAAAAAAATTTCTTAGACAATTATGCTATTGGGCTAAATTTATGGACTATATAACAAACAAACTTGAGGTCAAGGTTGAAAGCACTTGTGCATTAGCTTAATTCAGGCCATCTGACACTACTTAAAATGTATTTAATATTGACAAAATAGAGCATGACTTACCCTCAGGTCCTTGATCTCTTCATGCTGTTTAATTTTCTCAAAGAAAGATTGAAAAAAGTCACTCCTTTCTACATGGCGAGGAGCCACACATAAGGCGTCAATATCAGCTCCTGCAGTAAACACCATCTGATCAGTAATATTCGTTAGAAGTAATTTGCTCATTATTAGAAAGCATGATGTGGAAAGACATTTTAAGAGAATTCCTCAGTCAAACAACGACATGGCTTTACTTTAAATTTGCTGCAACTTTGGAAGATTGTTGTTTTTTCTGACAGAAATTGAAATTTTCATTATAACTGAATGATTATGGTAAATAATTTAAATTGCACCCCCCTCCCCCAGCCCCCCCAAATTGAGACAGATTTGATTTGTGATTCCCCCGGTGCTTTTCTCATCTTATTTTACAACAAACAATCCAAGATCTGTTATGCATTATATGATACTAAGGTAAAGTCAAATTAAGCATTAATTAATATAAAAAACAGTCGATCCACAACAATTACAGGTATGAGCTTTATTCTGCCACACAAGTGTGATTTAAACATAAGCACATCCGATGTAAACAAATCAGTCGCTTTACCAATTCCTTCATCATTCTGTTTGATGAAACATGATACAACATGTAAACGTAGACTGCACTTCTTAATCACTCGATACACAGAAAGTTTGGTGAACCTTGCAAGGTGAAAAAGATGTTAGAGCCTTGTTAGAGCCTTGCCTCAATGTCTAATGAGATGGAAACCTCAATGAAATGTGGCTCAATCAAATAATGACCATTTCAACTGCAGCCTTTGCGATTACAAAAATCACATTTTATGAAATTGCTATTCTATTGCAGATGCAAATAACTGTTCTGCCCTAATTTCGATTCACAATTTTTTTCTCCACATATAAAGCTTCCTAATATTCACTAGGAACATTAACATTTACGAATGAGAGAAACTTGTATCATAACATCAAAATATTCCAAGCTATTCGTCGAATAATATAAGTTAAAAAAGGCAGAAAAAATGCTCTTCATTTTGATTTTCATTCATATTTTCCATTTTCATGTAAACGTATTTATTTCGTAGAACAAGTGGACATCTATGAAATAAATGTCACAAATTACAAATATAGTTCCTTATCAAAGCTAAACCTGTTTATAAACAAAAACAATGTTATTTTGGGACCTGCCATTGTACAGACCTCAAAATTCAGCACTCTACGGTTAAAAATAAATCAATGCAAATACATCGCCTATAGGGCTGACATAACTGATACATTTCCTTTTTAGGGGGAACACTTACTTAATATTTTTCACAACCTTTTGAGGAAACGACTGCAGTAAAGTTCTGTACCGGTAATTTTTGGTGAGCGTACTGCTCCAGCTGTCTCGGGTTTAATGGGTGCCTTCTCCAAACGGCATATTTGAGCTCCTTTGACAAATGTTCAACAGGATTTAGACCAGGGCTTATTCAAAACCACTTCAGATGGTTCAATGTTTTGCTCTTAGCCATTCCAAGCTGTTTTCAGCTGTGTGATTTGAGTCATTAACCTATTGGAAGACACTTCACCTCTACCTGAAACCAAAGCCTACTGACACGAAACAGTATATTTTCTTCATTTGGAGTGCCTTGATCATCTCAAGATTTGTTGTACCCTGCAGAGACTCAAGACATCCTAGGATAGGTGGAGCAATGAACCCCAAGAATATAGACAAACGTCCATGTTGCGCAACAGGGACAATGCGCTTTCCTGTTGATAGCCGAGCCAAAAAGCTCCAGTCTTCTCTTATCTGTCAAAAGGAAATTTTCCGAGAGCCTTTATAGCTTGCCAATGTACAACATACATTGGGAGGGGGCAAACTCCAGTCTAGCTTTTGTTATGATTATATTTCACTAGTGGTGTCTTCCTTGGTCATCTCCCACTTTGGCTCAATACAAGACACATGAGGCGACCAGACACTGATAGAGCTAGAGAGTTTCAGTTTGGATTTGTCTGGAGTTTGTTCTGGACTCTTTGGTTATAATTTGTATTATTGGTCTCTTAAATTTGTCATGCATTTTCCTCTAGCGGCCACATGCACGGAAGGTAGCTACAGTATCATGGACCTTAAACTTCTGAGTAAGTTTTTTCGAGATTGGTTTTAAACCACTTACCGTATTTTCACGACTATAAGGCGCCATTAAAAGTCTTAAATTTTCTCCAAAATGGACAGGACGCCTTATGGTGCGGAGCGTCCTTTATATGCGCCGAGTTCCAAAATCTGACTGACAGCCGACACGCTGTTTATATAGAGAAAAGGCGGAAGTGACTGTGGCCAGGCATGCGGGAAAGAAGTCGGCCAATCAGGGAAGGGTGGGCGTGTATATATACATATATGGAGAGGGAGAGAGAGAGAGAGGGAGAGAGAGGACAGGCAAGCTAGTCCGCCAATGGTGAAGGGTGGGTGTGTGGGCGTGTGGGCGTTTGGTTTCTAAGAACCCCTGAAAATAAATTCGACAAAAAGACACGCCTACGAAGCTCAGTTCAAACTTAAAGCCACCGGTTATGCTTTTGGCATGCGTGCCCATCTCACAGCAGCGGTGAAAAAACAAGTCAAGCAAATGAACTCTAAGCTTGCCGTTATTCCCGGAGGCTTGACTAAAGAACTCCAACGGCTGGACATCGGCATCAACCGGGCGTTCAAAGTGAAGTTGCGAACGGCATGGGAACAATGGATGATCGGTGGCAAACACAACTTTACAAAGAGTGAGAGGCAGCGCTTGGCGAGTTACGCCACAATACGCAACAATGAGAGGGAACGCAGCGTTTTTGATGGATTACGGTACTTGCACAATTGTTCAATTCTTTCTACACACACACGCGCTGCCACCATGTTTCGCTCTGTTCTTTACTTTCAAATGTGGGAAAGCTTCACAAGAGAGAAATGTTGACTTTGCTGTTGCTACTCCTTCTTTCCGCTCGGCAATGCGTAGCAACTCACACTAGCATGTGATGCATTCAATGACAACTGAGATGTGCAGTCCTCTGCTTCTGATACAGAGGATGAGGACTTTGATGGATTTCTGGGTGATGATTGATTGAAAAACGTGAGAACATTGTACGATGGCTAAATAAAATACACCCGAACTCAGTTCTGCTTTCGTTGCCTTTTTAAAAACGTGTTTTTATCTTATCTGTATGTCTTGGCATGCTACCGTATGCTTCAAGCTAACGTGTTAGAGTGCGCGCATGCATGCCGTATGTTTAAGCTGGCGTATGTGTTACCACTGTAAAACTGCGGCCATTCGTAGGGTGCGTCTTGTGTATGTGTAAAATACAGAAATGTCACCCATTAATGAGGCTGCGGCCATTAGTACGATGCGTCGAATAGTCGTGAAAATACGGTACTTTTAACATGATTGTCTAATCACCCGAGACAACTCTCTTCTTTGCATTCTATAGTCTACATTCAGTGTGGTTCAACAACCAGCAAAGTGACTACTTGTCATTGTTTGAATAGGCATTAGAGAAACTGATTGCAAAAGTTTGAACATGCCTAGGATGCCAACTACGGACATAATTTTGGGATATATACAGTATATGATACGATACATGGTTAATCCAGTGTTGTTTACTATAGAAAGAAAATAGCTTCATCTTAATTAATACTAAATTAGTCTTTTGTCACATGATACAGTAAAAACGCCAATGTCCATGGCGTACTTTTTTAAGCCTCATCTTTTTTTGTCAGTGCCATTTAAAATGGGCAACCCAAAGTACATTTGTCTGTTCATAATGAGCCAAAATTGACCACTTTCACACTTATTCCCCAAAGCAGACCGAAATTTATTTAAAAAAAAAACATTTTAGAATGTGTGACATGACATACCTTTCGTGTGCACTCCAAGACGATATGAACCAAATGTAAATATCTTGCCCCCAACACTGCTTATAGCCGAGGGTGGAAGGTTCTGTTGAAGACAACAGGATTTAATTTCCCCTCTAATTGCAAAAAAGTGTCCTGGAGTACGACCGCCATCTATTGAGGAACGTCACTGAAGTAGACATCACTGGCTAATCTCAAACAAATTACAGTAGCGTTTGACCCTCACACAGCTAGAGACACTCCCGAACTTCATGTAACAAAAAAAACAAAAAAAAATTTTTTAAATAAGATTAACCCGGCATTATAGTCGGGAAGGCGTTATTACATTACATTATTTTAGTGAACCACAATTACAGCGGAATGGTCAAGGAAAAAATTTGATTGCAATGGCCCCATATTCATACTTCTGAAGCGGTGGAAACTGCAGAGTCAAGTGCAACCGAATACTAAAGGCCAACATTCCTTTAACTCATTGTCTTCCAGCTGTTTGCTATTTTTGGTTGTGAAAGATTAGGTGTTGGCATTTTCATTGGCTGTAAACATTTGCCACGATATGTGGTATGGCAGCCAAAGTAGTTGCAAACGATTGGCAACTAACAAAAACTAATTGCAGAAACACACACACTGCACAAACTAATAGATCAGATACGCCTGGTCGCCTTAGGTTATCCAACATACCTTTAATTCACTGATCTCTGCAATCCATTCTTTGACAAAGTTATTCAATTTTCCCAAAACAGCAAGTCTGAAAAGAGAAGAAGGCAGAGGTCATTACATTGAATACTTTAGATTAAATTTTCCCCAGCTATTTAGCCGACTAGAGCAGACCAAAAACAAGGTTAGTAACTTTAGTTAGTTACTTAGTAACAGACCCACTTATACAAATAATATTCAAGAGAGGTGTAAATAGAATGCATACACTTACCTGTGATTTAATTCCTCTTCATCTTCAAACACTCCAAATGGCTTCATAGCATCGCAGAGCTTCTTGGTGTACTGGTGGTCTATGTCTCTTGGAGGTGCAAGGCTAATTGCAGAAGTAATACCATAGTGTTTCTGAGGCTGCTGCCCACCAGGCATGTTGCTGCAAAGTATCAGGAAATAGAATTACAAAAAACAGACAGCGAATGAGAATAATAATGTATTTCTCATTCAAAGTATCTATATTTCCAATATGTGTACATATTTTTAAAAAAGCAATTGTTTCCAATTTTCCTGAAAAGACCTCAAATACAGCGTAGCACCCAAACAATACGATCTGCAGATATGAGTTCGTGGTTTAGTCGGGCTAATGAGCACTGCCATGCACACACAGCGCAAAACTTCCAATTTACATGACACTTATACATGAGTCGAACGAACAACTTCATTATCATTCACATGAATCAATCAAAGCTTATTAAACTCGCAGGTTACTTTAGAAACATGTTTAGGTGTCATTTACAACTTCGCCAAGTTGCAGCACACACGACAGTGAAGCATCAAGCTGTACCAAATAAATATACGCTATCCTGAACGACACATCCAAATTTCACCCATTCCAAGGACATTGAAGACTATGACTAAACAATTCAGCATCAACTGAGCGAGCGAGCGTTATAGCAAAGAGGTCGCGAACAGGTTGGAAACACGAGCGGGCTAATTTAGCATGAGCGTAGACGTTAGCGTTCTGTTACGGTGAAAATGACTTGTTAAGCAAATTTCAGACGGACTCCGACAGTTGACATACTGTCCCAGCAAAATTTCAAGTGAACCCGCTTCACCGCGTGGCCTCAATTAAACAATAGTTAGACAAACCACAATGTAACGGCCTAGCCAACAATCGATAGCGACAGGCCTTGTTATGACAGTTAGCTATGCTAACGCTAGCTTTTAGCCTATTATTTGACTGTTAAACGCGAATAAAATGCTTACTGCTACTAGGTAGACTCCCTAATTTGACTTACCTTGACATTTCTTTCATGACACCCAAAACAGATGAGCTTTATTCTTGCTGCGATGCTGTGAGAAACTAAGGTCAGATAGAAGAAATAATAACAGCCCCGACCCGATTACAACAATGGTCACTTTCCAGAGAACAGTTCAAAACCTTCCAAATGAACCGGAATCACTTCTCATAAGTTTACATTTCCGTTTGAAATCGTGAGATATCCCAATCTTACAAAATAAATCTACCAAAAGTCACAGGAATTCCTCAAGGCGATTCGTTTAACACGCGCCGGGGCACTGTTCGGACCCTTTTATTGGAAACTACAACTCTGCAGGCGTTTGTGGGGATTACGTCGGCGTGCAAGGCAGCGCGCTGCAACGTCTGTACGGCCAGTGGATCACGTGACTCCGAGGCCCGCCGTTCAGCACGGTGTGGTATTGTTTGCTCGAGATCTGTCATGGTGGTTTCTGCCATGCAACTTAACACAAACGATTGCAAATGTTAATGTGATTGTTTCGTCAGTTTCGTAGCACTTGGTAAGTAAGTAGAAAAACGTAGTACTGTTTTTCATTAGAATGAATAAGAAATGACAATACAATTTCTATTTTCAAAGGAAGTAGAAAGAAGTTAAAAAAAATCTAGTCCTACCCCTTACTTTGTGTATTTTAATTGATATAAACACACTATAGGGCGGCACAGGGGTTGACTGGTTAGCATGTCAACCTCACAGTGCAGAGGTGCAGGGTTATATTCCGGCTCCAGCCTTCCTGTGTGGAGTTTGTATGTTCTCCCTGTGCCTGTGTGGGTTTTCTCCGGGTACTCCGGTTTCCTCCAACATTCCAAAAAGATGCATGGCAGGTTAATGGAACACTCTTAATCAGAGGTCGCCAACCTTTTTGAGACTGAGAGCTACTTCATGTGTCCTGATTGTGTGAAGGGCTACCAAATTGAGACAAGTCTGAAATATTTGTTCATTCATTCATTTTCCGAACCGCTTTATCTTCACTGGGGGTCACGGGGGTGCTGGAAGCTATCCCAGCCGTCTTCGGGCAGTAGGCGGGGGACACCATGAACCGGTTGCCAGCCAATCGCGGGGCACAAGAGACGAACAACCATGCGCGCTCACACTCACACCTAGGGACAATTTAGTATGTTCAATTAGCCTGCCATGCATGTTTTTGGAATGTGGGAGGAAACCGGAGTACCCGGAGAAAACCCACGTAGGCCCGGGGAGAACATGCAAACTCCACACAGGGAGGCCAGAGCTGGAATTGAACCCCGTACCTCTGCACTGTGAAGTCGACGTGCTAACCATTGCACTACCGGGCCGCCCACATCTCAAATAACATTTGTAGAAATTACATTTAATAATATTAGAATGTGTTATATATGATTTTAATTTTCAGGCTCTGATCATCATAAAGATGTCTCACAATACTGCCGTGTTTGCATTTTTAAATCATAATTTCTACGAGCAAATCAGTCTCCTAGCACTGGCGGGCTATTGGTGTGGTCCTCACGGGCTACCTGGTGCCCGTGGGCACCATGTTGGTGACCCATGCTCTAAATTATAATAATAACAATAATAATAATACATTTTATTTATAAGCGCCTTTCAAGACACCCAAGGACACTACTAACAAAAAACACAAAACAATACGGGTTGAGCAGCTCTCTATATACTATATACTCTATAATTATACTGTATATCCTCACTCAAGTTGTAGATGTACTTGAGCCCATTCCAGCTGTCTTTGGATAATAGGTAGGGTACACCCTGAACTGGTTACCAGCCAATCGGTTGGCATCCATAGACGAACAACCATTTGCACTCACAATCACACCTTGGGACAATGTAGAAGACAGTGGAGAAGGAACTAGACATGCAACTGAAAGATGGAAAGGCGGAAAGGGATATCAAATGATCCATGGAGGAAAAGGAATTAAGTGATTATACACATAGTCCATCTATCCCATTACTGTAATCCACATTAAATCCCAAAGAAGCAAAACCTTCTGATAATCAATGAAAGCAGATCTTTGTTGCCACCCGAGTACAGGTTGTCAGGTAAATAAATCCCACTCAAGCGTAGATTAGCCTTCCCCGTTTGTTACTGTTCTCATGACAATAAAGGCCTTTCTGACACCCTGGAACACAGGGTCATGCCCCAATAACTTTGGAGGTGCAAGTGTTTATAGTTGAATGGGGCACATGCAACAAGAATTGAAACACTGATATTGTACAGAAACTTGCTTCACAATATAACTCATCGCACCGTATGTTCTGTATAAGACGAACACTCTTATCTCAATCACTCTTGTTTACACAAAAGCAATCTTCTATTCATCAGACTGCCTGTCTGTACACACACACACACACACACACACACACACACACACACATGGTCATGAGGGCATCAAGCCAAGGCAAAGACAGGTGCTGGAGCCCCCGACAGTTTATAAAAACGAACAGGCAGAGCACCACCCAAATGCACAGGACACACACAGGTAAGCCAAGCTTGTTGCATTCTTTCTGCATGATTGCATTTCAATTAAATCTTTGTGATCATAATGCTATGAAAACATTTTTCTTTCTTATAGCACTCACCAGCAGTAACTTTCAACTGAATGGCATAATAAAAATCTTTTGACAACTTAAGTGTGATTATTAACTATTGGTGGCGTCAACAGTTCTCTGAGTAAGGCCAGCTTCTTGCCCAAAATCAGTTGTAATAGGCCGTTGTTCACACGTAACTCTGAGCACGATAAACTGCAAAAAAATGAATGTACAGTATTATCGTCTTGTAGATCATGTTGTACAGAACATACTTGTGACATTTGTTTCCACAAAGATTATGTGATCTTGTTTGTTATGTAGGTCTGTCAAGTCATGGCCCTTCAAATGCTGACCTTGTTTTTGGCCGCCTATGGTTGGTGGATGCACTCTACAGGTGTCTTGTTTTGTGTTGTGTAGATTTATGTATTGTATTGTTTTTTATTGTATTGGTTGTCGGCGGCTCGGTAGTTGACTGGTTAGCGGATTGGCCTCACAGTGCAGAGGCAAGGGTTCGATTCTGACTCCGGTCTCCTTGTGTGAAATTTGCATGTTCTCGCCTTGCCCGCACGGGTTTTCTCGGGTACTCCAGTTTCCTCCCACATTTCAAGAACATGCATGTCAGGTTAATGGAACACTCTAAATTGTCCCTAGGTATGAGTGTGAGCGTGGATGGTTGTTCGTCTATGTGTGCCCTGCAATTGGCTGGCAACCAGTTTAGGGTGTTCCCCGCCTCCTGCCCAAAGACAGCTGGGATAGGCTCCAGCACGCTCCGCAACCCCTGTGAGGATAAGCGGATCAGAAAATGCATGGATGGATGTTTACCTCAATTTTAATGGGTGATTTAGTTGTGAATGCAACATAAGGCGTGGTAAACTTAAGGTTCTCTTTACCCGAAATATGGTTCAAATTTACCCAAATAAAGTGGCTGCAAATCGTTAGCCTACATTTGTTGAATATATTCTATAGCTTGTTTTTTAAAGTGCTTGAGCCTGTTGTTAATCAATTAACGCATTATTGAAAGTGGTAAGTAATATAACAACTGAAAGATTTTTGAGGCCCTCTCTGTAACACTAGTTACTCAACCTGTGGTTAATAAACATGAGTGCGCTGTGCAACTTCCACTGAAAACAATAATTTTTAAAATAAGATGTATAGTCTACTGAAAAAACCTATTTGGATCCAAATGATTTCATTATGTGCAAACACAAAACCAATAAAATCTGAATAATCTTTATTGGCCAAGTATGTAAAACACACAAGGAATTTGTCTCCGGTAGTATGATCTAGTGAGTAAATTCACCCAAAACTTATTTCAGTGTTGTTGCGTTATTGTGTAATTGTGGTGTCATCATGTTCAGCATCCAATAAGGTGCCAGGATGTCACCTGACCACCCAAAACGTGAGCCTGGAAAAAGAAGGATGCCTCTCTTGCCACCTTGTGGAGACGACCATCTGTTCTGGATACTGTGCCACAGAGGTAACGTTCCCTACATGTTTCCCTCCAATTACAACTGCATAATGTAACAATGTTGTATATGTTCTCTTCCATGCAGTACCCTATCTACTACGGCCTCCCCAGCGAAGAGCCTCTAGTCTGTATGTATGACGATATGCGCCACCAAGAGTTTGAGCTCTCTAATTGCCTTCCAGGTGTAGACCCCGTGGTCAAGTACCCTGTGGCGTTAAGTTGCAGTTGTGCTGCCTGCTCCATCCTCACGTCCAACTGTAACGAGGAACACAAGGAACCCACTAAACCAGACTTCTGTACTCAGCTCCATGCTCAGTAATATGAGACCTTTGTGTCACCTCCATATGTGACATTGTAGAATTGATCAGAATAAAGAGAGCACCCTCAGCAGAAACAATGCAGACTTGTGTTTTTGCATGTTTACATACAAATTGTTTACTACTGAACATATCATATCAATGTGGAGGAGCATTTATACACAATTACGTCATTAAATAATCATTTGGAGGTGGCATGGCTCCAGTGGTAGAGTGGTCATCTCCTAACCCAGTTTGGAGGTTCAATCTCCGGCCATGTCGGAGTGCCCTTGAGCAAGATTCTTAATCTCCAGTTACTCCTGTTGCAACTGGAGGTAAATGAGATAATAGTCTGCAGCTCTTTGAGTACCATAGACACAAATTCACTGTTCAAATGCAGCCCATTTATCAATGGAATGTGTCCTTGATTAATTTAAAATATTAATGATGCATTTTAGAAGTATAATTTTTCACAATTTATTGTTTCGTAATCATTGGTGCGGTGCTTTCTGAATTTGTTTTATCTGTCAACCTAATTATATAATTACACGACTTTATTTATTTATTTTAATTAACTTTTTTAAAAAGTTTACAAATAAGTAATCATTGAGTTCCAACACAATTCCTGTTTCCGTGTTTGTGCTGCAACTGTACTTTATGTTGTTATTGAGCCCAGGGACGGGAGGGGAGAGGCTATCAGTTATTCGGGGCGTATTCGGAAATCGCGCGCACTAGTTCGGAAATTTCGACCCAGGGCCGGGCCAGCTTCCAAGCAGAATGCAGGTGCTTCGGGCCCCTGGCCGCCAGAGGGTCCCCAATATGAACATGAATGCAATTTTTGATGGAAAACACCAAAGACGTCCGTGGTTATGAGTCGTAGGGAGGACGAGCATGACGCTAACACGCGGTGAGAAGGAAAACTTAAAAATAAACTTCATAATGCATTAGTGATGTATGATGTGATTTGTGACATAATTTTGACATTATGATGATTAGTGATTCGCGAACGAGCCGGCTACGAGAGCCGGCTCTTTGAAGTGAACGATGGGAGCCGGCTCCTCATTGGGAGCCGGAAGTTGTGGGTTATATACACACACACACACACACGCGCGTAGCAGTTTAGAGAAGGGGGAGGGGTTAGAGAAGAAACACACACAGCAGCACACTGAGCAGCACACTGAGCAGCACGCGAACAAGACAGACGAGGAGACGAGGGAGCTAGTTAGTGAAAAAAAAACAACACGGTGGAAAGTAGAAAGGTGAGAAAATGGATAGGAAACGCAGTGAAATATGGACTCATTTCAATTTAATTGATAGTTCAAAGGCAGCGTGTAGACTGTGCAAGGTTAAAATATCCCATAGATCAGGCTCCACAAATTACCTGCACAGGCACATCAGAAATGTCCACCCATCAGTACAATTTGAAGAGAAAAGACAAGCAAGGGAACCAGCTATTAATGAAGGTACTAGTGTGTCTGCAACTGTTGCTGCAATGTCACAACTGCCTAGATGTACAACCCAGAGCTCTATGAGCCACTTTATGCAAAAAGCTATAAAACCAGCAAAACAGAACACAATTGATGAGGAACTGGGCAAAATAATTGCAAGGGATTTTCATCCATTTTGTGTTGGCTGTGCGTTGTCGCAACATCTGTCCCCGCAGAGAGAATCTTCTCCAAAACAGGGCAAATATTAACAGAGGAGAAACAGGATCAACCCCTCAAAGCTGAGGCACTTGGTTTTTCTTCATGCCAATCTTCGCTAAAGACAAGCTAAAACCTTTACCTGGATGCTGTCACGTTCCGTGCCTGCCAGCAGGTGGCGGGTTTTTTCCCTCTGCCTACTGCACACCTGCTCTTAATTCCAGGGTGATTATCAGGCCTTTTTAAAGTGGCTCTGGCAGCTCATTCACTGCCGGAGAATTCCACGCCGTGCCATATTCTCTCGTGCTCTATTTCGCTATTTGTTATTGACTCGTTGCCTTCTTGCCTTACGGCCGATACTCTTGTGATTCGCGTTTAGACTCTAAGATTTGTACTTATCGTATTTTCGCCAATTCAGGCCCTCCTCGTGTTTTGTTTTCCGCGAGCGTTTTCAGTTGTTTTTTCCTTCTTGTTACTCCTGGTCCTTATTTGATCAGCGTTTTTTGTTACCGTTTTTCCCTGTCGGGCTCTTTCTGTTTTTTGTCATTACAGACACTTTTTGTTTGACAAGATTTTCTCGTTGTCTGCTTTCCGGGGATCCAACCCTTTACTTCCTTGTTCTGCACGGAGCGATCTGTTATCGCTTCGGGCAGAACGTGACAGAATTCTCCGGCCAACATGGATCCCGCAGATATCGAGAAAATATTGTCCGCTCTTACCCGACAAGAGCAACAGATGAGTCAGCAGGGCCAAGCCATTTCGGAACTCCGAGGCGCGGTCTCCATGCTGGCTCATCGGTTCGACGAATTCGAACCTCGTTTAGTGCGGGTGGAGGAACGGAGACCCCCGCCCTCCGGGGGCCGTCCAGCCACCCCGGAAGCGCCCCCCTCACATACCACTATGTCGAGGGAACCATCGCTTCCACACCCCCCTCGTTACGGGGGTGAGCATGGGCAGTGTGGCCACTTCCTTCACCAGTGCTCACTCATATTCGACCAACAGCCATCTGCCTACGCTAATGATGCCGCCAAAGTGGCCTATGTGATGAGTTTGTTGACAGGTCCGGCGGCGTCATGGGCGATTGCGACCAGCGACGCCAAGCCGATTCTCCGATCGTCGTTCCCTGAGTTCGTGACAGCATTTCGCCGGGTGTTCCACCATCCCGTGCGGGGCCGAGAGGCAGAGGGTCGGCTACTCGCCCTCCACCAGGGAAGGCGATCGGTCGCAGACTACTCTATCGAGTTCCGGATTCTGGCAGCACAAAGCGGATCCGAGCTGGGTTGTTTTTTGGAGGAACTCATCGATAGAAAGCGGGTTCGTGATCTCGATGGGCGTCTCCTGGCGGTCGTTACACATAGAACGGAGCCATTGAAGTTCCAACTTTCTGGTAACCATGTTGAGCATCGGCGTTTTCTCGTAATGCGGTCCCGCAACGCTCCTCTCATCCTCGGGTTACCCTGGCTCAAGGTACACAACCCCGTAATTTCCTGGGCGCGCCCAGCAATTGATAGTTGGAGCCCATACTGTTATCAACACTGTTTACAGTCAGCCGTCGGGGGATACGAACGTGTCACACCCCCCGAGGATATCTGCCTTGACGGAGTGCCGGATTGCTATTGGGACCTCAAGGAGGTATTCAGCGAGGACCGCGCGCGTTCTTTACCTCCACACCGCCCCTACGATTGCGCAATAGACCTGCAGGCGGGCGCCCCGTTGCCGACCTCGCGGCTGTATCAGGTGTCTCAACCTGAACGCGAGGCGTTGACGGAGTACATTAACAGCTCGCTCGCTGCAGGCCTCATTAGACCTTCACGTTCACAGTTAGGGGCGGTTTTTTTCTTCGTGGGAAAGAAGGACAAGACCCAGCGACCCTGCGTCGACTATCGTGGGTTAAACGAAATTACAATAAAGAATAGATACCCACTACCCTTGTTAGATTCCGCCTTTGCCCAATTGCAATCCGCCACCGTTTTCTCAAAATTAGATTTACGCAGCGCTTACCACTTGGTCCGTATCAGAGAGGGAGATGAATGGAAGACCGCTTTTAAGACCCCTCTGGGCCATTTCGAGTATTTAGTGATGCCTTTCGGGCTTACTAACGCTCCTGCCATATTCCAAAACCTCATCAACGACGTTTTAAGGGACATGATTAACATCTTCTGTTTTGTTTATCTGGACGATATATTGATTTTCTCCCGGTCTTTACATGAGCACCAGCAACATGTTAGGCTGGTGCTACAGCGCCTATTAGAAAACCGGCTCTTCGTCAAGGCAGAGAAGTGTGAATTCCATGTTCCCGTCATCTCCTTCCTGGGGTTTATCATTGAACGGGGTAGGTTGCGAGCAGACCCCATTAAGACACAGGCAGTCACAAACTGGCCGGTTCCAACTAACCGCAAGGAACTGCAGCGTTTTTTGGGGTTTGCAAATTTCTATAGACGGTTTATCCGTGGCTATAGTCAAAAGGCGCTCCCCTTAACCCGCCTTACATCTGTTAAGACCCCATTTAAGTGGGACTCTACCGCGGACGCGGCATTCGCAAACTTAAAGGCGGCGTTTACCAGTCCCCCCGTACTTCAACATCCTGACCCTGATCTTCCCTTTATTGTAGAGGTGGACGCCTCGGATTCAGGGGTGGGGGCGGTGCTGTCTCAACGCTCTCCGATCGACCAGAAGCTGCACCCCTGCGACTTCTTCTCCCGTCGACTCACAGCGGCCGAAGCCAATTACGACGTGGGCAACCGTGAACTGTTGGCTGTTGTCTCCGCCTTGCAAGAATGGAGACACTGGCTCGAAGGGGCAAGGGAACAGTTCACGGTCTACACGGACCATAAGAACCTCGCTTACCTCCGTACCGCCAAGAGACTAAACTCCCGTCAGGCCCGGTGGGCCTTGTTCCTCACCAGATTCAACTTCATTCTCACATACTCCCCCGGGTCGAAGAATACCAAGCCCGACGCCCTTTCCAGTCTCCACGACCCTACGGGAGGGGATCGGCACCCGGAAACCATCCTCCCGGCTCAGTGCATCGTGGGGGTCGTCCAATGGGAGGTTGAGCAGCGGATCTAGACTGCCCTGGAGGGGGTTCAGGTACCGGCGGGGTGTCCAGCGGGGAGACTGTTCGTGCCTCCGCCAATGCGGTCTGAAGTTCTGCAGTGGGGACATGGGTCGAAGGTGGCATGCCATCCGGGGGTGAACCGGACGGTGCAACTCGTCGCACAGCGGTTCTGGTGGCCGGAGCGCCGGAGCGACGTGACGGAGTTCGTCAAGGCCTGAACCTCCTGCGCATGCGGCAAATCTTCCCATCAACCTCCGGCGGGATTGCTCCAGCCGTTGCCCATTCCGCCACGCCCCTGGTCCCACATCGCTCTGGACTTCATTACGGGCCTTCCCTCCTCCCGGGGTCGTACGGTCGTGCTCACGATCGTGGACCGCTTCTCCAAAGCGGCTCATTTTGTGCCCTTGTCCAGGTTACCGTCGGTGCTGGAGACCGCCAACCTCCTGGTCAAACACGTTTTCCGTCTCCACGGCATTCCAACTGACATTGTGTCGGATCGGGGGCCCCAGTTTGTGTCTCGCGTCTGGAAGCGGTTCTGACGGTCCCTCGGAGGTACTGCCAGCCTGACCTCCGGCTACCACCCCCAGTCCAACGGACAGGCGGAGCGCGCCAACCAGGATCTGGGGGCGGCCCTCCGCTGTGTGTGCCTCCACCGTCCCGCATCATGGGTCGACCACTTACCATGGGTGGAGTATGCACACAACACCCTCGTCTCCTCCGCAACCGGCCGATCACCGTTCATGACCGCTTACGGCTACCAGCCGCCACTGTTCCCATCACAGGAGGGGCAGGTGGAGGTTCCTTCCGTTCAGCACCATCTTAAGCGGGCCCATCACATGTGGAGAGAGGCCCGGAACCGTCAGATCGCAGATCGTCGTCGGCGTCCGGCCCCCTCATACGTGGTGGGACAAAGGGTGTGGCTGGCTACGAGGGATCTTCGCCTGGCCGGCTCGTCGGCGAAGCTGGGACCCCGATTCACTGGACCATTCGAGGTCGAGGCCGTCATCAGTCCAGCTGCAGTCAGTCTCCGGCTGCCACCCACCATGAAGGTTCACCCCGTCTTCCACGTCTCCCTACTCAAACCCGTGTCTTCCAGTGACTTGGCTCCTCCTCCCACGCCGCCGCCACCTCCGCGGGTGGTCGAGGGTGGTCCAGTGTACACAGTGCGTGCCATCCTGGACTCTCGGCGCAGGGGCAGGGGTTTCCAGTACCTGGTCGATTGGGAGGGCTACGGGCCGGAGGAGCGGCAATGGGTGCCTCGCTCCTGGATCCTTGATCCGTCCCTTCTGCGCGACTTCCACACCTCTCATTCTTCCAAACCGGGGGGTCCGCCGGGAGGCGTCCGTTGAGGGGGGGGGGTACTGTCACGTTCCATGCCTGCCAGCAGGTGGCGGGTTTTTCCCCTCTGCCTACTGCACACCTGCTCTTAATTCCAGGGTGATTATCAGGCCTTTTTAAAGTGGCTCTGGCAGCTCATTCACTGCCGGAGAATTCCACGCCGTGCCATATTCTCTCGTGCTCTATTTCGCTATTTGTTATTGACTCGTTGCCTTCTTGCCTTACGGCCGATACTCTTGTGAATCGCGTTTAGACTCTAAGATTTGTACTTATCGTATTTTCGCCAATTCAGGCCCGCCTCGTGTTTTGTTTTCCGCGAGCGTTTTCAGTTGTTTTTTCCTTCTTGTTACTCCTGGTCCTTATTTGATCAGCGTTTTTTGTTACCGTTTTTCCCTGTCGGGCTCTTTCTGTTTTTTGTCATTAAAGACACTTTTTGTTTGACAAGATTTTCTCGTTGTCTGCTTTCCGGGGATCCAACCCTTTACTTCCTTGTTCTGCACGGAGCGATCTGTTATCGCTTCGGGCAGAACGTGACAGATGCTGCTTTTTTCTTTTTGTTTTACAAATTTTAATTCTTATGTTGTTTTACTGTAAATAGTTAAAAGCGTATAAATATACACAGTCAGAGATTGGAACTTTTTGACGACCTTGTTTTGAGATGGGTCTTTGTAGTTTGCTTTTATTTTTGTAGCACGTTGTGTATGTTGAGTATGTTCAGAAGAATATAATCAGAATCAGAATCATCTTTATTGGCCAAGTATGTAGAACACACAAGGAATTTGTCTCCGGTGTAACACGCTGCACTAGTATCATCGTAAACAACAAAATCATTGAACCATTTTAGAGTAACCACTAGTTTTGAAGTACCATTTTGTGGTGCAAGAAGAGTGACTGTCAGTGACTGTTTAAGGAGTTAATGGCTAGAGGGAAGAAGCTGTTCAAGTGTCTACTGGATTTGGTGCGCATGGATCTGTAGCGTCTGCCTGAGGGGAGTGGCTGAAAAAGGTGGTGGGCAGGGTGCGGGGGATCCAGGAGGATTTTCCGTGCCCTTGTCTTGATTCTTGCAGTGTGCAAGTCCTCAAGAGTGGGTAGGGCGGTGCCAACGATTTTTTCTGCCGTCCTAACTGTCCGTTGAAGTCGGATTTTGTCCTTTTTTGTGGCGGCCCCAAACCAAACCGTGATGGAAGAACACAGGATTGATTCGATGACTGCAGTGTAGAACTGTCGTAGCACCTCCTGTGGCAGGCCATGCTTCCTCAGCAGCCTCAGGAAGTACATCCGCTGCCGGGCCCTTTTCAGGATGGAGATGGTGTTGACTTCCCACTTCATGTCCTGGGAGACTGTGATTCCCAGGAACTTGAAGGTCTCAACGGTTGACACAGGGCAGTTGGATAGTGTGAGGGGCAACTGAGGAGAAGAATGTTTCCTGAAGTCCACGATCATCTCTACAGTTTTGATCGTGTTCAGCCCGAGGTTGTGTCGGCCGCACCAAAGCTCCAGCTGCTCCACTTGTTGGCGGTACGCAGACTCGTCGCCGTCTTTGATGAGACCGATGACCGTGGTGTCGTCTGCGAACTTTATGAGTTTGACAGCTGGATCTGTTGAGGTGCAATCGTTTGTGTAGAGAGAGAAGAGCAGTGGCGAGAGGACACATCCCTGTGGGGCACCAGTGCTGGTAGTGCGTATTGATGATGTTGTTGCTCCCAGTCTCACCTGTTGTGTCCGTCCCGTCAGGAAGCTGAGGATCCACTGGCAGATCGTAGGGGACACACCGAGGTGGAGTAGTTTGGGGGTGAGGAGTTCCGGGATGATGGTGTTGAACGCAGAGCTGAAATCCACAAACAGAATCCTTGCGTAGGTCCCTGTGCTGTCGAGGTGCTCGAGGATGTAGTGCAGACCTATGTTGACTGCGTCTTCCACAGACCTGTTTGCCCGGTAGGCAAACTGGAGAGGGTCCAGCAGGGGTCCAGTGACGTTCTTTAGGTGATTCAGCACAAGGCGTTCAAAGGACTTCATGACCACAGACGTCAGGGCGACAGGCCTGTAGTCGTTCAGTTCCGATGTTGCCGATTTCTTGGGAACTGGGATGATGGTAGACTGTTTGAAGCAGGATGGGACCTCACAAAGCTCCAGGGATCTGTTGAAGATTTGTGTGAAGACCGGAGCCAGCTGGTCAGCGCAGACTTTCAGGCAGGAGGGGGACACTTTGTCGGGCCCCGGAGCTTTCTTGATCTTTTGCTGCTTGAAGAGCCGTCTCACGTCCTGTTCGTGGATCTGTAGTGGAGAAAAAGAGGGTGGGGGGGCTAGGTAGAGTGGTTTCTGGTAGAGGTGGGTGTGTGTGGGAAATGGGGGTGTCCTTTTCAAATCGGCAGAAAAACATGTTTAGTTCATTAGCAAGACCCTTATTGTTCACTGTTTGGGGGGATGGCATTCTATAGTTAGTGATTGCTTTCAGGCCATTCCATACAGATGCAGAGTCGTTAGCAGAGAACTGGTTTTTCAGCCTCTCTGCATAGCTTCTCTTTGCGATGTTAATTTCCTTTGTCAATTGGTTTCGGGCATGTTTGTACAGTGCCCGATCTCCACTTCTAAATGCGGCCTCTTTCTCTTTCCTGAGTTGCCTGAGTTTGGGAGTAAACCATGGCTTGTTATTGTTGAAGGAGCAGAACGACTTCGTTGGTACACACATGTCCTCACAGAAACTGATGTATGATGTTACAGTGTCTGTGTATTCATCCAGTGTGCCCGTTGAAGTTTCAAAGACGCCCCAATCAGTGCAGTCTAAGCATTCTTGTAGAGCTAGCTTTGCTTCATCTGTCCATTTTTTCACAGTCTTAACAACCGGTTTAACACATTTGAGTTTCTGTCTGTATGTAGGTATTAAGTGGATTAAATTGTGGTCAGAAAGACCCAATGCTGCGCGGGCGACCGATCGGTATGCATTTTTGATTGTTGTATAGCAGTGATCTAGAATGTTGCCTTCTCTGGTGAAACAGTCTATGTGCTGCTTATATCTGGGAAGTTCACGGTTAAGATGTGCTCTATTAAAATCGCCCAAAATGATCAGGGGTGACTCTGGGTATTTTAGTTCGAGTTTGTTTACTTGTTCGGCTAGCGTTTGTATCGCCGTGTTAGCGTTAGCTTGTGGCGCAATGTAAACACCGACTAGTAAAAAGGAGGTGAACTCACGTGGCGAGTAGAATGGCTTGCAGTTTAAAGACAGCGACTCCAGGTCCGGGCTGCAGTGTGCGTCGAGCTTCGTGACATCAGTGCACCATTCTTCGTTGATATAGAAGCAAATCCCACCACCTTTCGATTTCCCCGATAGCTCCGTGTCGCGGTCGGCTCGGAGAAGGCGGAAGCCGGGTAGATGTAGCGCGGGATCTGGAAGTCCGGTCACTGAGCCAGGTTTCAGTGAAGCAGAGCGCAGCAGAACGTGCAAATGTTTCGTTGGTCTTTGTGAGGAGAAGAAGTTCATCCATCTTGTTTGGCAGAGATCGTAGATTAGCAAGATGGATCGATGGGAGCGGGGTTCGAAATCCGCGCTGCCTGAGCTTGACGAGCACGCCGGCTCGCTTCCCCCTCCTCCGGCGGCGTCTCCATGCTCCGTACAGCGCAGCCGCTCCGCTCGCGATTAGCTCCGAAAAACCTTGTGGATTTTCGTGTGCTGGTGAAAAAAGACCGAGCGTAGACTCCCCAATGCGCAGCAACTTTTCCCTCGTGTAAGTAAGGCGCTCAGGGTCGCCAAAAACAAACGAAAATGACAAAAACAGGGATAATACTAGGGAGCGTGTGACCGAGGCTGCCATACCTGTCGGCGCCTGATGACGTAAAGCCATATAAATAATAAATATTTGATATGTCTATTTTTTGCATTAGTACTTCATTTTACACATAATATTACGTCATTTATGGTATTAAATTTATTTAAGCAACAAAAAAACTGAGGAGCCATTTGGGAGCCGAAATGGCCAGCTCTTTTCAATGAGCCGAGGCAAAAGAGCCGGCTCTCTAAAGGGAGCCGAATTCCCATCACTATTGTGCAGCACAGGGTAACGCTCCACCCCTCAAAAAATGACAGCAAAAAGCTGATTGGTCAGGGACAAAGAAGAGTTATTATTGGTTGGAAAAGACCGTCAATCAAAATTAGGTTTCGTTTCTTGTGAAACGAAACCTAACTTTTGCAAGTATCTGGAAGGGAGGGGGATGGTGGGAGGTGGAGAGGGAGAATGGAAATGGGCCGAAGAAATAAAGCTCTGAATTAAGCTCCCTTGACAAGTGAGGTATGCGAGACTGCAAGGATTTATTTTCTGTGAAATTTAACCAGTTCCAAGAAATGGAAAGTGGAGGCTCTGGTTTTAAATCGAACTTTATGTAGCCAAGTCTCTGGAACTGGTTGTATGTTGTATGTTTTTAAAAGTTTACAAATAAGTAATCATTGAGTTCCAACACAATTCCTGTTTCCGTGTTTGTGCTGCAACTGTACTTTGTGTTGACCGGTTTGTGCTGACCGGACTTCCAGGGACGGGAGGGGAGAGGCTATCAGTTATTCGGGGCGTATTCGCTTTTTATGTATTAAAAATTGTGACTGTTTGGGGCCAGAACAGGCTTTGTGTTGCGAGCCAATCTATGACTTGAGAGAGACCTTCAGAAACACTGCCACTCGAGCGAAGAGAATTGGTTTGCAGTAGCTGCAAATTCAGAGCCTGTGTGCCGTGAGCAAAAATGTTGTCTGTCAAGGCTACATGCACACAAATGCAGTTTCTCAGCTCCATTTTGAAACATCAGATGTGTTAATGTTCTCAGAGCCTTGTGTCAGTGTACTGCAACCTACCCAAAACAAAGTCCTGCTCACAAAGTAGGGGAGCCAATTATTGACCAAAACTGAAATACTTACTACTTAATACCTTGACATTAACATAAATACATCATACATTTCAGTGTGAACAACATATGGCGCAGAGTTTGCAACAAATCCTTTAAAGCGGTGGCCCAGTTTTAGGTTTTGAGGACTCAGAGGATAACAGCGACCAAGCCAGCGGCAGGTGCGGCAGCAATGGTTGCACCAACTGAACCTGAAAAAAGAGGTCACACTTTAGAATTTAAAGCTAGTCAAACACAATGCTATCCCAGCCATGAATTTGATTTTAGCCTTCTGCTAAATCTATATTGAATCTTGATTTATAAGCTGCATCTAGTTTCTATCTCACTTGACTGGAGTTTATGTCACGCAACTTTGACAGGCGAAGTGCACCAAGAACTGGTGACTAAGCTGATCACATGGAAGAAAGACAAAAAAAACAACAACAAAAAAACCATTCACGCTCATTTGGGCTGCAGCTATGGAACAATTTCTAATTTTGAAATCTTATTGAAAATTATCACAAATAATGAAATATTCAAGATAATATATTTAGCATCGGTATAAGAACATTATGTATACACAGAGAAAATAACGCATTTCACGTCATGAATAACCCACGTGACGGCAGAACCACAGTAGCGATTTTGCCAACTAAAATGGCACAGTTGAGTAAGCGTGGTTTGTTTAAAAAAATGATAATTAAAAAATAATGGCGCTCAGATCAATTGGCCACATATGGTGAAAACGATTTCCGTGAAAATGTACGTGATCAGCATCGATCCATCAGAAGGGCTATTCACACGGCACACATTTGCTGCACCGAGATATTTTGTTGCTATATATTTGGCACCGCAGCAAATTGTGTGGAGCGTTCACACGTACAAAGCCGCTGAGCGGGGCAGCCCCGGTACAGTGTCGGGGCTGCCCCACTTGCGTTCACACGGCAGTTTCTGCAGCGGAGCAAAACGGCAGAAAACAAACGAGCTGTTGTGTTGGTTCTTTTAAAACGTACTGTATATACACAACTCAAGCGACTACTGGACCGGCACGTCCTTCTCCTTCTCGGTTTCCGTGCCTTCTGCTCGAGAGTGACCGCCCAAGAAAACGTAAATGAACGATGACTTCAATGACACTCAGAAAAGCAAACACTAATGCGCCAAACAGAAAATCAAGAGAGGAGATCACAAAATAAATTCTATGGGGGGCGGAGGGTTGTGAACAAACAACAAAGGAACAAACAACTCTGAGACAGTCCAGTCTCCTACAAAAGGAAAGATGTTACTAGCCAAGTCTTGTGTCGTTATGAAACAAACACATTACGGAAGTCCGACAGAGCACGAAAGCAACGCATTCTCGCCATGCGTACTCTTCACAATCATTTGCTCTAGAGCAAATTTAAACCAGTTGCGTTCACACGTGCAAATTTACACCGGTGCTGCTTCGCAAACGAGCATTTGCTCCGAAGCAAATATTTTACCCACCTCCCTGAGGTGGGTCAAATTTGGTCCGGTATAAGCTCTTTTCCGGGGCTACGCCGGAGCTAATTTGCACGTGTGAAGGGTCTACTGGGGCAGCCCCGGCGCAGCACCAGACCAAATCTTGCCGTGTGAACAGCCCTAATGCCGATCACAAAGGCTTTGTTGAGACTGCTAGCTAAAATTCGATTTTAACCCATCCAGATTGAAACTGGATGGCTCTTTTGTAGTCTGAACAGTCACAAAGCACAAGAACTCAATTTATTTTTTATGAAGGCAGTTCATTCGAACTTCAATAACCAGAACAATAGTAGCAAAGGCGGCTGTCTTGGTTTGGCCGCATAAGCTGCAGGACTTTGGCACATGGAGTAGTAACTCAACATGTATGTATGCATGTACTGTATACCTGCAGCTGCTGCAGTGCCAGTTGCAACTCCAGTCTTGACGAGAGCTGTGATCCCCACTGCAGCTGGGTAGCCAATGGTGGCAATCGCAATTGGTGCAAAAAGCAAAATTCCTCCTGGACAAAAGCAAGACAACACCGAGAATGACAGTCAAACACATATAAACACTAACACCGAGTTTGTTGAACGTATTTTCATCGAAATCTTTTTTTTTTAGTTTGTATAAAAAATTCAGGCTGCAAGATAATGATAGTTATGTAAGAAAAGCTGCTTCCTGGTGCAATTTACAATTGATTAGTCAAGTAATTGCAACTGCTATTGTTGATGAGTCGACTAGCAAAATAATCATCTGTGGCAGTCCTTGTTGAGAATTGTTATTACATAATCTGTACAGACTGGGTTAATACTCTTATTCATGTGACATGGATAAGACTTGCCGGGAATGCAGAAAATGAAACCAAATTAGAAGTGTGTGTATGTGTGTGGGCCGGCCCGGTAGTCCAGTGGTTAGCACGTCGGCTTCACAGTGCAGAGGTACCGGGTTCGATTCCAGCTCCGGCCTCCCTGTGTGGAGTTTGCATGTTCTCCCTGGGCCTGCGTGGGTTTTCTCTGGGTGCTCCGGTTTCCTCCCACATTCCAAAAACATGCGTGGCAGGCTGATTGAACACTCTAAATCAGGGGTGTCCAAACTTTTTGCCAAGGGGGCCAGATTTTATGTGGTAAAATGTCGGGGGGCCGACCTTGGCTGACATTCTTTACATTGAACAACAATATTGTTCAACAAATTTTAGTAAGCCAGTCTGTTTCACATTTCCATTTTTATTTTAATTTCAACAATCTTAAGAATTTCTTTTGGTTCATTTGAAACAGGTATATCACATGCAACTGCTTATTCAATTGACTTTTTCTTAAACAGAAGTCTCCTGAGTGCAAATTGATTGATTTGAAACATAAGATGTTGACTTTCATGTTGACACCATGACTTTTCAATAGTCACAAAACCTTTGACTCGAACAACAGGGAAATGAACAAGCAATACATGAGTGTGAGTGCGAATGGTTGTTCGTTTCTGTGTGCCCTGCGATTGGCTAGCAACCGATTCAGGGTGTCCCCCGCCTACTGCCCGAAGACAGCTGGGATAGGTTCCGGCACCCACCGCGACCCTAATGAGGATCAAGCGGCTCGGAAGATGAATGAATGAATGAATGAATGTATGTGTGTGTGTATAAGGGATTCATAAGCTCCGCCCACCCAACTGAACCACCTGCCACCCACTCACTAGCCAAAGTAAAACCCTGATTCACAGCTTAATTTTACCTTCTGAATGAAAGAGAATTTAACACTTGTGCTTGTAAAGAGCATTTAACACTTGTGCTTGTTATTATGCTTACCTGCTGCACCCGCTGCGCCCGCAGCAACAGCCAGTGCTGAAACTGAAACACAAAAGAGATCAAATTTCATTAGAAAAGAAAATGCACTTTGAGATAAATATTCATTTACCCTGTCTGCCGATTTCGAAATAGGCTCGGAGCGCCCACTGGTTCACTCCACCCGTTCGGATATTCTGTACGAAACTCAAATTGGCCGTTCGGAAATTCAGATTGAAACCAAAACAGTGCCAGTGGAAGCACTAGGCGTCAAGTAGCACAGATGGAACCATTTCAACCACGACCTGCTGATTGGTTAAAAACATAACATTTCTGTAATCACACAACAATTATTTAATGTTAAATTACAGTTTCGTGACTGTGAGAGTGGAAAAAAATACAATGAATGGTCAGAAGCAAGTAACAGTGGACAAACATGGCGCAGTTTATACCACTAAGTGGTTTTGTTTTCAACGTCAATAAAATCAAATGTCGCCACTGTTTAATATTTAATACCGAGGATATGATGTGTAGTAACTTTAGCGTCATAAAATGTTTTTGTTTTTTAGTATCTACGACTAAAAATCACATTTGGCCGCTGACCAGTGAGTCTTACTACGGTATAACGTCCACGTTTGCAAGACGACGCGGATTAATCCTCAATATTGACTAAAGAGTTACTACTACTTACGAAGTCCCATTTCGTCCGTGTCGTTTCACCCAGTTAAACAACTTGGTGGCTTGTCCTCAGATAGCGGACTGTGTTGTAATGATGAGGGAGGGGTGTGAGGACAGATATGAAATCGAAACAGTGGCTTGGTTCGCTTTTTTGACGTTGTTACTAGTGATAGGAATTACGGCTCCTTTTAGAGAGCCGGCTCTTTTAGATCGGCTCCCTAAAAAAGCCGGCTCTTTCGGCTCCCAAATGGCTCCTCAGTTTTTTTGTTGCTTAAATTAATTTAATACCAAAAATAGCGTAATATTATGTGTAAAACGAAGTACTAATGCAAAAAAAGACATTATGTCAAATATTTATTATTTATATGGCTTTATTTATATTCTTCTGAACATACTCAACATGGAGTGCTACAAAAATAAAAACAAAGTACAAAGACCCATCTCAAAACAAGGTCGTCAAAAAGTTCCAATCGCTGAATGTGTATATTTATAAGCTTTTAACTATTTACAGTAAAATATAAGTAAGCTTTGAATACCACACAACAAATTATAAATTAAAATTTGTAAAACAAAAAGAAAAAAAGCAGCATTCAGGTAAAGGTTTTAGCTTGTCTTTAGCGAAGATTGGCATGAAGAAAAACCAAGTGCCTCAGCTTTGAGGGGTTGATCCTGTTTCTCCTCTCTGTTAATATTTGCCCTGTTTTGGAGATTCTCTCTGAGGGGACAGATGTTGCGACATCACACAACCAACACAAAATGGATGAAAATCCCTTGCAATCATTTTACCCAGTTCCTCGTCAATTGTGTTCTGTTTTGCTGGTTTTATAGCTTTTTGCATAAAGTGGCTCATAGCGCTCTGGGTTGTACATCTAAACTTTTAAAATCCAATTTTTTTTCACTAACTAACTCTCTCGTCTCCTCGTCTGTCTTGTTCGCGTGCTGCTCAGTGTGCTGCTGTGTGTCTCTTCTATAACCCCTCCCCCTTCTCTAAACTGCAGCGCGCGCGCGCGCCTGTGTGTGTGTGGGTGTGTGTGTTTGTGTGTGTCTGTGTGTGTGTAAAACCCTCCCCTTCCGGCTCCCAATGAGGTGGGAGCCGGCCCCCATCGTTCACTTCAAAGAGACGGCTCTGGGAGCCGGCTCGTTCCCGAACGACACATCACTAGTTGTTACGGCAGTACGTGCTGGCGTGGCGGCTGTCCTGACTCGTAGTTGGGGCCAGTTTGTATCGCTGTCACAAACCGTTGACACCAATATCAATCACACCACCCCGAAATTATGTTAAATTGTTAATTGGACGCAAGAACAACAACAAACGAATACAAAACTAATGAATGAGGCTGACAGACACCCGAGTGTCTTCTGGCAGAGACGCTCTCGTTTGACGTCATCTTTTGGAGCAGTTTCCTCGCCTTGCATTTGCAAAATAATAACGAATGGAAACGGGTTAAGTCCCGTTTTTTTGACATTTGCGGTTTGTATAATGGATCGAAAATATCACATTAGTGATATAAATTAAGGAAATTATGAAGACGGTTTGCTGGAGGGGAAAATGTGTTGTGATGAACCAGAACAGCAGACAATTTATCGGAATCAGCCTTCGATTGAGAACGAGACAAAAAATTATGTCAGCGCTGCGTCACAACAAAGCTGTACTTCCGGTTGGAGGCACGACGTCGACGAGCAAGGAAAGTGTCTAGACCTGTATTTTGAAACACTACAAGTACGCATGTGGTCTATCCTATCGTCTTCCAACCGTGGTAAGACTTAGCACCATTGTATTAAACCCACCCAACACCGTATGTTGGCTATAGCTTATAAACCTTTCTTCGAGCACATTTAGCTAAGCTCCAGTGGCGCAATCGGTTAGCGCGCGGTACTTATATGACAGTACACTGTAGAGCAATGCCGAGGTTGTGAGTTCGAGCCTCACCTGGAGCAGTATTTTGCACAGTCCGTGTTTCTTTTGTTCGGTATTTTCAATGCACTTATGTTGTGATATTGGTAGTTTTATGCAAATTAATGCATCATTGTGATCTATTCTGCAATGACAATGACAGGCCTAGAAGTCACGGAGAACCCCGAACAGTAGTATTTTGTTTTTACTGCCAGTAGGGAGCAGCCTTTGTCTATTTATGCAATATATTCGAACAGCAAGTTTAATGTAAAATAAATTCCCAAATAGTGAATGAAACGAGGAAAAGTTTAAATGTGTCGACTCATTTAATTTTGCAGTTGCTAAACTTTTTTCTTCGGTGGAGGTCACCACTGTTTGAGCTGTGTTGTTCTATTTGGAACCCATTTTGATTCCCTAAAAACTAAAACCTGAGTAAATCATTAATTCAAAAGTAATGTTTTTTTTAATAAATGATGTACTATTTGAATGCATTTCCAATTCCAACTCTCCTTTATGAGTTGAGGAGTCAGTTCTCCATTTGTACCATCCAATGTGTTCCAACCTGCATTTGTCACTGTTCAGTCGTTGCTGTCACTCAGGAAGAGTAAGTGATGAATATAAAATACAATATAAAATAAAAAAATTGATGTTCTGCCAAAATATTTTGTCACGTATGCTGCGAAATGATTGGGTTACGTTAATCGGTTGTCTTGGATTACATGTATTGAAAAGCATAACAGCAATGTGTTGATTTGCTATTTCACCTTTTTTGAGTGAGTGCATCAGGTTTCCAGTTCACCATACCTTAAAAAAAACTATGCCTAAAGTTCATACATAGAGTATGTTTGCATTATATTTGCTGAATTTATTCCCATTTATTCGATATGGTAAAAACATGTTGCATTTTATTGGAATCTTGCATTGGACTTTCTTCCATCCATTTTTCAAACCGCTGATCCTCACTCCGGTTGTGGGTGTGCTGGAGCCTATCCCGGCTGTCTTCAGGCATGCCATTGGTCTTACATAATGAAAATTTCTATATTAAAATGTATCATCATGTTTTTTATAGGATTATTTTATTGAGTGATACCTACATGCTCATACGTCCATCCATCCATCCATTTTCTCTTCTTCCCGATGAGACACTTTAGAGTCTTCAAACTGCAAGAATGAAAACGCCACACAATATGGCCTGTGCTAAGATTCTCACCCAGGACGTCTTGCTGTACTAAGCACTCAACATGTGTTCCACTTTTCTGCACAAATTAAAGCAATATATGATTTGTATTTGCACATACAGTACTGTCTGAAAGGCCAACTGCTATGACTAACTATTATTGCACGTACTTAATTGCACTTTATCTTTGAAATGCACCGCACTCCTTGGTACGTAGTAATTTCATTGTAATGATTTTTGCAGGGCTAAAGTAATACCTTTTCTCTCGTTTCTATTAAAAAAAGAATGCAGTTTGTAGTTCTACCAGCAAGGGCTGCTGCTGCCCCCAGTTTGCCTCACTTGTATTTACCGACATGGAACGAACTGAAATGACTGCATGGATATGATTGGCCGTGTGGAATATTTGAACAAAAACAAATATCTATCCATGTGTCCTCTTATGTATTCATATATCGCACAAATTGTTATCCAGAGGGACTTTCAATGAAAAAAACTTTTGGTTTCTGACCATATAGAATAATAATAAAAAACATTGGACAATGTATGTCGTACAAAATAATATGGGAATGTTAGGCTGAAGCACCATGAGATCACACAGTTGTGTAAGCTTATGTCATATTATTAATTATCATTTTATGTTTGAGCATCATATTATTTCATGTTAATATCATCTAAGGGCGGCCCGGTGGTCTAGTGGTTAGCGCGTTGACCTCACAGTGCAGAGGTATCGGTTTCAATTCCACCTCCAGCCTCTCTGAGTGGAGTTTGCATGTTCTCCTGCGTGGGTTTTCTCCGGGTACTCCGGTTTCCTCCTACATTCAAAAACATACATGGCAGGCTTGAACTCTCAAAATTGTCCATACGTTTGAGTGTGAGCGCGACTGGTTGTTCGTCTCTGTGTGCCCTGCGATTGGCTGGCAATCAGTTCAGGGTGTCCCCCGCCTACTGTCCGATGACAGCTGGGATAGGCTCCGGCACCCCCGCGACCCTTGTGAGGATAAAGCTGATCAGACGATGTATGAATGAATGAATGAAAACATTTTATCTATCTACATGTACATATCTATCTATCTATAATATAAAAATATCCCACCCGCAAAGTGATAATATGAAAATGTTAATATTTGCACAGATTTCTAGAAAATAATTAAATAAATCAATAACATGTCGCATATGAATATGTACAGTATCTGTTTCCTCAATCATTCTTGGTAACACTGGTCAACAGCAAAATTTAATCAGAGATAGCTTCATGTGTTCCTTACATTATTTTCCCAGTCCAACCGGTTTTTGAAATCTATTCTTTTATTACTATTTAAGTTTAACATTCAAAGCTTGTGCAACGCGGATTTTACCATGTGTTGTATTTTATGGCTATGGCGTTTAAAAATTTTTTTCCACCTGATACTGAACCTAGCCCTTAATTCATAAATATTGCTTAATATCTTACTGTTACATAGCATATACTTTTGAAATGAATATTGTTATTATTGTTGTTGTTTTGAAAACCTGATGTGCTTGAGAAAAACTAAGGGCAGATTCGGAATCTGCAAAAAAACGAATCTACAAAAGTTTATTTGCATCTCTGACTAAAAAGAAATCTAGTCAAAGTTTTTTGTTGTAATTATTGGGGGAAATCATGAACATGATCTGTCTCTTCAAATGTATAAATATAATTGATTATCACCACATAATTGAAGGTCATGTTTGCAAATTTATTATTTCAGAAGTGTATTTGAAACCCCTTGGTAAGGCAGGCCTTTACCAACGGGGCTTACAATAGTCAACTGCATATCAGACATTTAGCTTGATGTGTGCACTTAAGAGGACACTCAAAAAGGAGCATCCCTGGGATGTGTCGATGACACAGGTAGGACACTCGATCATTTGCTTTGCCTCGGTGCATGATGTGATGAATCATCATGCATCGTAAATGACTCAATTACATGTCTATAGCACAAAATAGTCTCATGTAATATTTTGAATGACTTAGATGCTGAGAAACTAAATGTTTCTGAAAATCGCTAGTTTTGTAACGCGATACTATCGACACTGCCAGCTAAATACAAATCGCCTGAATGTCATTTTGGATGTTTTCTGTCGGGAAATTGTGAAGAATGAACTGAGGTTTATAACCTGTTCTGTGGATGAACTTGGAGTTTTACAATGGTATTTTTTTACATGGCACAAAGTGTACCTGTCGTTTTGTAACTTAAGACTGCCTTTTAAACAATCCCTGCGAGTTTTAAGGTGTACCATTACGCATTCACTTTTGTACTTTCATACAAAATGTCAATGACCACTCGTTTGTTTGATAGCCCTTTTTTAAAAACTTGATTCTTAAGCATGCACAAATGAGTTTCTTAGTGTGTGCCCAGAAGAGGCCTATCAGAAGTCTTAATTTTCATTCATCCATTCATTTTCCGATCCATTTAACCGAATAAGAGTCGTGGGGGGTGCTGGAGCCTATCCCAGCTGTCGTCGGGTAGTAGGTGGGGGACACCCTGAACCGGTTGCCAGCCAGTTGCAGGGCACACAGAGACGAACAATCATCCGCGCTCACACTCACACCTAGAGACAATTTGGAGTGTTCAATCAGCCTGCCATGCAAGGTTTTGGAATGTGGGAGGAAACCGGATTACCCGGAGAAAACCCACGCGGAGAACATACAAACTCCACACAGGGAGGCCGGAGCTGGAATTGAACCTGGGACCTCTGCACTGTGAGGTCGACGCGCTAACCACTGGATCACCGGGCCACCCTTCTATTATTTCAATCTATTTATTAAAATAGATGAAAAGCATAAATATGTAAGCTGATCTGTTGTCAATGTTGAAAAACATGCAGAGCATCTCCTTTATGGTTGGGGAGGAGGGCCTTTATTTGATGGTTAGTCCTGGGGCCTATGAGTAATAGGTACAGGCTGCTCTGGCCCTTGGTATTAATCAGTCCCCAAAAAGTAGCTTTCACCTTCAAAATGGTTGGTGGGCCCCTAATTTAGAGTCTTCTGTTAACCTAGCATGCAAGTTTTTGCATAGTCGGAGTTAAAAAAAATTATAATAATAAAAAAGCTCTTCTCACCATACTATTCAGTAAAAAGAATTCTCTTATTGTGCAATAAAACTCCATGTTTCCAAATGACTGTAAATATACTGTTAAACGGTATATCAGATTTCCCAATAATTTTAATGAGTATCCCGTTTAGGGTTAATGCACAAAATTCTCAAGTCTTGTCAGGCAAGGAGGTGGGTATTTTATGACGCTTATATAAAAGAAAACAATTCCAGACTTGGTCATGAGATCATATAACCACACTGTGCACGAACTATTGGTTATGAGTTGAAAACATTGTAATTGTATTGATGTGAATGTGTAACTGCCCGTGAGTCATACTATTCTCATGAGAAGAAAGTTTGGAGTGGAATGTTGGGATTTACAAAGAGATATTCAGTCACGTAGCCAATGGCCCAATCTGGCCTACAACACAATTATTGTATCTCAATACTTACGGTATGACTTTGTTGGTTTCGTTTTCTTGTTCCAAACATGCAAATCTGAAGGAAACAATCAGTGACAAGTTGACCAATAATTGAAATTGTAATACACTTGGTGCCTTATGGTATATTTTAGTACATTTTAGGACTTGTATCCAAACCTTCCTTTAACATGCCACAAACCGCAGAGCATGTGTCCCAAATTTGATTAAACATCTGTCTGCCATTACCAATGAATTTGATTTCAGTGTAACAATATGACAGCTCCAAAGTCCCAACTGTAAAGGTATAATCATCATTATTATTGTTTTGTCATTCCCCTACCCTCCCTCCATTGGACTCTCAAGCCAAGAGAAACTTCGGTGTTGCAGCATTTATCAAGTAGCCAAAAGGAAATGATGAAATTCTGCTCGGCTAAACGCCAACAATTTAAGGATGTGTTTGTACATGTGTCTATTTGCTGCGTTGGTCTTGACATAAAAAGGTTCACAACAAAAATCGCATATATACAGCAGTTTTGATGATTAGAAGGGGTACTTTAACTTCCTTCCTGCTGGCCCAATGGCTGCTTCCCCCCGCCCAGACTCCCATTACATCAGTTTTCTGTTTATTTAGGCATGGCTATTTTTTACATTAATGTTACACATTTAATCATGGAACATTAATATCACATCAGTACGAGGACACCATGACACTGGACTTGACTCCTCTCTTTATTCATTCATTAAAATAGGTTGGTATGAGCAAATTCATTCTTGTGCACACAGACTCAAACCAAGTCTGTCTTTTTCTTCCAGGGGATTTAAAGGACTCCAGCATGTTACCTTTATGGTATCCCTGGTCAAATATCAAACATTTTATATACATAAGTTAGAGTTAATGAGTAGTATGCACGTATGTGCCCCTTCCAATGTTTCTATTCCAAATACAGCACAATTCTACACGTTTATTTTTTATTTTTTATTAATAGAGGAAAAATGTGTCCACACCTGGGGCCTTCCATAAAGCTATGATGCATGAGTATTGACAAGTAAGTTGGAAACTATATATTTTCAAAAATGATTGATATTCATAGTTTTATTTTGTTTACCCTGCACGTTTTGGTTGACCCTGCGTTGTTATCACAGCCGTTTTTCTTTTTTCAAGGGAGGACTGAAAATAGCAGCAGTAACAGAAAGCAGTATATAAAAATAAAAAGTCATGTTAGACAAACGGCAGAAATAATGATGTGGCTACCTTACTCCCTACAATTTTACAGTATGAACCTGAAATGTGACCACTCTTGACAAGTAATGACATGTCTAGTACCATGTCAGTCAAAGGATGTGGGATCTGGAGATAATTGGTGGAGGTTGTGGAAAACCTGGTCTGATAAGGACAAGCATCCATCCAATGTTGAAAGGAATGCATTTCATATCTTGAAACCCAGCGAAACAGGCTGAACTTCTAGTTGCATACGCTTTGCTTTTCCATGAACTCATGACGGGAAGTGCTCAGAGACACGACGAATACACGATATATACGAACCGAGTGAAAGCTACTGCGCTAACCGCTTACACTTAGTCAACTTGCTCTGTTCAACTTAAGTCCTTTAGGTTTCTGAAAAGCATTTTTAAAACGGGATTGTCACCAAAATCCACAAGATGTTGTGGAAACATACAAGACAAGACAAGACAAGTTACAAAAAGCAATCGGCGTTCAACCTCGTCAACATTCATCATATTGATCACATTCCTTGACAAAATGGCAGCTAATTTCAACTACACTTTATTTGGCAATCCAAACAGCGAACTCAATTTGAAAGCCTCATTTTCTGTACTAATGCTCGGAGAGAAGTCTAAGTTCAATCAAATGCAATATGAAGGACACCCTAATGTATCATTTTTTAACGCTCTGGGTGTCAGAGTGCAAGCGTTTGAAAAAGCATCAATTTTGTTTCTGATCAACAATGGCTGGGTGTATGTACTTTTCCCTTTATTTTGGCTTTTGACCGAAATCATTTGGGTTTATCATAAAAAAAAGATTAATACACCTGTGATTTTCTTTTCTTTTTCATACAAGTAATTTTGTCTCAGGGCATTGAATTTATCGCAACTGGACTAGTCTGTCTGTCTCACAAGACCCTTCGCTTCAAGCACATACATAGGACAGCTTTATCTTGAGTGTTGGAGTCCAAAGTAACGTATTTGCCCCATCCAAGGATACAAAGTTAATTTGTGATCGATTTCAATACTCTAAGAACAATGAGTATGAGACAAGAGATCAACATGTCAGATTTAATTTATATCTGAATCTGATGCGCAGCATTTTTGGTTTCAATCCACACAAACGTCCCCAAAAGATTTCATGTTCTGTTACAAAACGGTTATCTTCTAACTTGTGACTAACATTCTGATGGAAATACATCGAAATAAAAGACTGGAATATTTCATTGTCATCGTTTGATGTTAAATGTAAATGTTTTCAATCTCTAGCAAAAATAAAGGCATTAAGGCTTATTGGTCAATATTCTTGAATAGGAGTCCATATCCCGACAAAGGGAAGATGAACAGTCTCTGTTCTAAATGCTTCCAAATATTGGCCTGACATACAGATTGGAAAGAAATGAGTTTTAGGTCATTTTTGAATGTGGGAATTTCAATATACAGGTTTTCAAAAAGGCAAAAATAAAATGCATTCCCATTCTTCCAAGGTTGTTGATGTGTTTTAGTTTTAATCCTGTCCACCAGCCGCACCCTCAAACCTGGAATTGAGCCTCACAGTACCTGGTTATCAACCACATCCTCTTCAATCTGCCCGCTCGAGCAGATTGATGTCACAAATAATGGAGGGAATACTTCAGAGATTGTTTGATTTATGCATGTGCATGGCTCTCTGGAAGAGGAAAAGTGCGGGATGCTGATGGCAGGCCAGAATTCTTCCACTGAGTTGAAGCCAAACGTCATTCTTGGCTGTACTGACCTCAGCTCATCAGAGAGGCAGACAGAATGGAAGACAGAAGACTTTTCACATGTTAATAACAAATGTGTGTTTGTCTTGGAATCGCAGGGGCTTCCAAAGCTGCGCCTTTTCAGTTGAGCATCAATGGGATGTGCAAATATATTCGCATGCACAGCATCCCAAATGTTCGTCATTGTAGCTCACAAGCCACCATCTATTAAGAGCTGAGTATTAGCAGATTTGTTTCTTGAAATGACATAACATGCGATTTACATCTAAGCACAGACTCAGTCTGATTCATTCGTCGTTAGATGTCATTTATGATCTGTCATGCAAATGTAATTATATGGCATCACGTAAGTGAATCGTTGTGTTGTGTTCAAAAAGAGGTTTAAAAATATAGTACAACAGAAATAATCAATCATGTCCTGTATAGACATGAAAAATGGCACTGAATCTAAAATGTATGAAATAGATTATCTATAAATATGTATAAAGAGGCATGTCTGTTTGTACTTTCCTTCGTTTTTTGTTTTGATTTATTGCCAGTATATTGAATAATGGGTGTACACGTCACACTATTTTGAACATCTGTCAAGAGGATCAGTGTTTTTTGCTCTTATTTGGGTTGTGTAGAGATACAGATTTGTGGATATGTAGTCTATTTGCACGATATCTTGATTTTTAATCATTTATAGACAACAAGGTGTAAGACTCGATATGTTCTTCTCCTTCTTCCTACTCTTTCTGAGCATATAAGCTGTACTGAGCAAAGATATGTCTTGATATTTTTGATTTGATTAGTTTTTGTGTCTTTCATGGTGTGTTTATATGTTCAATAAATCAAATAAAATCAAGTAGAACATTTTGCTTTCTTTGCTTTCGTTTGTAGGTAATAAATAAATAATTAAATAAATACAACTTTTGTCCAATATCAGAACCCAAATGTACTACAATATATTGCTTATTCCAGTAACAGTGACATACTGTGTACGATTAATGAATTAGAACAGTGGTTCTTAACCTTCTTAGAGGTACCGAACCCAACCAGTTAATATGCACATTCACTGAACCCCACATTAGTGAAAAATAAACATTTATTTATTCAAGATATAAAAAAAAATATTTATTAAAAACTGAAAAAAGTAAATACAATTTCAAGAGATCGGTATACTTTTTTTTCTTCTAATTGTACGACATACTATCACGACAGTCACACATTGACGACTAAGCGAACTAAATTTCCCACAGTACTGATTGGACAAAGCAATGTCATGTGGGCGTGTCATAACTAATTGACATGTTGAGTCGCGTGTGTCCATGGCAGAGGCTCTGTGGAACCCGTGAGACCGATTCACTGAACCCCTGGGGTTCGATCGAACCCATGTTACGAACCACTGAACTAGAAATATTGGAACCCCCCCATGAACATTCATCATTTGGAACAATAAAGAACTTATTTTAGTAGTGTGCAATTGAATACAGGTTGAAAATGATTTGCAAATCATTGCATTTTAGTTTTGATTATGCTTTACACAACGTCCCAACTTCATTGGAACGGGAGTTTGTTTGAAGGTAGTCAATCTTGCATGGTCTTTGATTTTTACAAATTGATTGGAGGCTGAGGGGCACTTGCGTAATTTGAGGAAAAAGTTTGATGGTTCATATTTTACTGGGGACAATTTTCCCTCTTTTCCACATCCATGTGCATGTTGAGAAATATTTTTGTACAAGCCGTCCAACATGTGTGCGTATGTGTTTGATTATTTGTTGTGTGTTGTGTGGATCTGTTGGCATCTGGCCTATCAATCCCGTGTGGGCACATGAAGGGATGGTGTCTGGTGGGGGGCAGAGAGCTGCTGACATGGCTTCCCAGTTCAAAGAGATGATGCCGTAGATGGAGGCACACACGGAGAACAGACTGGCCTTTATGTTCACCCTGCTTGAGCCTGGGAAAACTGCAGTTTCACTGTCGTCGCCTGCGGTTACAGATGGGAAGGCAAGCACAGTTACAGGTGCTGCTCAGTCTGCGACATCCCAGAATTTGATCTGTCTGGAAATAAATAAATTCATATAAGTATTTCATGCATTTCAGTGAGGGTAACGCAATGATGAATGACACCTGGTCTCGTGTTGCATGGTGGAAATTCACCGCAACCGTTCTTATTCATGTTCGCTTTTTGAATTTAAATGTGAAGTTCAATGAATTGAAAGTGATAGAATTGCACTTTTACAGGTGAATACACTGTGCAAAGGTCATAGACCACGATTCAATTCACAGTATTAGCCAAGTGAAAATGAATTTATGGTGCAGACAACTGCCAGTGTCAAGTATTTATAGAGAAAATGCCACGATTGTGTTTATCTCTTCATTTAGTTGCGGTTTACAGACTACCTCACAAACCGGCCGCAGTACGTGACTGTACAGAGCTGTGAGTCGGACAGGCTTCTCTGCAGCACCGGAGCGCCGCAGGGGACTGTTCTGGCTCCATTCCTGTTCATCCTCTACACCTCGGACTTCAGACACACCACTCCAAACTGCCACCGTCAGAAGTTCTCCAATGACTCTGCGATTGTAGGCCTCATTACAGAGGGAGACGATCGGGAATACAAGGGACAGACGAAGGACTTTGTGGACTGGTGCCAGCAGAATCACCTCCAGATCAACCCTAGGAAAACTAAGGTGTTGGTTGTGGATTTCTGCAGGAAACAGTCCCCACCTGCACTGATGAACATCCAGGGTATGGACAAAGAGAGGGTGACCTCCTACAAGTACCTAGGTGTTCTTCTAAAGAATAAACTGGACTGGTCTACTAACACGGGCGCCCTGATTAGGAAAGGACAGAGATTCTTCCTACTCAGGAAACTGAGGTCTTTTGGCGTACAGGGGTCACTCCTTAAGACTTTCTATAACTCGGTGGTGGCTTCGGCCATCCATTATGGCATTGTCTGCTGGTCAGGCAGCATCTCGGCCTGAAACAGAAAGAGTCTGGAGCGACTGGTTCTGTCCTGGGCTGCTCCCTAGACACTCTGGTGAGTGGGCACAGTACTGTGTATTCACCTGTCAGGTGGGCAACAGGAGGATGCTAGCTAAGCTAAAAGCTATGATGGACAGTCACTCCCACCCCCTCCAGCCCGCCCTGACAGCACTCGGTAGCTCCTTCAGCCAGAGACTGTTACACGCGATGCAAGAAGGAGAGATCCCGCCGCTCATTCCTACCGACTGCTGTCAGGCTGCTGAATAAAAAATAAAATGATGTGAAAACCAATTGTAAAAAGCACAGCCACCTATCTATATCTATATTTATATTGCACTTAATTGAACGGTGTACAGAAAGGTTCAAAATCGCTAGAGCGACTCTGTATTCTTCTATTTACTGTTTAACTTTGTCAAAATGACATCAGTAGCTAAGGTTGAAAAAAGTCATTAAAACAACCAAGTTCAGTGTTGTTGTTCTGCCTTTGGTCACATCAGAGGCCCAGTTACCTGCTAACTATTACATAAGGTCTAACTCGAGATTCTCTACAATGTTGCTTTTGTTATTCATTACATCTAGGGCAGTGGTTCTTAACCTGGGTTCGATCGAACTTTGCACAAGTTTTGGCACAGGTAGTTTAATGTGATTTCAGCGCATTTGATCAGGGCACAGGCAGATTCTGAGCTCTGCGGACATGAACAGTGGTCATCATATTTCATTCGGAAAGATGACAACAGCAGGCATTAAACCCTTTGAACGATTGTGTCCACTTCAGTCAACTTTATATATCCAATTGGAGAGGTCTGCAATTCGTCATAAGTATACTTTACTTTAACCTGTCGCCGGACTGCAGCAAATTAGTTTCTACTTCCACCAAGTCAAGGACTATGCGTCAGCATTTAAAGGGAATGAGAGGAGCCGCGTTGATTGATGTTGAATCATGCCGGCTGTATTTTACGCCCGCAATGGAACAAACTGTCCTTTTCTTTAATGTGCTGGCTTGCACAAATCTGCAAAATGACCACCTCTGTCCAAATGTAGAACTTTTCTTATGCCAGACATGCGACAGTCATGAAAATAGAGCCTCGAATGTAATTCTAAGCAAAACAAGGAGCTTGTTAGCCTGTGATCCTTTATGTTAACCTGTCCTTTCTCTATTAACATCATAAAGGGGAGCTTTTCTGAAATGAAATGCATGCTGTGAAAAAAACGAACCGACGAAATTGCAACAGTTCCTCTTGGGCAACTAAAACTGTCCCTAATGCTGATGGAACTGTGCATGAATCATTTTCAGAAATGGTATATGGTGTGTAACATTGCTGAAAATGACTCACGTGTACTACACAGACTGCATGTAGTGGTATTTTACAATGTTGTTACAGAAACTTTATGAGACTTTATTTCAATCCAGGTGAGTTTGACCACTTATTCCAAAGAACTCCAGAGAATGTACTAAGATTTAATATCAACTGGCTGCATAAACCCTCCCACTGATGTTATTATTTTAATGAGTTCCAAATTACGAATATTGTAGTCTACTTAGACATGTGACTGACTGTAGACGCTATACTTAGGACGTTATCCTTGTGGCTCTCTCATCCGGCAGTTGATCAAAAGAAGACAGCAACCCTCCCCAAGTCCAACATAAAATACCCCTTCAAAGCTGTTTTTCCTCTCAATATTGAAAAACGAATATGTAATCATGACACCTTCCAGTAGGTTGATTATGATAACACTTGTAAGTGTAAATTGGCAAGGTGTCACTCAGCAAGTTCTTGCGGTTTTATTAATCGTGCTTTGCCTCTGTGGGCTAAGAATGTGACTCTTGAGCGCCGGGTTGGGGGAAGGCTTAATAAGCAAAGCATAGCAATCGGTATGTACGTGACTGGATAACTTAGACTGGTACAGTAATTTTCACCAGTGTCTGATGTGAGCAACTCAGCGGATGTCAGTTCAGCTTGTGGGTAGAAAGAAGGGGACAGGCTGACATCATTCGTTCCAGTGAAACGAGTTGTTATTGTTGCAAATCAAAATCTTTGTCGAGAAAAGCCGAAATTCTTGAGGTACAACAACCATTTCTGTGGAATTTCACAACACAGCAGCTCATCATTTCCTGCTGTCCCCGTACCAACCATTTAGGCAGATGACAGAACGGCAAAATAGCTTTTTCTCGACTGTCTCATGCCTTTTATGGAAATCTTAAATGTCATTTTAAAATTTCATCATCATCATCAGGTTGACGTTTTACAGTAGTGTTTAGCTGTTTCCACAATTCAACAAGACAAACTCAAGACTCAAGACTAAAAAATCCCAGTTGGACAATTATTTGAAGACTGAACTGCGAGCACTAAACATTGGGTAGTCTATGGCCATCTTCTGTGTGCCTACACTCAATGCCTTCGCTGGAGATTAGGTCTGGTATGAAAGGGATGTCACTTGCTGCATGCCCACTCTTCCCTCCCTCACATTCCATTGTCCCAAACATACACGATCACATCACAGCCTTATGTGACCCCTCGGCTCTACCCTGCTTCAACACAACCACTCATCCCTCTTTGGCAATGCTTCCCTCCTTCCCTCACCCTCCCTTACATTTGGACATCAGCGCAAGCAACCCCAACCCCTCTTTACCAGGCAGTCAGACCTGTTAAATCAACATACGGCCATGTCTATTGTGCAACAGCTTGATCTGGAGTGTGCGTGTTGGTTTGGCCCGGCTGGTAGGTCAGAACGAGGTTTGGACAGCATGAGATCCCCACTAATCCCACAAAAGCAGAGATAAGCAGAGTCCAGGACCTCCGGCACTTTGAGTAGACCCATCTCCACCTGCATTCACACACATACACCATATTGGGATGATTAGAGGAACCCAAATACATTTTTCAAAGTTAAACTGTTAGTTTAAAATAAACTAACCATCTATGTAACTTCAATGGTTTTGGTATAAAACTAACACACAAGGGTACATAAGAGAGAAAGGGTATGAGCGTAAGGTTTTTGAGAAGTGGTGGCAGAATTGACAAGAGGCCTGGAATCGCCATTTGCGAGCAGTCCAGTGGCCGTTTGGACCCAAAGTACAGTTGCCACTACATAGGTTTGCAACTGTCGAAGGCAGCTTGAACATTTATTCAATATCTAGTTTACTGGACTTGGACATCCTTTGTCTACATTGGTAAGACAATCCAGCACACTAATGAATGTCTCTGTCTTACCAGTAAAGTCTTATTCGCTCCACTCTTTTGAATTTTTTCAAAGTTCACCTCCTGGCGGGACGTCCGACAATCATATCCAGCCGGGAAATAGGTGCTATCAGCAGCCTTTCTGCCGACAGACCATCAAGTAGCTGTTTGTCTGTGATCGTTATTTATCAGAGGACTGCCCGGTGAACCATGGCCCGTACAAAAGTGGATCAGCTGGGCAGATTGAACCTTAAAACTGGTGCAATTACCACAATCAAACCTAATTTAGAGGCCAGAGCTGGAAGTAAATCAAACTGCGAGCTAAATGATGACATACATTAGCATCAATGGGCTAGCGTTACCTTTGTTGTCAGGCATGTTATGGCAGATATTGTTTGTTGAATAAACAATAAACATATTCATTACTTGTTATTACAAAATACATGGATGAAAAGTACATCAATGCTATATAAATGTTATGTTTTTCTTACAACGCTGAGATTTTGGAGGTACCGCGAGAGTAGGTTTTGGAGGGCGGAAAGTATAGAAGTATAGAAGGCTAAATCATCTGTGTGTGTGTGTGTGTGTGTGTGTGTGTGTATATACATATATATATAAACTAAGTGCAGAAAGCTTACAATAGCATAAGATAGTCCATCTAAAAAACTGGTGGTTGGCAGGCCAGGTTAGGGAACAAATAGCAGAAAAATAACAGATTTAATTGATCTTCCCCTTCCCAATATATCTTCTTACAGTGGTTGTTACCATGTTTTCATATGTCTTATGACGACTATGGTGTGATTGCTGAACCTGGAAATTAATGCGATTATTATATCCTCCCCAAGACAGCTACACTGCTGAGCATGACTGACTCAAATGAGGATTCATAAAAGATGTCAAAGTTCTCACGTTGCCCACAAACTTACTCTAAAGCTGGAAAAAGTAGGCGATTTTCATCACTCAAACTGGGCTTCCAACAAACTGTTGTCAACTCCATCTTCGGTGTCACAGCTTCTCTTTATATCCCACATATTTCTGTTTTGAAAAAAGTTCCTACTTCAGTCTCTCTGCCAGCATTCATAATTCCTGAAGCACTGTGAAATGTCTGTACATTCAACACAAGCTTTGATGAAGCTCTCTGTCTTCTTGACCTTCAACTTCTTAAAACTCCTTTGTGACTATTTCAGAGGAAAGACTTAAGCCATCGGGTGTGAGTGTAATGCACACCGCCCATGTGAATTGACTTTAAATGGGGGGAGAAAGTCAGAACATGGCAAAAGGTTTTGATTTATGGCGGTAGAACTACATTTGATATTCATTTCCGCAGCTGTGGCCAGCTAAAACAACAGCCTGTAAATAGACCCGTCCTGACAATGGTGCAGTGTAGCCTTCCAGTGTGTGTGTGCGTGTGTGTGTATGTGTGTGTGTGTATGTGTGTGTGTGAAGAGTGAGAGAAAGAGAGAGAGAGAGAGAGAGAGAGAGAGAGAGAGAGAGAGAGAGAGAGAGAGAGAGAAGGGAGAGAGAGACTCAGCCTGCGTGCGTCACTCCTATTTTAGGAATGTTTTGGGGCTCTTTCAGTCAAATTCAGCACAGATGTTTTTCATTCTCCAAACACATATAATAAGTAATTATTGAAAACACCTTTCACTTGCCCATGGTTGTGCGGCGCTCACATTTTGTGTAATCGAAGCTGCGGTTTCTCATACAGGCAGTGGATCCAAGACTTTATTGAAAGCTAGCTTAACTGCCCTGTAGTCAGAGTTTCCTGATACAAGATGAGAGAAAAGGGAGCTTAAAGAAATATTCCCGCCTTTGTGAAAAGATGCAGCAAGAGAGTGGAGGTCTGGAGTTGGAGAGATGAAGCGGGAAAAGATCAGCAGATTTCATAGCTGGCCAGGTGGCACGAGATGAAAAGATTGGTGGTTAGAGATATATTGTAGGAATGATGAGGTTGCTCATTCTTGGGCGAGTATGCATAACAATTCTAAGCTAAATAACTATGCTAGAAATATTCATGAGTTACTGTATTATATTTAAAAAAAAGAATAACCGTTGTCGTAGTATGCAGTAAGTGATTGTGTAGTAGCTGAATTGTCTGACTTCCATGCAGATAGCGGAGGTTCAGTTCCCCAGTCAGTGACAGGAATGTCAGCATGGATAGTTGTCTGTCTCTACAAGTGCCCTGTGATTGACTGGTAACTACTCAAGGGTGTATTTTGCCTTTCACCCAGTCAGCACCCCATGACACTGAGCAAGAGCGCGATACAAATTAGGGTTATTATAGTTTGGGATTTTTTATTTGTCATGAGTTTTTATTTTGTTTTTCTGTTCAGCTGTTTGACCTTCCTTCTTTTGGATGGATATTCAACAGTACAGTACGAAATTAAATTACAAAGAGGAAATGAAGGACATTTTAGTTATGATTATACTATAATAGTAATTTGTTTTTTTTTTTAACTTGGAAAAAAAATCAGCTTTGGTTTTTGTTATTTTGCTCTGTTTGCTCTTTTCTTTAACTATAATAACCTTTGGAACAGATTATTTTCAACAATACAGAAGAGTGTATTGAGATTTGGCAAAATAAACATTGGCCCAAAAGCAAGGGTTGACCATTGAGTTCGAGGATAAAGTCACCATTGGCCAATTTATACAGTCATTTATATGTCACTATTTTCTGTCATTGAAAGTAATTAGTTTCTGTATGTAGTTACGCATTACGCCATAGGTGTCAAACTCAGGTCATGGAGGGCTGCTGTCCTGCATGTTTTCCAAATGAACAGGTTCAATGTCAGGTTTGCGCAGAGCTTGCTGATGATCTGATCATCTGAATCAGGTGTGTTTCAACAGGGAGACTTGAAAAACATGCAGGGCAGCGGCCCTACAGGACCTGAGTTTGACACCTATGCATTACGCTATCTGCATATTAATCTACTGAGTGACTTCATGACCAACACACAGCTATAATGATTGACATTTCTTTGGTCAACAGCAAATAAAAAGCCAGCCAATAACAGTACTGTCAGTACGACAGTCAAGGTGACAGAACTGGACAGAAAGGTCATGGCAAAATGAAATAAAATAAAATAATTATGTTTTTGCATTATTATTCTGCTTATGTATTCCCCTATGATTTACATATCCAACAGTTCACTTTGGTGGTCGTCACTTGAATTCTGTGTTGTGCTACAGCACAACATGAGGATTGTTTTGTTGTTTCAAAGCTATAAATCGGAAAGACCAATCCTACGAGTCAAAAGTCTTCAAAGGAAATTTATGACTTCGAAATGATGTGTGATTTGTGATGTGGCAATAAGAAGTTTAAAATGGAGATAGGCTGCAATGCAAGTGATGGGGGTGTGGGGGGAAGACATGAAAGTCTCCTTCCACATTTCGACACACCAATTGCCTCAGAGGGACAGCTTTCAAAAGTGCATTGAAATGAATCATCTTGTTGCCTAAATAAAACATGTGAATCATCAAATGCTCGCTTGCTCATTATTAGTTATTGCTGTGTTCATGGTACAATACCGAGCACATAGAACAGATTAGTCCATGCGTGAAATCAGTGGGATTAATTCTTCTTGTCTCTCTTTGCACTGTACTTTTGGTTTTCCCCAGTACAACTCTTTTTACAAGTCACCGCGGAGCTATGTTTGCCCAAGCTTACATTTCTACAAATTGCTGTTCTGTGGGGGTGTCTGGGTTCCTGTTCTCGATGTGGGTGTTTGTGTGCTGTGGGTGCTTGTCGGTCTTTTTTTATTTTTTTTTTCAAGATGGGAGTGAGGAGGAAAGAAAGAATGAGATGGGATGGGGGGATGACAAGCTGGATCTGATTATGGCTTGGAATGACTGGGAGGCTTTGCGGTGTGGTGCTTTCTCAATAGCACATTCCTGTGAGCAAGCTGGGACATGATCCAAAGCTCCAGACTAACCCCTGCCAGAGGGATTGAGGAAAACGAAACGGTCAGAACTTACATTTCATAGGGCCTAGTTAGATGGAACCATGGGAGTATGAATAATGATTAATGAGTGTGCACTCATGCTTCCAGGAGATATTTTATGTTTGGAACGGGGGTTTCGTGTGGATTGTAGATGGATGTAAAGTTGACATGGCCAATGAAATTGTCAACAGCGAGTCGAGCAACATCTGTAAAGGGAAGCCAAATTAACAAATGCTTGCATATGCCAAAGTTGTGTTTTTTTGTATGTGTGTGTGTTTGCCTGTGGGAAATGTCTGATCAAGTAAGCACTTCAACTGTAGTTTGTGTGACCACTCAGTCCTGGAATGAAAAAGACTCAGCAGCTCGGAAATAAATGCGTGTTGATGTTGATGTTTTATGTAAGTATGTATTTATTTATTACTTGCATCTTAGCCACTTTTTGAACCTATCCCTTTCTGCTTTATCGACAAAAATCAACCTTAACCTGTCAAACAGTCCTGCCACCCAGTGGATTCTGGAATTTTGTGAACCCATTTTACTCATTCATTCATTCATTCATTCATCTTCCGAACCGCTTGATCCTCACTAGGGTCGCGGGGGGTGCTGGAGCCTATCCCAGCTGTCTCCGGGCAGTAGGCACCTAGGGACAATTTCAAGTGTTCAGTCAGCCTGCCATGCATGTTTTTGGGAATGTGGGAGGAAACGGGAGTACCCGGAGAAAACCCACGCAGGCCTGGGGAGAACATGCAAACTCCACACAGGGAGGCCGCAGCCGGGATCAAACGCACTTATGCACTGTAAGGTCGACACGCTAACCACTGGACCACCGGGCCGCTAAGATCACAAGTAGCAGGCATCAAGTTGTATACAGTATTCACTCACCCAAAAAACTTCACTAAACCCAAATAGACACAAAAAAAAACAACTGACTTCATAAATACTATGTACAGCAGCAGCTTTTTCCCAGTAATCCTGAAACCTAGCAGAATAACAGTTGACACGGCCACATTAATAGATAACATATTTATAAATAAGATTGATCATAAAATGGAAAGTGGACTTCTCATTAATGACATAAGTGACCACCTACCTGTTTTTGCAGTTTTTCATAGTTATTTCGATAGAAAAGCTAAATCAACAACTCGTATAACAGAAATAAGACTAAGAACCCAACGTTCCATCGATGCCTTTAAGCAAGACCTAGAAAAACAAAACTGGACCGAGGTCTACTCAAACGAAGACCCAAATACAGCGTTTGAAGTATTTCAGTCTACCATAATCTCCTTATATGATAAACATTTTCCATTAACTAAAGTCTCCAAAAAGTATAAAGACCCAAGTAAGCCATGGATAATGAAAGGCATAGAAAACTCATGTAAAAAAAAAAAAATAATTTATATAAATTGTTTTTAAAATTCTGAACTGAAGAAGCAGAAATAAAATATAAGACCTATAAAAATAAACTAGTAAATATTATAAGAACCAGTAAAAGAGATCATTATCATGCACTTTTAGAGCAGAATAAAGGTAACACACAAGAAATATGGAAAATACTTAACCAAGTAATCAGAAATAGTCCTAAAAAAATGGATTATCCAGAGTATTTTATCAAAGGCAAAAATACTATTTTAGAAAAAAACTGCAGAAATAGCAACTGAATTTAATGAGTATTTTGTCAACATCGGCAGTAAACTAGCAAAACAAATTCCTGATCCAACAAACTTGTTTGAAATAGATAGATATGTAGAAAAAAAACTCCTCCATTATGTTCCTAACTGCTGTAAAACAAGAAGAAGTATCAAATATTATAAAAACTTTTAAAAATAAAAAGTCAACTGATTGCTTTAATATAGATATGACAATAATCAAGCAGATTATAGAATATGTAGTGCGACCTTTCACGCACATATGCAACCTGTCATTCAAAGCTGGCATCTTTCCATCAAAAATGAAAATTGCTAAAGTTATTCCAATCTATAAAAGTGGAGAAAGACATCTGTTTACAAATTATAGACCAATATCACTACTACAACAATTTTCAAAAATATTAGAAAAACTATTTTCTCGCAGACTTGATAGCTTTATACAAAAGCATTCGCTGTTAAGTGAGAATCAATATGGCTTTAGGGAAAAACGGTCCACCTCAATGGCAGTTATGGAGTTTGTGGAAGCAATAGCCACTAATATAGACAACAAAGAATTTACTGTTGGGGTTTTCCTAGTTCTAAAAAAAGCTTTTGACACAATAGTTCACAGTATATTATTGAAAAAACTAGAAAGATATGGCATTAGAGGTGTAGCTTATAAATGGATAAAAAGTTATCTAGAAAACAGATATCAGTACGTGCAACTCAACAATAAAAAAACAAATCAACTGAAAATCACTCACGGAGTTCCTCAGGGGTCAGTGCTTGGTCCAAAACTATTCATCTTATATATAAATGATATCTGCAAGGTCTCAAAACTATTTAAATGTGTCCTATTTGCTGATGATACAACTTTATACCGTTCTGAAATTAATCTGAAACAGCTCCTGACAACCGTAGAAAACGAATTAAACAAATTAAAAAACTGGTTCGACAGAAATAAATTGTCACTTAACCTGAAAAAATCGAAGTTAATTGTTTTTGGCACAAGACCAATCAAACACCAAGCTAAAATTATGGTAAACTCAATTGAAATAGAGAGAGCGTATGAAACCAAGTTTCTCGGATTAGTAATAGACTCAAAACTATGTTGGAAACCACATATCGATAACGTAAAAAGAAAAATAGCCAAGACCGTAGGGATCCTCTACAAAACCAAGGAAGTGCTAAATAAGAGATCTTTGTACATATATGACCTACTGTGTGGAAATATGGGGAAATGCCTGCAAAACAAACACACTCCCTATTCTCAAAGTACAAAAAAAAGCAATTCGAATTATTAATAGATCAAAATGTACGGAACCCACAAATCCACTATTCATCAAATCAAATACGATGAAATTTTATGACCTGGTTGACTTTAAAATCGCCCAATTAGTGTACAAAGCACACAATAACCTGCTCTGCCAAAACATTCAGAAGTTTTTCGAAATTCGAGAAAGCAACTATGAATTAAGAGGTACCAACTCATTCAAAAAACTCAAAACAAGAACAAACATCAAGCAAAGAAGTGTATCTAGCAAAGGTGTTAATCTGTGGAATAATCTCGAAACGGACCTAAAAATGAGTAAATCGCTTGCTGAGTTCAAAAACAAATTCAAAAAAATAGTACAAACAACCTACATCAATCAGAGTTAAAATGATAAATTCTAAACATTAAATATAATGATAAATCAGAACTAAGTTGATAAATAGAGAAAGGTATTGAAATATCCATTATGAATACAAGAGAAAATTGACACAAGAGTGCCAGGGTGAGGATGTATATAATCCCGATACAAACCAAAAGTTGTAAAAATATCACGGTTAAGGGTAAAGTAAGAGCCTTAATGGAGACTTCTTCTTACTTTTTCTTTTCTGATTGATATAAAAATGATTTAGTAGATATAAACACATAACGGGGTAGGACTAGATAAGTTTTTTACTTCATCCTACTCCCTTGAACATAATAACTGTGTTGAATGAAGACTAATTTCTTTCTTTTTACTTTTTTATCTACCTTATTTTCTGTCAAATTATTACTGTACATGTTTTATGTTCAATAAACAAACAAACAAACAAACAAACAAACGTTAATAGATTTTGGGCACCGTTGGCAACAGGTTAAAAAGTGGTGGAGTGTTTTACGCTTTCGGTAGAGCTGATGGTTTTCACCATGGAACATTTGGGAGAGCACCACAATCACCAAATAGAGTTTGAAGTGACGTTGGAAGTGCTGGCGGAAGACAAACAAACATATCACTGAGTCACAAAAAAGAAATTGATGGCTCTGATCATTTGGGGGAAGCCTGCACCAGATAAATGCCATGTTTTGTTTAATTGAACTTGTCCCGGGTGTGTGCCACTTGGATGTATGTCTGTGCCCAAATTGCACCTAGGTATTAGGACAGCACACTCAAAAACACAGTATTTAAAAAGGAAAAACACACACAGACAAACACACATACCCTGAAGATCAGTACAGGCATTGGTTGACACAAAAGTGAAATACTGACACGAGTCAGTGAAAACCAGACATCCCCATAAGGAAAACTGATAAGGATGCCTTCCTCCCCTGCTTACTCATCTCAGTGCCAGGAAATGCATGTGCGTGTGTGTGTGTGTGTGTGTGTGTGTGTGTGTGAAGGGAGCTGGGGGAAGACGAAGAGGGGTTTCCAGGTCTTTGCACAGCTCTTTGTTCTTTCAGCTACTCCCGCCACCATCGCTGCTGACTGTAAACGCTTCAACTGCCTCACAAAAGAAACTGCCCCCCGCCCATCAATTTGCCAGGAAGTCAGTGTGAAAGCAGCTTTTGATTTACTACAAGAAGGAAATAACATTGACTTGTTCGTGCACTGTTTCACCCTCCCCTCCACACTTACTCTTTGTTTAAAGGTTTGTTTACTATTCTCTGTATGGAAAATCCTTCAAGAATGTGGAGGAAGTGGGAGTTTCCTCCTGCGGAGCAAGTTTTAATAGGTTTGGATGGAGGGCAACAAGAGAAGAGGGAGGATGGATCAACTTTTTTAATATTCCCAAATGCTTCAGGTTGCCACTGTTATTCATTGGGTTGCTTAATAATAATTACTATAGAAATGTACATATTACATTCAAAATAGTTAAACTGTCCATCATAGCTTTTAGCTTAGTTAGCATCCTTCTGTTGCCCACCTCCTCCTGAGTGTCAAGGGAGCAGCCCAGGACATGCCTGGCCTTCCTGACCAGTCGCTCCAGTCTCTTTCTGTCCCGGGCTGAGATGCTGCCTGACCAGCAGACAATGCCATAATGGATGGCCGAGGCCACCACCGAGTTATAGAAAGTCTTAAGGAGTGACCCCTGAACCCCAAAAGACCTCAGTTTCCTGAGTAGGAAGAGTCAGCTCTGTCCGTTCCTAATCTACTGTTTGTAGACCAGTCCAGTTTGTTGTTCAGAAGAACACCTAGGTACTTGTAGGAGGTCACCCTCTCTATGTCCATACCCTGAATGTTCATCGGTGCTGGTGAGGACTATTTCCTGCAGAAATCCACAACCAACTCCTTAGTTTTCCTAGGGTTGATCTGGAGGAGATTCTGCTGGCACCAGTCCACAAAGTCCTTCGTCAGTCCCCTATAAAGCGCACAAAGAAGATGCTATTTAATCTAATAGATTTGGGAAACTGATTGGCGCCTAAAAAAAAACATCTGTAGTTTTAAAATCTGGTGCGTATTATACACATGTTTACCCCTACATTCAGGATATTTCAAAATATAGCTTCTCATAAGAGTCTGCCACTCATACAAACGTTTTAATTATTTTCATTTCACACGCATAAGTTGTTTAATTTTCAGATTCGACTCTTAAACCTGATTGCATGCATACACCTTGATGAAAACATAATGACAGTATTGGTAAGTGCAATAATATTATTAGTCACTGGCAACATTATCTGCACAAAATTTCACTTTTAAAACTGTTTACAAATACTGAAGGTCACAACCTCTCCGTTTGTGAGTGATATTTTGTGGTTGAAGCAGTAATGCTTGTACCCCACACCCTTGCCCCAACACACACACACACACACGCACGCATCCACACACAGCAGGGCCCCTTTGAAAAGAGGCTGAATCATCTGTGTTAATAAGGGACGTGAATTTCCATCCCTCTCTAATTCTGACTGTCTGCTTTGACCACCAAAGCACCCAGGCTGCCCACAGAAATGCCAACAGAGGAATGGATCCTTGCCTACTGAATCAACGCAGGAGTTACACGACTGTTACACGACTGAAGTCAATTTCAATGCACAGAAGCCTTCATAGAGCCAATTATCTGATTTTTAACCTATATACTGTATCATTGGCAGATTGTGTATATTTTGTACCTGAGCATTCAGTGGGGGCATGCGCAACTTAATCTATCCCTCACTACCACCACGTCACATGTTTTGAAGCCACCAACACTTTTCAAGAATGATGCCTCATAATGTGTAACTGTTTCTGAAAAAGTCCACCTCGAAGATGCACTTTTAAGTAATTATGTCTGAGACCAAGTCGATTTCTCCACCATCATCAGCTATTATGGGCATGAAAAATTAAAATGCAGTCTGCTATCCTGATCACTGCAGACAAGTTGGTTGAACTTGGCTGCAACCGTTTTGCTCTGACCAACCAAATGGCGGATGGAAAATGGTGACGTTATTGTGGGTGAATTTGAAATCTGAATGGTCAGAAAAACAGTCCCCATTGGCAATATCGTTAAAGGTACCAGGGCGAGCCCCACTATTTCTGAAGCCCTTGGGCAGATTAGATGACATGGCAGCGCGTATAGGCTGAAATCTGAATGGCCCCAAAAACAATGAGAGACTGTTGGAAATAAATTAACGCCTTCAGGGACAGCGGTGACTACAGTGGACAGTTTATCATGTCATCAGGTTACAGGGTGCATGAAAGGGTTTAATCCAGTGGGGTCAAACATACGGCCCGAGGGTCGGAACCGGCCCCCAAGGAGGTTCAATCGGGCCCACAGGATAATTTAAAAGTGGAAAAATGTATTAAAGACACAGAATGAATGTTTTAATAAAATGCAATTCATGGATTGTCCGCTAGGGAGCAGACCGTTTCGATCAGAGTAGAAGACAACATTGTTTTGATCAGAGAAGAAAACAGCAGTCTCAATCTGGCACTGAGACAGACCCAACACAGCAGACAGTATCAATGCGTCGATAATTCTTTATACCAAAACAAAGGAAAGACATGATATTTTGGTTATTTATAGCAGAGTATGGTATAATGTTAATGGTCCGGCCCACTTGACAGCGACCAAGTCCGTATGTGGCCCACAATGTGAAATGAGTTTGACACCCCTGGTTTCATCAAATTTCAAGAAATTAATAAAAAAAACTTGATTGAAAATATAGATGAATGCTTGCGATGGTTCACCATTGCTGTATAAATACTTTATTCAGGTATATAGCTGTAGTTTGCAGTGGTATAATGATATAATTTTTATAATGCTTTATGAATTTAGGAATTTATGAAAAAACACGAACATGGTTAAGCGGGGCCTAAATATGACAATCACAATATTATTGTGAAAGGAATTCCTCTCTGGCAGTGTAACCGCTGAACATTACCAGTAGTCTTTTCTAAATGCAAAAAGTAATAAAGTTCAACTCTTCCATATTCATCTATTATTTGCACGCACGCCAGGTTGATGAAAATTTGTGGTCACTGTTGTCTCAGTTATTCAGATCATCATCTTTCATTATAATAGCGGTGCTCACACTTAGTGTGTTTCCACACGCCAAGGGTGTGTATGGGAAAGTCTAATAAAAGTGTCTGATTGACATGGGTGCATGTCTGTCTCTCTTTGCAGGTGAGGATCTGATCTCTGGTGTGTTTATGTGTGAATGGGCTTGAGGAATTCAAACTCCTCCTAGCCACCAATCTGTTCATCTCTCAGCACTCTTGTAGCATGAGATGAAAGTTTCCAGCGCGTGATCACAGGACTGGTTTTTCAGTATTTTTGGAAACAGGCCTTTCATGCTGGTATGCAGCTTGTCTATCAGTGGTCATCGTTGGACAAAGATTGTTTTTGAATATTGTTTAGATCAGGGGTGCTCAAACTTTTTGGATCAAATATCTACTTTTCGATCAACGAACCTCCCGGTTAACTTACCGGCACGCGCGTGCGCACGCACACATACACACACACACACGCACACACACGCCCTGATGAGAAACAGCCTGAAACTGAAGCATGCGACGAACTTTTGCAGCCTGTTAACTATCGTAGCTCACACGTACCGTTTTAAAGTGCTTCCCTGGGCCCTCCTAGATTCCTATTCTTTGCTCGTGCCCTCGGTGAATTGTACACGAAGCAAACTCTGAATTAGAATAATGCCGATAAAAGATAGAACGCAATAGTTCTGATCACAAGCTGCAATTGCAGACTGCTGAGCGCTAACAACTTCCGGTGACGTAATCAGGCGCCACCATAAATTCAAGATTTACCTGCTTTATTTTATTTTTAAATATTTTTTGGGCGAAAATTAGACTGATATGATTAGGGTGCAGAGTACATTAACACAAAAATATATATTATTAACATGTACAAAGACACACAAATGGTTGTTTGTTTTTTTTCTCCTCGACACTCCTCGGATCTACTTGGGACCTGTCTTAGATCTACCGGTAGATCAGGATCTACCTAATGAGCACCCCTGGTTTAGATGGTGAGATCCCATTGCTGCAGAACTCACCAAGACTTGGAGATTGAGTACTTTGAAGAATTTTGCAAAATGTGGTGATGTAATTCCCCCTCTCTTTTCCTTGAAAATAATCACATTACCGGTACATGTTATTTAAACACATTTGATCATGTGTAACTATTGTACAATTTGAATTCAGTAGAAGTATATAATTATCTTTTTTAGTGTGCAAAATCAGTGACTCATTGTGCTAAATATACAGTACATAACCAGTTTTACACAGTATTTTGGATTGGTGACAAGTGGATCAAATAATAACGATGTGGCTCGGAGTGTATACTTTAGTGTTACACTTTTGGTCCTTTATTCATTATGGGATTTTATACCCACCTGTGAATGTAGATGCCATGACCTTCCTTTTATGGACAGATGACGCATTGTCTCAGGAAATTACAATTTAGATGCAGGAATTCATGTGATTCAATTGATTTCACTCTTTTTTTTGTATATCCATCCATCTCATCTATCTATTTTCTGAGCCCCTTATCCTAAGGTTGAGTGCTGGAGCCTATCCCAGTCACCCGCAGGGCACACACAGGCAAACAACTATTCGCATTCACACTCACACCAAGGGACAATTTAGCACCCAGAGAAAACCCACGCAGGCACGAAAAGAACATGCAAACTCCACACAAGAACGCCGGAGGTGGAATTAAACCCTGCACCTCTGCACTGTGAGGCAGATGTGCAAACCAGTCCTCCACCGTGCCGCCCTTCATTTGATATTGTAAAATATATTTATTAATATATTAATTACTCCAGCTTCGGCCTCCCTGTGTGGAGTTTGCATGTTCTCCCCGGGCCTGCGTGGGTTTTCTCCGGGTGCTCCGGTTTCCTCCCACATTCCCAAAAAACATGCGTGGCAGGCTGATTGAACACTCTAAATTGTCCCTAGGTGTGAGTGTGAGTGCGGATGGTTGTTCGTTTCTGTGTGCCCTGCGATTGGCTGGCAACCGATTCAGGGTGTCCCCCGCCTACTGCCCGAAGACAGCTGGGATAGGCTCCAGCACCCCCCGCGACCCTAGTGAGGATCAAGCGGCTCGGAAGATGAATGAATGAATGAATGAATAATTACTCTCTCTCTGTATTGTCAGGCCCCGCTTTTGTCTTCTGTTGTTATACTTGTGCATTAACCAAGCAAAAATTTTCTTTTTTCTTTTTATCCGAATACCTGATCATTCAATATCATTTTCAGGATAGGATATACGAATACCAAAATAAGAACTGATATACAGAATTTTTCAGACCATACGACGCACTAAATCCTTTAATTTTCTCAAAAATCAACAGTGCACCTTGTAATCCGCTGCACCAAATCAGAATATTTGGATGTCGGCATTTCCCTTTATTGTCTTTAATTCAAATGTACTTTGTTTTTGTCATCCCGGAACTAGAACTACTGCCCCTCCATTCCTAACTTCTTATATCATCCTCTATGTTGTGAGAAGAGGTTGGCTAAGAGACAAACGCAAGTAAGGAGTTGCAGTTTTTTAATATGCTCTCTTAAGTGACATTGCAGTTTGGCTTTAGGTCTGTGAATCAAATTCACAGCCGTTATTGTTTTTTAACAGATGGATTGACAAGCCAAAAGTGTAACTGACTTGGAGTAACCCTGGGCTGATCATGTGCTTTTTTTGTCTTTTTAGAAAATGAGCAAGAACTTTGTCCTCACTCATTTGATATCTAATTTGTCATGCATGTAGAAGTTACAAAATTATGTTTAGCTGTATCACGCTGTTGGACTTGAAGTGCATTTTTCTTTCAACGTTTAATGGTATACTTGATATCTTAATATTTCACCATCATTTCCTTTTACAGCCTAGCCAAATCTATCACAATTACATTTTAAGTTTCATTAAAGGAGAAGCGATGTTCTCAAAGATCATGATGAAGCATTACATTGTCCTCTTTGTATGGACTTTTAAGGGATTGCGTGCTTTCCATAATTTTCTCATTAGTGTGATTCATCAGACCACGAGTGACAATGTCTTCATATTCTCAACTCTGAACAATATTTTTTTTTTTACTTTACAAGACCTTTTTTTTACAGCCCAGTTAGTCTACACAAATATTTAAGGCTAGCATGTAAACATAAATCCAGCATGTGTTTACATTAAACAGCTGTAGATAACCTTAGCAAAAATTCTCTCTGACCTGATTTGGATAAGGGTTCATCCTTGACAAAGATGATTCACTGCATGAACTCAGACAACAAAAGGCTGCCTTAGTGTTTGGGATTAATTTTGGAAATCACAACTAATGGCAGGTAAGGTGTGTTGTGAGTCAGTTGGATTACTCTGATGGAGTTTCTCAGATGCACATGTTGAACGTTTTGGATCTATCAGCTGAGCAGACTATTCATGACCAAAGGTTGATGGAGTTATGAACATAGCACATGGAAGGATACAAACTGAGTTAAAGAGATGAGAAATACAAAATGACAAAATGTATAACACACATGAGTATGTGTGAGGAAAAATTGTTAGCCTGATTCAACAGCTTCCACCTTACCACTTAAACGTTCCCTACCCAGTGTTTAAATAAAGTGTACTGTTTACCTTGATCTGTAATTTCATCTGACTTGGAGGACAAGAGTCTCAAGAGATACAGGGAGGAATGGTGGGGCATCCAAGGACAACCAACCTTAAAATCAAACATTACAACTAAAACTACAGTATCTGCATGTAAAAACAATGTGAAGGGCAATGCATGGTTTCGGTCAAGAGCAGTGACAATAGTGCTGCTGGTTGAAGAGGTGCACAATATGCAAATGTTATTGACATGAGACTGCGATGATAGTGCGCTGTCAAAGATAATACCCACACTCTTCACGTGAGTGCAAGGGAAAACTGAGGAGTTTGCTGTTATCATTGAAAAACTGTCACTTTTGTTTTTGTGCCCAAAAGAGAATTTTTGTGTCTATTCTACCACTGTTAAAAGGGAGTAACGGTATACAACTAAACAACAAACAAAACAAAACACTTTATGTCATTTGTTCAAACATTTATTATGTCTTAACAGGAGTACATGATAAGTCTAATCTGGGAAAACAATCTAATGCCACTAATATGTTACACAAGAAACCACAGCGCCCATGGAAAAAACAATTACCGATAATAATAGACAGTGGGCGTGGCTTAGGAGCTGTCATACACTCGCAGGCACATTCATTGCAATATTTTTACCTGCCCGTTTTTATCTAAATTGGGCAATAGTTGGGAATTGGGAAATTCACCCATCCATAAATATTCCTCACGAGGGTCACGGGCGCGCTGGAGCCTATTCTAGCTGTCTTCGGCCAGTAGGGCGGGGTAAACGCTGTACTGGTTGCCAGCCAATTGCAGGGCACACAAACAATCTTTCACACTCACACTCACACCGAGGGACAATTTGGAGTGTTCCATTAACCTGCCCTGCATGTTTTTGGATGTGTGAGGAAACCCGAGTACCCGGAGAAAACCCACTCAGGCATGCGGAGAACATGAAAGTACACACAGGAATCGAACTCCGCAGCCATTAGGTGGATGTGCCAACCAGTTGACCACTGTGCTGCCCATAATAATTGATATTTTTTATTATTCTGACTTTTAATCTAAAACTAAATTTGCTGCTGAAAAAGATACAGTATGTACACTGTATATATAATCACAATTACCTGTAAATGTAGGGGGAAATTGTGTATGTATTTATGATGAAATTTTGATATATTTACATGGCATCAGTCAAAATGGCTATCTGAGGGAAACCATAACATAGTCTGTGCAAAAATCAATTTTGCACCCTATCCCTAAATAATAACACTGCTCAACAGCAAATTTTAATCAGACATCGCTTTGTGTGTCCCTAAACCTGGTTTTGATTCTGATTTTAAAAAAATGTCTTTACATCAGGTTTTTGAGATATTTTCATTTTTGTTTGTAAGTTTGACCGATAAAAGGATGCACAATATGGATTTGACCATGCGTTGTAATTCATAGCTATGACGTTTCAGAAAAGAATTCCACCTGCAACTAACACTTAATTGATAAATATTACTAAATATATCACATATATTATGATGATGATAATGATGATGATGATGCAAACCTAATGTATTTATTACACTTGCTGTCGTCATGATGTCCAGAAAGTACGGCTGCTAAGTTTGTCTCCTTCGTTTATCCATAGCAGAAAGATGGCGGCAAAACACGTGTGAGTATTTATATATATCTGTTGAGAATTCATCAACTATAAAAACAGTGTTGCTGACTCTCTTGTCTCAACACTGTAACCTGTTTTTCAGGTAAACATATATCTTTTACTTGGTGCTATGTTTCGGCACTTGTAAAACATTCACACACCCCAGTGAGTCTATTTCTCTTTTTCAGTTAGATAAAAGCACCATGTACTCAGGCGTACTGTGCCTCCATGTACTTGATTTGCCTGATTTGATCCATATGAGGGATGCCGATAGGAATGGCCTGGAGAAGACGACTTCCATTCCGCAATGGCGCACATGTCTCTTTACGCCCAATCTTACCTGTGCAACATACCAAATGAAAGAAAACTCCACACATGCACACAGTTAGACTGCACTTTAGGCTAGACTTGCACTCGGCATGAAAATAGAGCCCATATATACAGCAATTTTGGAGCTTCTGAATCATCCAGTAGCTGACTTGGAGCCACTCATGTGATGGCTTCACCAAAATTAGCTAAATTATAATTTACTTTTCTGAAATTCAGCAATATGCTTGCATTTTAACTGCTTTCACGTTGTATGAAAATGTGGTCAGACTTCCCAGACATGGGAAACAAGAAAAGCTGTTTGGTCCCTTCACAATGGCATACATTAGATCCAGAGTTTTTATTCCCCTCATTGCACCGTCTGAAGTTTTTTTTGCAGATGAGAGAAAGGAACATGATTAAAGCCTCCATTGACCACTATAAGGTGCTTGTGATCACACCCTGCATGTCAACAGCTGATAGTAGAATATAGACAAACAAATACAGTTTTGTAACAGCCAATAGTTTTTCGGTCTTGTTGGCGACCAACCTCACATTCCCTCACTTTAAGGATCAATGAAAGGAATGGTTCAAACCTCCCGTCCCATTCAGTCTTTTCTCTGACTACTTTAGAGCACGCCTATTCATATCTACTCCAGGATTCATTCTTCCCAGAGAAGATGCCGTGTTAAACTTAAGGTCTCCTCGTGGTTGTAGCTGAAGCCAACATAAATGAAGGGGAAATAAAATTTGATGGCGTATTCTCCAACAATACATCTTGGACTATGGGTCCATCTTTGGACATGGCTGAATGTATGCATCCAACCCTGCTCTAGCACAAAAATGTCATTACAAGTTGAAAAAAGACATATTGCTTCATATCTACATGAGTGGCTCCTGAGGGATTTCAAGATAAGAATGTTTCTGTAATTACAAAGACTTGAAAAAGGGTGCTGATAACATACGAAGCAAAAGGTCAACATACTGTTCACTTTATCACACTGACTTTTGTCTTTGCTTTCTCAACTGTGAACTGTTGTGTGTGAGTGTGAAGGCTGCCATTCAAGTTTTCTCTACCACAATGTTTGCTCCCACCGTGTCCCACAATGCAGTGCTTATTGTCAGGGGAAGTTTACTGTGAATTTGTACGCTTCCTTCGTTGTTTTTCCAACGGTACCATGTCATAAAGGCCAGCTTGCTGTGGTAGACTGGTAAGCCAAAGAAAAAATGTGTAACTTTTCTCCCACTATATCATGACAAATTGAGAAAAATATACCTTTGATCACAATGGGTTTTTTTTCACTTGTCATAGTTTGACATCTTCTCACAATTCATCTCAGACTTTATACCTATGCCCTTGTGGAGGAAAATTTCTTCTTTCTGCAGATTAAATAACAGTGTCGTGAAGATCATCAGGACACAAAACAGTTTAATGTACAATAGCGTCATAGCTTCAACTCATTTATTGTTCCATTTATGTAATAGGCCCTCTCTAAAAAAACAATTCACGGATGGACTTTACATAATAAAACTTGAAAGCTAGCCTCTTATTTCAAACTGTACTCACCTAACTGACAATACTTTATACATTCCTCAAAAGACTGATATTACATCACAAGGTAGGTTGATCAACAGATCTTGTGAGCACATTAAAAATATGCCAGAAACAGCATTTCAAAATTCTACTAATCTATTTTTCACAACCGCTTATCCTAATTAAGCTGACGAGTGATTTGGAGACGAGCCGAACTGACTTTGGGCCGCAGGGAGATTATACTCTGAACTTGATGCCAGACAATTTCTGGGCACGTTGTATGAAAACAATCACTCAACACACATTGACTCCTACGGGCAATTAAGAGTCTTCAATTAAATTTAATGTGCATGTTTTTGGAATGGGAAAGGGAGCCAAGGTACTGAGAGAAAAACCCATGCATGCACGATGATACCTTGCAAACTCTCCATAGGAATGCCGCAGCAGAGAATCGAACAGAGGATTTTTTTTGACTGTGAATCAGACGTGCTAACTACTCTTCCCCGAGTTGTCCTCAAAATATATGACATGATTTGAAAAAAAAACATGGAAGCTGACTGTTGGTAAATCACGGCTATTATTGGTCTGTTTGTGATTCTCTTTCCACCAACCTCATGCCTGATCATGTTTGTGAATGTCAGTTGATCATTTGTAACCTTTGTTGAGAAAGTGAGTTGCGGAGGTATGTGCAATCAGTGTTGAGTTTCTGTTTACGAGCTGACTTAAATGTCCCACTTCAATGAGAGAAAATGTAAAAGATGTGTTTATTGTCATTATGAGTGCTTGCAGGCAATTTAAATATATTTTTTTCTAAAGAAGTAACATTCAGAGTCACGGCTCCAAAGTACATTAAAATACGTTTTCCTTTGTCAGTGTGAGATGTTGACAACAGCATTTGTCATCGTGTCTTCAGACACAACCATCTGCAACTTTCCATATTCGAGGTGGTAATTTTCGGATGGAAATTTGGCACAGGTTTTATGGACGAATGCACTTTCTGACTTCAGATCCATCGACTGGCAGGGACGTCGTGCAGGCTAGAAACCCCAAAGGCTACGTAAGTGTATTGACTCAATCAGTGCATTAAATCATCTTGACATATCTTCTCATGTATAACATGACTATTATATTGGCTAAAGCATATCTACTGATCAACCATTCTTATTGCACAATAGATCATCCTTGAGAGTATTTGGCGGTGTTCCGTGACAGTTCATGATCTGCGTCAAAAAACAGATCTTTGCTCACAATTCGTCAATTGTGTCAAACAGTATTGGTCTGAAGAATAGGTGGCATTGAACATCACTTGATTATGATGTTTATGAATCTTTTACGACGCTGATGTTTATCCCAGAGATGTCTGATGGGAGGTGGGGGGGGGGGGGGTGAATTGTGATGTGATCTAAACCCACTCCTCCACAAAGTACAAAGTACTTTGCCTCGATGGATCTTGCGTCCCTCGTCCGTGTTTGTGTTCATGTTTAAACGGAAAATGGTCTTACCCAAACTGCGCCAAAGTTGGTAGCATGTATTGGTAAAAATGGAAAATGAGTCGAGTCCAACACTAGATTGGTTACCTAATTGAAGTAACGAGAGGACTGTCCCTAGACTACAGTGGCCCAGGAGAGATGAATTCATTCAAGATTAGCTGACAGATGTCAGCGCCACATTGTTCTAAAAACTACTTGTTAGAGGTGCCAGTGGAACTTTATATTTAGAAACATTTTCAGTTCACACTATTTCTCACATAAGTAATTGTATGTCTCTGTGACAATGTGTGTTTGCCTCATAAGGACAGTATGGCTGGCGCCCCAGATAGAAAAAAAAAATAATCAGGGTGACATCACAGGACAAAGTGTACTCATAATAATGTTGGTTTCCAAGTCTACAGGTTTCTGTGCTTGGACCTCTCTGCGGAAATGGCCCTCCACCTCCAACCTGGTACCATCATTACCATTGAGACTCCATCAAAAGGGAGGTTGATTTCATCCTGTTTGCCTTGACCTCCATACTCACCGCAAACTATGATATCATCCAGGCTTCCTTATCTGTGTTTCCTTTGTCCCAAAACGTCTTTCTACTCACCCAGTCCTGTTTCTCTTTTGCGTCGCCCTTTGATGACTGTTTTTCTTGGCACATTGATAATTTGGTTCCAGTGACAAAGCTAATTTCCCCACTTTTTCCCTTCCTTTTCTTCATGAGTTATTCCTGGCCAACGTCTCTGTGTCTGCAGGTGGTTTCTCTCTGAAAAAGTTGCTCACATTTTTATTCGGTTTCACCCTCACTGCATCACAGGATCCGAACAAACTGAATGAATGAGTCCGAGTGTGCGCATTTGCCTTTTTCCTCCTCCAATTTCTGTCAAAGCTTCCTTGTGTAAAAGTTTTCTGAGATATATCCTTTATATTACGTCGATGCAAGCGTGCATATTGTCAGGATGCGTGTGCTTTTGTGTGGCACCCCAGAGTCTCTTGATTTAGGAAAGCCTGGCATGGTTTTGGGTGTTCCATAGTGAGCGAGGCAAGTGTTATGTAATTAGAGCTAGTTCAATCGATGCTGCAGATGTGTGTTTTAGCCGTGCATACGTGTATGTGTGGGTGGGTGTTATTGTAAGCTATCCATCTCCAGGGCATCTGCTCTCCATTACGGTTTAATTTATGTCAGATAAGAACATGACAAACAGATTTGGAGAGTTTGGGAGTCGCCTCAACAAACCCACTGGGGGAGGTAGAGAATAACTGCAGAAAGGATAATTCTTCCATTTGTCCTCCTTGCTTCCCGTCAAGGCCACAAAAACTCATAGTCAATTAATTTTTGCTGATAATTTGAGCTGTTTGCGCTTGTATGCCTGATGGGTTGAATTTGTCCTGAACAATCCAATGAGTTCCAGATGATAAGTAAATCATGAGAAAGTTTGCTTGTTGAACTTTACTCTCACTTTCTGGAAGAGTATGAACTCTGCGTAACCTGATGGTGCCAGGCAAGTTTTACTTAGTATCCGTTTGCTTTTTATTTTATTTTTTTGTAGTCTTCCTTGGTGCCTTAGTCACATTACCTGCTAGCACTCATAAACATAAAGTGTGCCTGTACCTTTAACCTAACCCCGTAGCCTGCCAAGAAAAGAGACAAAAGATAAATGGTCTTGTCTTCTTTTCTCATGCATCGTGCCAGGACCACCTTGCATTTTTCCCGACTGCTTTTTTTTTTTTATTCCTGTTTATTGTACTTGGATGGACCAAAACCAAGAATGCAGTGGCTGCTCAGCTTATTAATTGTCCCCTTTGGAAAAATACCTGCATTGGGCCTCGAGAGAAAATATTGACATGAAGCGTAGAACTGAGTGTGGTTGCTGCAACATAGATAATTATGATTAACAACCACCCAGCAATTTTTTTCCCACGCTGGCCGTTGTGGGGACCACAACTCCGCTGCGTCGACTGCTTTTCTTGACACGGTTCATGATTGCCTGTTCTGTTGTGTCCTCCCCTATGTTGTGGTAAATTCTGTGGGGAAGAGCAGGGGGGGGTGGATGGGGGGAGGGGGGGTGACCAACAAGAGAAAGACCTTGACCTAAGGGTGGGGACTTAATTCGAAAGGATGATAGACTTGAAAGGGTTGAAGGTGAGAAGCTTGCTGCTTGCTCCGTAAACAATCTGTTTTGTGTGGAGAATAAAAGAGACATGACTTGCCCTAGTCTCGTCATTTACCGCATCTCCACGCTGCCACATTTTAGAACCTGTCAATTTGGCACATACGAATTCACTGCAGAGTCTGAAGCCCGCCAAAGCCTCCGTCACCAATCGAGCAGAAGAAAAATTAAGCCGTGACATCACAACCTGGTCACCAGCCTTATGGAGAAATAGAGCACTTGATTTCCCTACCATCACCTCTAAACTAGCTCCGACAAGTCTACTCACACTCCTTGCGGTTCCTCACGGACTCAAAATATGTTGTCCAGCCTTGTTTTGTATATGCAGCATGAATTTCATCAGCATTCTGTGCTACTGTCCTGTCTTTGTTCCTTTTATTGGGTTTGGATGTTTGGCATTGATGTTTCCTTTATTTACGTCGTGACAACGGTCTATGTATCAGTGTGAATCTGTGCGCATCCATGCATGAAGACTTTTGTGCATACTGTACATTTATGACTTAATGTATACCAGATGTGCAGAAAAGGTACTTGTCCTATTCACCCCTGAGTCCAATTACTGTGTAAGCGTGTTAGAAGTGATTGCAACACTTCTAACAGGCCCTGACATGTACATGTCATGGCAGTTTTATCTGTGCGCCTTCATTACTCACTGGTTGGAGAGAGGCTTATTGTGGAGAGACACTTTATCCTCAAGCACAGACAACTACCTGTTTGGAAGGCAGCCAGAGGCACAGGTAGTGCCACTTTATTGTCAAAACACTCAGGCTTGATTTTACTGCTACTAGTCCCTCCTGTTCAAGGAACTATTGACAGACATACCCGTATACCTTAACATATATTAGTTATAGCTTTACTAAAACCTACATGACTGAAAAATGTATCCCTTATTTGTACGTACATAAAGATGTTTGCAGAGAGGTATATGTTTCTGCTGAATGGCTTTTAATCCTCTGTGTCACAATTCACACTGGTATTTAATTGCTTTCGTTTTATTTTTTGGTTTTGTTTGTATCCTCCCAATTACATATTATGCTCTGTCAACCAATTAATGATCAGCATTGTGCGTATCTGCACACCACCTTTGGGTAATAGCATACCCATTCTACTGCGACCGGAACCCTGATAAAAAGCCGGTGAAAGGTTAGATGACACAAGTTGGACTTAAAAAAAAAAACTTTTTCAATCAAAAGCACATGGAGATAACTGAAACAAACTGAGGCAAAACACTCCTCCACTTCTTCTTTTTTTTTTTTTTAAAATAACAGCTACCCAAATGACAAGAGCTGGCTGCCTTAGAGTCTGCCTGTCAGCCTTATTCTTTTGCTGCCGGTGTTCTATACATCTTGTTGATGGTGGTTGGAGAGTCAGAGCTCTGTGGATCTGAGGTAACACATGAGGTAAACATTTTGGAGTGTTGAGATAAGATTGCAGTCATTTATAGAGGCCTTTATGGGGTTGCCAAAAGATTGGCTTGGTTAATAAATGAAGGCTTGTTGTGGTCTGTTTCTAAACAAATGGGGGGTAAATCTGCTTTTCGGGGAGGGCTGGACACAAAAGTATGTATGTATGTTCAAATCATTGCACATGTATACATATTTCAGCTTTGTAATTGCTATGGTGATGAGTGATATGAAACCTGTCGCAACATTTCAGTTGTCTTCCATTGATAGTCACTTTGGTACAACCAATGACCGATTAGTGGAAAGTCCATTGGCAACCTTAAGAGCACACACATGCATGTACATCTGTTAGATATCATGCTCTCCCATTCTACAGGGAATGATTGCTTGGCGCTTGAAAAACAGACAGCAATCACCATCTGAGAGGGTGAAAAGCATCAGAGCGTGTAAAGATGGGGAAAGTATGGTAATGGAAAAAAAACACAACAGCTTTAGAGCCTCCTTTAAAAGTCAAGTGTGAAGTAAACTTGGCCGACCATCTTTTGAATAATATTTAGGGCTTAAACTATTTTAAACATACTTTTGTACCCATAGCAACGTGCTGAACAACAAAAAACGCTTCCGTTTCGCAATCCCCGCCGTGTGACGTCATTCAAAGTCACCAGTCAGCCATTGTACTGCATTGTTGAGTGTCCCATTAGCTGATCATTGCCATTGTGATCGAGTTATTTGGCGATATGCTTTGGTGCAGTGTGGCGATGCACTGGTCACATTCAGGCAAACACTTGTTTGAGTTACTGTTTCATTCCACACTAATAGCAATACAATGCAATACATTCATTCATTCATTCATTCATCTTCTGAGCCGCTCGATCCTCACTAGGGTCGTGGGGGGTGCTGGAGCCTATCCCAGCTGTCTTCGGGCAGTAGGCGGGGGACACCCTGAATCGGTTGCCAGACAATCGCAGGGCACACAGAGACGAACAACCATCCACGCTCACACTCACACCTAGGGACAATTTAGAGTGTTCAATCAGCCTGCCACGCATGTTTTTGGAATGTGGGAGGAAACCGGAGCACCCGGAGAAAACCCACGCAGGCCCGGGGAGAACATGCAAACTCCACACAGGGAGGCCGGAGCTGGAATCGAACCCGGTACCTCTGCACTGTGAAGCCGACGTGCTAACCACTGGACTCAATGCAATACAATACTTTATTTATATAGCACTTTAACAACAGCATAATATTCAATATGAATGTAGTTGTTGTTGACTATCGGTTGGTCAACGTTGAACTTTATTACCTGGTTTATAGAGCTAATTCATGTGAAAACCAGCTGCAATGCAGTTTGCCCCCGTGCTGTTGCCGTTCCATTTCCACTGCAGTTCAGGCTGCAGCAGGACTGAATAACGTACACACACTGAATTAAGCCAGGAAAAGCCACCGGTCCTTCTATAATCATTGGCATTTGATCAATGCAAAGAGTGAATGAAATAACCACACCAAAACGATCGTCTCACCACTGCCAGATGGGGCAGGAAGGCAGTACTCTGAGTCCATCTGAAGCTAACGGTGTGAGAAAAATCACAGGTGGGTGCTTTTTCTATATAAATAAACAGTGGATGTGTCCGATGTTAAAAGGACGTCTGGTCAAGCCAAATGGACACTTGCAAGCTCACACGCTGTCACAAACTGATAACTCTCAGCTGGTCTGGATTACAACCAGCACCGTCTCCTCTTAATGAAAACAAACTGTGAACCTTGTCCACTCTTATCATAATTAACTCTTTTCTAGTCACACCCAAACACACACCAGTATACACATGAATGCATGCACAAACACGTACATCCCTAGGAGCAGTTTACAGTTTGGGTTTGGTGCTTTTGTGGCTGTGTGATTAATAGCCCCAAGGTGTGAATCGTATCAACAAGCGTACCACTTTATTTCCCCCAGAAAAAAGCTCCAAGATGATGTCAAGTGAGCTGAAACAAAAATACAGTATTTGAAACTTGTCATAAATGAAGCCCAGTGGAAATACTGAACATTATTCATCCCCGTGTCATCCAATATTGTTCCCTTTCACAAGGGGCAGCAAGCTGGGAAAAGTCAGTTTGAAAGAGGCAACTAACATACAGTGTGTTGATGAATTTGCTGTGGAAAACCACAATGTCGTATTCCACGCCATCCAACCGTTTATGATAGAAATAAGTCGTTTCCTTGTCATAAAAAATAAAAAAACTGCAATAGTAACCCCCCAATTTAAGCTTCAGTTTTCATACAAGGCCCCTAATATGTGGCTTAAAAGACATATTTTGGTCAATAACAATAATAAGGAGTGGCCCTTTGGATTTTTGCTCCTTCATCAGTTTCAATCTTTTCCATTTGATAAAACTATTCATTTGCATTTGTCTGCATTTAAAACTAGTTTTAATTGAGAAAAATGAGCCTGCTGAGTTGCTAATTTAAAGCATAATTTTCTTGCTGAGCTTCCAGAAAGAGTGCAATGCAGTCTAAAGACTGTGTTAATTCATCTGTGGTGGAAATTAAACTGTAATTTCTCCAAACATGGTTTTCGGGAATGACGACATGAAGCAAAGTCTCATCAATTACCAATTAAAATTAGGGAATTCTAATAGCAGGACGCACAGTAGTAGTGGTTAGCACATCTGCCTCACAAGTGAGTGGCTCTGGATTTGGTTCTTAGCTCAGGCCTTATATGGTTTGTTTCTGCTCTACTCCAGCTTCCTCCTAAATTAAAACTAAATTTGTGGAAGGTTCTACAAAGACTCGAGATTGAATGTATGAATGACTGTTTGTCTACATGCTCCGTGATTGGCTGGTGACACTCATCTTTGACTCTAATGAGGTCAAAAATCGATTGATGAGCGAACTCTGACAGCAAATCTTACAATGCATCCATCCATCCATCCATTTTCTAATCCGCTTATCCCAGCTGTCTTTGGGCAGTAGGGGGGTACACCCATAACTTGTTGCCAGCCAATCGCAGAGCACACAAAGACCAACAACCATCCACTCTCACAATCATACAGTAGCTCGGGACAATTTAGAGGAGGGGTATCAATCTCATTTGTGCCATGGACCACAATGTTGTTACAGTTTCCCTCGGAGGGCCATTATGAATGTGAAACCGTATACATGTTGAATCCACCCTTTGTAAAATGACATATACAGTACGGAATTTATGTACAAGGGGTTTTAAAATCAAAAGTCAGGAATATTAGTTTGTTCAAAAACTTCTGTTGAGACATAAGAAAATGCTTCCAAAATCGTAACATAATTTTTTATTCCTTATCCCAATTTGACATTTTGGTACATATTTCTCTTTCATTTTTAACTGCTTCAGACAACAAAGTGTATGCAGGAAAGTGGTGAAGATTGCACGACTGTCTGTGTCCTATGTGTTGTGTTTTGTTATTTTTATTATTTTGACTTCAAGATGGCGCCGCGAGAGTGACTGCCTTTCCAGCAGCTCCTATATTTTGTTGTTCTACTTCTTCCTTTCATAACTTTGCTGCTGTGAATTGGGAATTTCTCCATTGTGAGACGAATAAAGGTCTTCTTATCTTATCTTATTTTGGCAAGCATCATGTAAGTTGACCTTGATTGTGTTTCACGGGACACATGAAATGATATGGCGGGCCAGATATGGCCCCCTTGCCTTGAGTTTGACACCTGTGATTTAGCGTGCTCTTACAATACAACACTCAGTTTTATAGCTAAAGAGGCAACTTGCATTCTCTTGAGCTAATATGATGTCTAGATCTGCTGTGTGTGTGAAGATTAACTTGTCGTCCGAAATGAGGAATGCTCATTTAATATAAGTCAAACAATTTCTGAAAAATGCTGCGAAGAAAAAACATACCATCTTTGGGTTTGACATATCAAATTCTCATACTTTCTTTTTTCCAATTAATTGACTAACGACTGTTTCATTATGGCTACTGTGCTATAAAGGGCTCTATTGACAGCTCATAATTAAAGTTAGCACTTATCATCACGCTGCCCGTCCCGGCTCTTTTTCACTCCAGGTCTCTTTAATCTCCCCAAAAAGAATGCCTGTTTATCTTTCACCCGCCCCAGGTAAGTCAAGAACAAAGATGCTTTTTGTGGTTTTATTTGTGCATGTGACACTGAAGAGTGTGGAAGCATGAGTGATCGTGGAGCAGAAAGTGGGTCAAATATCAATGATGGAGGAACTGGGTTGGAACAGATGCAAACTTTCAGTGGTTTGGAACCTTCACTCACTTGGTGTGACTTTCACAAGAAGACAGTCTTTCATGTTTGAACATGAATTTGTTCGCTTGCTTCACTCTTTAAAATCTGTACCCGTGCTCTTGTCGGAATTCTTTCTCATGTATTTGCCAGGATTTTTGTATTCACCGGACATTTTACATACAACCACTCACATTTCCAAATGCATGCAAATTGAAAGAATTAATGCATTGCTTATTAAATTTACAGCAAGTCAAAACACTTTCCAAAAAAGCACAAAACAAACACTGGGAAAAAAAACTCAACACAGCCATTTACATTCGACAGAATGCACTAAAATAATATGCATGCAACTCTATTTGATTACAGAAGTATCCATGCAGAATTTGTATTTTTTTAATTATTATTTTGTTGGCGAAGATATTACCAAATTCTGAGTCGTGTTTTTAGAAATGTAGACATTAAGAGACTTGAATGTCATCGTTATGTGTTTTCTTTTGTTCGTGTATGACGGCAAAATCCTAAAAAGTAAATTTCTTAATACTTCCGGAACGATTGTTCCATGTCCAGGAACCATGTTGTTCAATCGAGTTTCCATGCTCAAGGCTTTATTATAACTATGTGTGACAGTTGAAATTATGAAAGACATTCACGGCAAGGCAGCTTTATTTTTATAGTAGATTTCATACACAAGGCAACCTCAATGTGTTTCACACAAGCAAAGACACAACACCTGAAATCATTTAGAAAAAATGGTTAACGGCATTCAGAAGCAGAGCAGAGTAAACAAAATTAGCCTACCAACTCCTGCTGATTGGGAGCCGGTATGAAGCCTTTAGTTGCAGTTGAATGAGCTGCAGCTGTTTGATGCTCTTTTGAGGAAGTCCAGTCAGAAGACCGTTACAACCATCAAGTCTTTCGGAGATAAAAGCAAGGATACATTTCTCCTGGTTTGCTTGAAGAATGCAGCCCTTCAGTTTGGATATATTTTTCCCTTGGTAAAAGGCTGCTTTAGTGATTGATTTGATATAATTGGTGAAAGTCAGGTTCGAGTCTATCAGCACCCCAAGATGACCCAAATAATGTGACGATACAATGACCACAATATGCTCCATAACTGAACTTGGATGCGGTTATGTTTTACAGAAACATTTCCAAGTGTTTTTAATATTGGTGTTGAGATATGTAACATACTGTAGATAGTTGGAATAATTTCTTAGAGGGTCCCACTTATGAAACCTTCATAGTAAAAGCAATTGTTATATGCTAATATAGGATACAAGTAACGGGGCTAACCAGTGTAATATGAGTCTCGTAGGAATAATAAAACACTCTTTAAAGGCGCCTTTAACTTTAATGATGTGCAAAGACAGGCAATATGTGCCACTCATCAGGTAACTGACATGTAACTGCCAATGTCAGTGTAAAATGACAAATCATATAAAATACTACCTTGTTGTTCACAAGTCAAAAATGTGAACAAAAAACAGTCAAGCCAAAAGATACAGTAATGCAGTTAGTTGATCCATTTCACGTGGCACTGCTCCTCCTTGTCAAACATCACAAATAACATCAAATTCACCACATACATTGTGGTCAATTTGCAAATACTGTTGTAGAACCTTTGGGTTGCTCCGACGATAAGATAGGAATGCATTTCAAGAAAAAGTACCACAAACTGTGTATAAACAGTACAATCCATTCATATAGCCATTGTCTACTCTTTATCCCAGGGTTGCGGTAAGCTTGATCTTACTCCTGCTCAGCTTTCATTTCATCCAGAGAAATGCTTTGTGAAAGGGCCTCAACACAACACGCAACATTGAATACCGGTAATTAACCAAAATCACTCAACTCATCCGAGAGGGTCCATGTAAGGATTTTTTTTTTTATGAAGCAGCGATGTCATTCAGTTTTGTTATGACATAGTTAAGATGTCTTAAACTTTAATGGAGCAACAGAAAAACACGTTTATAGAAATCATCCATCCATCATCCGACCCGCTTATCGTTAAAAAAAAATATATACAGGTATGTCTATCTATCTATCTATCTATCTATCTATCTATCTATCTATCTATCTATCTATCTATCTATCTATCTATCTATCTATCTATCTATCTATCTATCTATCTATCTATCTATCTATCTATCTATCTATCTATATATATATATATATATATATATATATATATATATATATGGGGCGGCCCGGTAGTCCAGTGGTTAGCACATCGACTTCACAGTGCAGAGGTACCGGGTTCAATTCCAGCTCCGGCCTCCCTGTGTGGAGTTTGCATGTTCTCCCCGGGCCTGCGTGGGTTTTCTCCGGGTACTCCGGTTTCCTCCCACATTCCAAAAACATGCATGGCAGGCTGAATGAACGCTCTAAATTGTCCCTAGGTGTGAATTGGCTGGCAACCGATTCAGGGTGTCCCCCGCCTACTGCCCGAAGACAGCTGGGATAGGCTCCAGCGCCCCCCGCGACCCTAGTGAGGATCAAGCGGTTCGGAAAATGCATGGATGGATGGATATATATATATATATATATAGGCGTCTTAATAGCTCAGTTGGTAAGGCATCGGTTTGGCATACAGGGGCAAAAATGAGCACATAACATCATCCAGTGTGGGTCCTTGGGCAAGATCCTTCACGCTAATGCCTACCTCATACAATGATGAGAGACAATAAAAGGAATGACATGCTGCTCAGACGTCGGCCGGCCAAACAAGGTCTGCGTCAAGTGCTGGGGAACCAAAGCACCTTGATGAAAAATGGGCTACTGAAACAAAGCGGAGATGGTCGAGATGCGATAACATGGCTCTGTTGGAACGCTACTACTCAAGCAACCCTAGTCAGAGGGGTTACGTGCAGAGAATGTGGGCTAAATGGTTACTTCGAAACCCACAGTCACGTTGCCAGATCAGAGGAGGAGGTCATACCAGAGATTGGGAGGCCAGCCCCAATGAATGAAATGCTGACCGAGGCAGCAACTGACCTCAAAGCTAAGATCATGGCGATAATGAAAGCTGGCAGCCTAGAAACCGATTACAACGGCTATGTGAAGTACCACCTGAAAGCCTCATGGAAAGTGTGAATGCAGCACTGAGGGCGATCCCCACCGTAACGATCACGGAAACCAATGAGCTGATTTTCGCTTCAGCATCAGTGATCCTAGAGATGCTTGGCTATAAGAGCAACCATGGAAGCCATGACATACGTTACCCACCATGGAAAACACGGTTGGAGACTAAGATCAAAGCGGCTCGGAAAGATGTGAGTCAATTGACGGAGGCCCAGAGAGGTGTGATGAAAAGGCCGACCGACACCAGAGAGGTACATCCAGATGACCATACCTGAAGCACTCGAAACTGCCAAACAAAGGCTCCAAGCCATGTCCAGCCGCCTAAAGCGGTGCATGAAAGAAAATGAGGCCAGACAAATAAACAGGCTGTTCGCAACACAACCTGCGAAAGTGTACGCTCAGTGGCAGGGTCCTAACAACAGAGCTCCAGTACCTTTAGCTTCCACCAAGACTGGAAACTGAAAGGTACTGGAAAGGCATATGGGAGAAGGAGGTTGCACATAACAGCAGTGCACAATGGATGGTGACCCTGAGAGAGGAGCACAGACACCTCCCTGAACAGAACCCAGTTACCATAACATTGGCAGACATACAGGAAAGAGTCTCAGATATGAAGAACTGGACAGCACCAGGCCCGGACTTGGTCCACACCTACTGGCTAAAGAAACTCACATCACTCCATGAGCGCCTAGCAGCACAAATGTACCAGTTGCGGAGGGATGGGACTCACCCAGGATGGCTAAACGAAGGACGAATGATCCTGATCATGACCCCTCAAAGGGTGCAGTCCCATCCAACTATCGGCCAATAACCTGTCTCTCCACAACATGGAAGCTCATGTCAGGCATCATTGCGGCTAAGCTAAGTGGACACATGGATCAATACTTGAGCGAAGCACAGAAGGGCATTGGTAGAGATACTAGAGGAGCCAATAATCAGCTCCTGGTTGACAGAACAGTCGCACAAGACTGCAGGTCCCGACATGCCAACCTGTGCACAGCCTGGATTGATTACAAGAAAGCATATGACTCGATGCCACATACATGGATCACTGAATGCTTGGAATTGTATAAGGTGAACAGGACCCTCAGGGCCTTCATTGCGAAGTCGATGAGGATGTGGAAAACCACACTTGAAGCCAATGGCAAGCCACTTACCCAAGTGTCCATCAAATATGGCATATACCAAGGTGATGCACTTTCCCCACTGCTGTTCTGCATAGGACTGAACCCCCTAAGCCAAGTAATCACCAAGACAGGCTATGGATACCGCCTCAGAAATGGAGCAACGATCAGTCACCTCCTCTACATGGATGACATAAAGCTGTATGCTAAGAGCGAAAGGGACATAGACACCCTGATCCACACAACCAGAATCTACAGCAGCGACGTCGGGGTGTTATTCGGGCTTGAGAAATGTAGTCGGAAGGTGACTAAGAGAGGAAAGGTAGTCCACACTGAAGGGCTCTCACTCCCTGAAGGAACAATAGCAGACATTGAGGACAGTTACAAGTACCTCGGTTTACCACAAGCCAATAGCAACCTCGAACTGGCAACAAGGAAAGCGGCTACGGCCAAATGCCTGCAGCGAGTGAGGCAAGTCCTAAGAATCCAGCTCATGGCAAGAATAAGACCCGGGCAATAAACAGCTATGCCCTGCCAGTGATCAGATACCCTGCAGGAATAATAAGGTGGCCAATGGAAGAGAATCAGACCACAGACGTTAAGACCCGAAAGCTCCTAACCATGCATGGAGGGTTCCATCCCAAATCCAGCACCCTGAGACTACGCAAGCCGAAAGGAAGGAGGCCGGGGACTCGTGAGTGTGAGAGCCGCTGTCCAGGATGAAACATCCAAGCTCCATGAATACATCAAGGAGAAGGCTCAAACGGATGACATACTCAGAGAATGTCTCAGACAATGGGGAACAGAGGATGAGGCTCTGGAAGAGGGACCATCATGAGAGGACAAGCCCCTACACGGGATGTACCACCGGACCATAATTGAAGTGGCCGATCTCAAGAAGTCCTACCAGTGGCTAGAGAGGGCTGGCCTGAAGGACAGCACAGAGGCACTCATCCTGGCTGCTCTGGAGCAGGCCTTGAGCACCAGAGCCATTGATGCCCAGATATACCACACCAGACAAGACCCAAGGTGTAGGTTGTGCAAAGAAGCACCTGAGACGATCCAACACATAACTGCAGGGTCTAAGACGCTGGCAGGGAATGCCTACATGGAATGCCATAACCAGGCGGCTGGCATAGTCTACCGAAACATCTATGCGGAGTATGGACTGGAAACCCCGAGGTCACAATGGGAAACACCTCCGAAGGTGGTGGAGAATGACAGAGCGTAGATCCTGTGGGACTTCCAGATCCAGACTGACAAGATGGTAATGGCGAACCAACCAGATATCGTGATCATAGATAAAGGGTAGAGGAAAGCCGTTTTAGTGGATGTAGTGGTCCCAAGTGATGGAAACATCAGAAAGAAGTAACACGAGAAACTCGAGAAATACCAAGGGCTCAGAGAGGAGCTGGAGAGAGCCTGGAAGGTAAAGGTGACAGTCGTGCCTGTGGTGGTCGGAGCACTCGCGGCAGTGACCCCCAAACTGGATGGGTGGTTGCAACAGATCTCGGGAACAATATCGGACATCTTAGTCCAGAAATGTGCAGTGCTGGGAACAGCAAGGATACTGCTCAGAGCCCTCAAGCTTCCTGGCCTCTGGTAGAGGACCCGAGCTGAATGAGGGACGAACGCCATCCGAGGCGTTTTATTTTTATATAGAGTATATGTACACACACACTATTTTCTAATGATGCTACTTACTGTAAGCAATGAAAATACAGGGTGTCCAAAAAATGTATACACCCCTTAAATAATTGTAAATTTAGGATTTAAGAAAACCTTTATTAGTCTCGCAATGGAGAAATTCCCAATTCAGAGCAGCAAGGTTATGAAAGGAAGAAGGTATTATAATTCGAATAATTTTCAGCATGTATTATTCATGTTTACAAATATCATTCTATTGTCTTGTTATCGCATGTTTTCAAATTGATGTCCGTTCTGCTCCAGACACTGCTGACAACGCTAAGCGATGGAATGGCACACATAATGGCTACCTCACAACCAGCTTGCCGCAAAGACTTTCTTGGACTTTGTTGAAAAATTTCTAGTAATCGTTCTTCTTTTGTGGAGCTTGTCGATGTACGTGATCTTCCAGGATGCTTCTTATGGACGTCCTGAACAGTTCCATCAGCTTCAAACTTATCTCTAATTTCAGCGATGGTAACTCGTGTTGGTGGCTCTTAGTTAAACTCCCTCCTAAATTGTCCTTGCACTTCCGACTGCGTTTTCATACTTCCAGTAGCATTTTAGAATTAATTTCCTTTCGTCAAAGTCAAGTCTGGCTGCCATCAGTTCAATGGGTTCAGTCTATAAAGAAAGAAAAAATAATTCAGTTATCAGCTGCTAAAATGTGTATACATTCTTTTGGGACACCCTATATATACATATAAGGCTATGCAGGTATGTGTGTTTTTTATCATTAATTACCCATTGTTTATTATAGCACGGATAACGAACATTACCGAGAAGCCGTATTGTCTTACATACAGTACGTCTCGATGGATATCAATGAAACACCAAGCATGGCAGGCTGCAGGATAGCCTGTGCTGTTCCCATACGAATGAACGGGCCAACAGGATCGGGGCAGGCGTGATGAGTTGAAATAAGAAACAGCTGGTTACTCTGAGTTACTGGCCTCTTGTCAAACTTAATGAGGAGAGGAGTTGGAATTACCAAGGTGAAATGTTGTAGAATGAATGGATGGCAGTGTGCTAGCACACTTCTTCAATAATTCAGGCTCAAGAACCCTCAAATTGAATCACAACACCTCTAACATTTGGGAGACCCCCCCTCCCCCCAGCCAATACTGTATAGCTTTGTAAAACAAGCTAGAAAAGAGTATAATCACCCAGTCTTGGCATTTGAGCACATCAGCAAAGGGGACAGACCTGTCTTGCGGGGGTCAAACATTTAAGCCATATTTAATGTAAGCAGATATCTGGTTAACAAGTGTGTTTTGTTGCTTAGGGGATTGCCTCTGCACAATACCTGTATACTAATTCGAGATGGCACCAACATGAAAACCAGGGAGCCGGCTCTGAGTAAAAAATTAGCAGCTGTGAAGCTAAGCGAAGAAAATTTGTCCAATAATTGGTAACAGACAATGCAACCATTTGTCATTCCCTCAAGAAATAAATCATGGATTAGCAAGTAACAACAATTGATGATAGAATCGTGCAGTTTGTGTGCCTGCGTGATATGTGCGCTTGTTTGTGCTAATCTTTTTTTTTATTTGAAAAAGGTCTGTTGTGGAGTTAGCTGTATTTATCCGTGTTCTCAACACAACACTGCTTCCGCTCGTCACCTTGCACTGTAGGATCGCTGTACCACACCCCATACCCACTCAGAGTCTACCGATATTTTATCAAAGCCACTCCTCCCATGTGTTGATTTATCATACTGAAATCAATCGATACTGAGTGAGGAGGTACATAAAGCCCTTTATTAAAAATGCTTAATAAAAACAAACACCCAAAACATATTTACATGTTGTGGCACTAAATTATTGAGTTTTTGCAAATCTATTTTTACGTTTTGGCATTAAAAGAGTTAAGTGCACATTTACAAGTTTGTTGGGCTCACACTGCATTCACAGATTGCGCAATAATTTCCAAAACAATGTCGGACTTTGATATGAATCGGATTAAGCAACAATCTGCTATCAATTAAAGAGACAATAGGTAGTATATCACCCTAATTTTAGTGCTAAATCCACGGGAAAAGCCAATTCGAATACATCTTTAGAGAGAGACAGAGAGAGAGAGACACACCCAAATAAAACTTATATTGATGATCCAAATTAAAAAAAAAAAGGAAAACAGACAACACAACTGTCATCTAATTAATTTGGTGAAGTTATCCCGTATTTTCCCTTTGAGTATGACCCCAAATTTAAATGTTGTCCTATTTTCATCATACCGTATTTTCACGACCAAAAGGCACACTTAAAAGACTTGAATCTTTTACGAAATGGATGGGGGGCCTGATCATGCAGGTCGACTTCGAGTTCCAAAATCTCTGAAATGCTGTTGTGTGACTTCAATGAGGGGTCAGCTTTATTGACTGGTGTTGTGCCAACATGCTGCTTATATAGAGGAAAGGTGGATATAACTGAGAATGGCATGTGGACGTTAAATTGGGAAGGATGGGGTGAAAGAGACTTTCTGTATAATTGTACACCGAAAGTTGTACGACAATTGGTACTACTGGTCACTTAAAAAAAAGTGCAATGACTTTCTGCACCAACTGCACAACTGTCAGAGTATTGTATTGCACCACCGATCACTTTTTCTCTGCTCGATAACTCTGCACATTGTCGCACAGCTGTCATTGGCTCGGATTACTGCAGAATGGTACCTTTACATGACGGAAAGTCTTATATAACATGTCCTTGTTTATCATTGTTGTTATTGTAATACTAGTGAAACCTGTATTACAAGAGACATATTTCTTGTGTGTTCTACATACTTGGCCAATAAAGACGAGTCTGATTCTGAAGAGGACACTAAAGGCACGCCCCCAGTAGATGTAAATATATCGTATCGAGTATGTGCATTGTGCAAAACAACATCCCGAAAATGGCACCTACGAAGAGACATGCTTACAAAGCACAGTTTAAACTGCAACTTATCAGTTACGTGTCTGCTTGCACTATTGTTCGAACTTTCGCAAAACCCGGAATCATTTCTGAGGAGCTGGAAGGCATCGAGACTGACTCTGACAATGACATGAGGGAGCCTGGTGTGTTTGATTGCCTGTGTCCATTAATGCAATGCATCTTGTGTATGTGTTAAATAGAGGAAAAACAACCGTAACCGACACTACTCCTTTTAAGAGCCTATCCCAGAGGTCTTCGGGCATTAGGTGGGGGACACCCAAAACCAGTTGCCAGCCAATCATAGGGCACATAGAGACTAACAACCATCCAAGCTCACACTCACACCTAGGGACAATTTTGAGTGTTCTTTTAACCTGCCATGCATGTTTTTGGAACGTGGGATGAGACCGCAGTACCCAGAGAAAACCCATGCAGGCCCGGGGGGAACATGCAAACTCCACACAGGAAGGCTGAAGCCGGAATCGAACCCTGCACCTCCACTAACCACTCGACCACCGGGCCACCTTCGGTCGTGAAAATATGGTATTCAAAAATGCAAGTCTCATATCATCAGTATTTATTGCGGTTCGCATATTTACTTTTGTAATGAAGTGAGATTTGATTGATTTTTGATGGATGAAGGCTGCAGATGGAAAAATCATGTGAAAGAAGGGTTCAGTTCAAGAATAAACATGAGTCTCCTTCAGGGACTATGAATCTCAGTGAGAACCACCTTAAGGAATTAAACAAATGATTACACAGTTTCTTGGATTTTGAGCACAATTTTGGGGTTGATCCTTAATCCCTCACAAATCATACAAGCGTGATAGTTTAGTCCATTAGCGGTCACTTTATGGTCAAAACAAGAGACTCAGCCTTTACATCCCCCATTTATTCTCACGACCCACACATTTTACAATCCCTCATTCCTACTAAAACTGCCCCACACTCAACCTTATAATTGTAGTGAGAAAAAAATAGGTGGCTGTTATTTTTATTGAAATCCCAATAACTTTACCAAGATTACAGTTAAGTGGAGCAGGCTGGGATTCATGCCTGTACGGCGGCCAATCTGAGGCCATTCGGAATCCGATGCCAAGCAGGGAGGTGGAAAGGTCATTGGATGTGTGTGCATGTTTTTTTGTTGTTGTTTTTTTCATGTAGCGAAGGGGAAAACAAAGCAGCATTGCCAGGTTTAAAACCACCCAGTGGACAACTGGCCACTAATAAACAGACTTCTTCGGCTGGGAGTGGTAATAGAACTTCACGCCGTTGCATGAATTTGTGTGCAAGACAGAATACATGTGAAGTGCTGTAGCATGTGCGCGTGTATGCCTGCTTATGTTTTCCAGGGCAGTGTGAAAAACCTGATCATGATCATCACTCAGAGGTGCATGCCGCATTCAAAGTTTCATCTTCTCTTCCGTGAATTTTCACAGTACCTTTTCTTCTCAGTTTTTATGTCAACAATTGAAGCGATGTCTGTACAGTGGCCAAGAGGTGGTCACACTCTTTCCCCCCCCTACCTTTTAACCCCTACCTTTCACTCGAGAGGTTCTGGGGTTTAATCTCAGCTCAGGCCATGCTAAATTGAGTTTACATATTCTCCCTGTGCTTCCATGAGTTGTCTTCATGTTCTTCATTCCGATCAACATGCACGTCAGATTCATTGAAAAATCTAAGGTCCTATAGGTGTGTATGTGAGGGTAAATACTATTTATGTTCTAATGTGTCCATTACATACCGAACCTCTCACCCAAAGCCAGCTGGGTGAGGCTCCAGGTCACGCGTGACGCAATGAGGACAAGTGTTTTGGATGTTCTGCTTCATGGTTTAAAACAGATGTTCTTTGTCCTTTCAAGGATTGATTGTTTTAACAATGACTCAACCCATTCTTTTTGAATTGGACATGTCACAGGATAAGAAGGCATTTTTGTACTTGAGTCGTGAATAGATTAAGATTTTTTTATTATATCCGATTTAAAGAAGAGCGAGAGCTGAAAAAGCGGTCCTATTTTGGGGGCGGGGAGGGAGGGGCAGTGTTCACAATTTTCAGATTATTTTCCCCAATAATAATGAATGATCACTTGGTTTTCCACCAAATCACTTGCATTTGTTTTCAAGTTTTTGAAGTGATATCATGGTTTGAATTCATTTCAACGTGTTCTGCTGATCATTACTAATTGTGAGCTTTTTCATTCTCTGTAAATGTAATTTTCGGGAGAGTGAAGGAAGGGAAAAACAATTCGCTAGTCATTATGCTACATTGGTTTGTATATATGTCTTCTGACTTCAAGAATGTGCGTGTGTGTGTGTGTGTGTGTGTGTGTGTGTGTGTGTGTGTGTGTGTGCGCGTGTGTGTGTGTGTGTGTGAGAGAGAGAGAGTCTGTTTGTGTGTGAATCTGCGGTAAATGTGTTCTGGTCAGTGTAATTCAATTTAAGCGTCAAACTGTGTCAGGAAATCAGGCCTGATGTATATTTTACCCATGTGCACTCCAACGTTGGGGATACCACAACGCTTTTTCATTTTTACACACGCACACACACACACACACACACACACACACACACACACACACACACACACACACACGCCAATGCAGCGGTTGCCCAGCGCTCCCCAGACAGCAGGTTTGGTTACAGAGTTAAGTGAATGGCAGCGGTGACACGACTGACACTTGACTCTACCGCTGTGGGCAGTTTGGAGTTATGAGGGCCTCCGCTCACTGCCCACCACATGCATTCCCAGATAAAGCATCATGTCTGTGCTGCTCATGGGTCTGGATATGATGTCTGTGTTTGGGTCCTTGAGCAACAGCTTCAGTTCCCACGATCACTAACTTGCCCATGTATACCCTACAGCTGTCCTCTGTGGTCCTTTGACTAGTCCTATTGCAGTTGTTCTGATCTCTGGAAAGACATTCCCACAGCCATCACGCCCGTTCCATCATTCCTCCATCTTACTTTGAACACATTTGCCTTGGCTGCTTCATATGTTAGTAGATCACTCAAAATCAGTGTTCACACTTTTAATTTGAGAAAGTAGATGAGTTACTTTACTGATTACTTGGTTTGAAAAATATTTACCACTAACGTGATTTTACAAGTGACTAGATTTGATTGCAAGTTACTTTTTAGCTACATTCAGCAGCTGGCGACAATACCACCCCAACATAAAAATGACAGCTGGTTTTGCCAAAATTCTATTGGCAGTGAATTTTGCACCGTAATGTTTAATAATGAAGATTTTATGAAAAACAAACTATTTCATATAGACTTTGTTAACTTAAATTCTTGTTTTTAATAAATGGATACAGGAGTAAATAAATAAATAATGACAGTGCGTTTTGGTTTGGGTCCTTAATGAGGTCGGTTGCCATGGTCTTTTTTTTGTACCCCTACCTCGTCACAGGGTTGGCCGTGGCCTGTGTCTTTGAGTATTCAAGCGCTGGTTGCTCAGTGACAACTCGACCGCTGCTGCGCCCATCCCTGTTTTTTGGTGTTACTTTGTGCACTGTCCATTGGGTGATGATGGTTTGTACTTTTGCAGCCCTTCCGTGTCCTATCTCCTTCTGGGTCCAACAACGGCTTCTGATGTCATAGTACGTTTTGGTCATTCATGGATCCAGCAGACTCCAACACAATCCGCCAAACTGTACAAAAGTATCTCCTGAGAAACGTTATGGACTCTCTTCAGAGCCTTTGCAGCATCCTCAACTCAATCCTCACTCAGTTGATGCCCAGTGCTCCCCTGCAGATCTCAACCACCTCCTCCAGCTCATCCCCCCCGCCCCTCCCACCTCTTGTCATAGAGAGAGCATCACACCAGTTTTTATTTATAGTTTTTACTAGGAACTAAACATTCATTCATCCGAACATGATTCGGGGGGGGGGGGGGGGGGGGGGTTGGCGGAGCTTGTGGAAGATTCTCTGAACTATGTGCATGCTTTTACTGAGGGAGAATGACAAAAAGTCGTGAAGCAAAATTAATTGGAGAAGTATCTTTAATCTCTTTTCAGGTCTATTGCTCATTACCAAAGAATGTGGCCATGTTAAAGTAACACGTTACTGACATCACTGCTCTGGATGCACATTAATGGGAGTTGTGAACAAATGTTAGTGTCTGAGGCTGTTGCACTATTTCCGAGCCTGGAGCAACATAGCCGTTTGATTACTGACTCTCAAACAGTGTGGGGTCTCGTTGCCTGGGCCGCCCAGCCCATGTGATGCCCTCAGTGAGACTTTATATGGTGCCTTCCTCCATTGACGATTCACATGCGCTTACAAAAGAATTGAATTCTTAACATTGCCATTAATAGAAAAGATAACATGTCAGATCAATTTAAAATAAAAAATGGAACGTGTTCTTCATTTCATGACTGTTTCAATCTATAAATTGTGCCGTGGGTGCTTGTCCACATTGCCCATACAGTGAAACTCCTCTACAACGAAACCTACATGAGCAAAATACCCCGTAGTGTGAAAAAATGTTCATGCATGAAAGCTATTCCCACTTTTACAATGAAAAGTCCCCCTGTTGCGTTATACGGAATCTTTTACTCTGCTCTCGCCTCGCAATGAGATTCACTACAAGGAAAACAAGCCTTCTGCAAAAGTCTAATCCAACCTCAGCATGCCACAGCAACCTCTACTGCATCGTTCGGAAACGGCAACAGCAACCACCACACTGGTTTACACATGCGCAGTAGTCCAGGAAGTATTTGTTTGTTGTTAGTTTCAAACGCAGCACGAACATTGCATTGCTAAAATGACTACGAAACGGACCTTTGCAGACCAGGGAGTTCAGAAAAGAAAAGCATTCAACGCTTGAAGACAGGATAATATGAATAAAAATGAAAGATGGAGGAAGCGAAGTAAAAGAGATTATGCAAGAAATTGATGTAAGTGAAAGTGAATGCTAATCGTAAATTGCGCAATTTCTTTCCTGTTTTTTCTTTCTACACTGGCCAAACAAAGTGTCAAATAAGTATATAAATATGCTCATATTTATTCACTATGTATTGGAATAAAAATAAAGAGTACAGGTACACACATAAGTCGAATGTGTGTGTGTGTGGGTGTGTTTGTGTGTTTACATCTGAGGTAAAATTTGCTCCAGTGAAAAGCCCACTGTTGTGAAAAATTTCTTGCTGCAAACATGATTTTGTTGTAGACGAGTTTCACTGTAGTAAAAACCGGACCCACTTGTTGCTGTTGATGCAGTCGGTGGCTGGAAGCTGGACTGTAATCAGTGGCAGCATCTGAGCCATTGCCAATATAATCGTACTGTGGTTTCCTGGGTTCACAAAAACAAGTTGCGTGAAAAGTAATGTAATTTTGGTTTAGCAAAATGTTTGATTCCTGATTGTACTCTGGCAAGAATATTCTCCCTCGACTATGTTGTGCACGAACAAGGGGCTGTTGGTTATGTGCTTGGATTTGTGCTTGTATAAGTGTTCTCTCAGACTCAACATGTGTTGTGGCTCATCAAGTCAGAACATGGAAACTGTGAGTGTCTGCAGATGTTGAGAAAGAGAAGATGACGGGTTTTTTTTTCATGCTGGTATTTGGTTTGACTTTGTTTGCTCACACGCTACTAAAACTCCCCAGTAGACCTTCTTCAACCAACTCACAGACGCTCGAGGACAATCTCATAGTCCACATGCTTCTCACCGCTCATCACCTCCCAGCTCCAAAGAGTGATCGTCTTGGGGATCAGGGCTCCGAACAACATCTGTGCAGGTCCCAAGAACGGACAAAGACATAAAACAAAAACCTTAAGCTTTATATTTACATTTACGTACCAGAAAGTAACACACGGATAATGACAGGAGGGCAAGAGGACTTTTAGAGTAATCAACCAGACTGTACTATCCCACTTTGTATTATAAAATTAACGTACACGATCAGCAATAGTGACTAATCCTGAAATATGACAGTGGCCATTCTGGAATCTACCCGCAATATCCCCATGTAATCGCATTGGCATCCAAATGTGCCAACAGATTGGCCGCCACGCCACACAAAAGGCTATTCACCAGACAAGATGTGTGGGAGAAAAACTTTGACCTTGACAATTATACATAAAGCCTGTGGTGTTAGCCATCTCTCACCATTGTCGTCACACGAACGGGCATTCTCACACTGCCCTCCCCAACCCCCACATGGCACCTGTTTGTGTTAAGAGTGCCGTCAAGTTAGACTGAGCAATGTCGCTTGAGGGATCAAGAGGCCAAATCTGTGTGGAAATGTTGGTGCACCTTTTTTTAATGGCAAGATAGTTGCTGTGTCTGCAAGTGCGTGTGATTGCTCCAGCATCTTATTAAAAATCCTTCTGAATAACTCATCAGACTCGTTCTTGGGTTTTTGTCTCACAGAAATGGAACTTTATTTTGGATATATTGACCACAGGCTTTGTGCAGCCAAATATCTGCAAAAGCATTCTGTGATACATGCAGGCGTGGGAAGGGCGAAGGCTCCTTAGGTTCCTGTCAGCAAAAATCTCATTTATCATCAAGATTTTACTCTCAGACACAGTAAACTATAAGTGATAGAAATTTGATGTTAAATGTTTAATATTTGACAAGAAAAATCACAAAATCACTACATTTTGATTGAATTAAGGCGATGTGATCTTATTTTCCTGTGTTGAAGGAAAAACCCTTTTATCTGACACAAGATGGTCGGACGCATCGCTGGACAATGAAGTGTGCCTTTTGTTACACAATTCGTGACCCACCTTCTTTCCGTCATTCCCCTCCTTTGGTCCACTGAGGACTTATGCAATGTCATACTGTTCCTATTTAGGGAAATCAAGTTAAATAAACTGTGACGAAAGCCGAATCCAACTAGGTACTGTTATGTAAGGAGAATGTTACTTCATACTGTAGATAAAATGTTTCTTGGAACTGACACACTGTCGATTCAAAAGACCTGGATTAATATTCTTCAACGCTGGAATTGTTTTGGCTCTGAGATTATGGATGATGACAGAAAAAAACTTGGAAAAAACAATTCAATCACAGTTTATTTCATCTTAAACAGAACAATTAGTTGCAGTTTAGTAGATCACATTTGCCATCCCCTGTGTGCAGTTGACATGTTCTCCCCAATGCTAACTGTTAGCTGGTTCGACAATGTTCCCTCACTTTTTGCAGGTGATACGGTTACGTTCCAAGCAACCCCAACCACAATAGGTGAATTTCCGTGAACAGGTTTTACTGTTTAAAATGTATTTTATTTTATTGTATCCTTGGGCGGATTTATCGCTCTATTCAGACATCACAAATCCCACTCCTGCCCCCCACACACACGCGCACACACATACGGTTCCGGTTTCAACGTGAGAAAAAAAATGTGGACCAGTCAGCCACCTCACGGCCACAGTCATATTATTTTCTTCCCAAAACGTGGGCCATTGCTGAATGCTGGGATCAAAAATTGACTTGTAAATTCCAATTTCTACAATACCAGAAGTTAGCGTTTGAATTTTTTCCTTCAATCAGGCGGCGATCTCTAGAACCATCCGCGGTGTTCATTGGTTATGTAAGTATGACAATACCACAGACAGCTCTTTCCATTTGGAGCAATCGTTCCTTCCTCTTTGTGTTTCCATCCGTCACTCAATGCCAGGACACTTCCTGCAGCTGAGCTCAGCACTGATAGCAGGTCAGTGCATCCCACGGGCCTAACCTTTGGCCTCATGTAGCGGATAAGGAAATGTCAGCGGGAACAGGCCATGTCACGTTGGGTCTCTGCCTGGTTCCTGGCTGCTCCATTGCATTTCTAGTCCTCCCTGGATGAAGCCCTCCACATGTGTTTCCTGTTGTTCTTCGCACTAACAGCACACCAAAGCAGGGGCCTTTTTCCTGAATCTTTGTTGGGCTTGGCCTCTGGGAAAGGCTTAAATTTAGGTGATACGCAACCCTTGAACTCTTTTGTAACATGACCAATACAACTGAGACTCATTACGATCATTCTATCCTTTTACTGTCCTCAGTTATATTTTGAGATCATAATGTCATACCAAAATGTCATCCCTTCGCCTGCTAGTGGTTATCTATAAGTTTTATACCGTGGCTTGGACAGAGGTTTTTCATTAAAGCACAAACCTCCAGTTATGTGCAAAATGTGTACCACAGTGAAAAAATAGCATCAAAGTGTTGTCCCATCTGTCATTAATTCGGAGGCTACTTCCTCGATCCTACAAGACGACGTAAGACACCGCGAAAGACAGGCGGTCCAATTGTTTTTTTTCTTCCATTCTGTTGACAACATGATGACTCAGTGTCGGAACTTATTCAGCATCCTTCAGAATCTAATGTGTTTTTTCCATGGTCCATGCCACCTCTTCATAAAGTTTTATGAAGCGGGGGTGGGGGGGCTGGTTGGTGCAAGGCTCACCTTACTGTGTGCTGAATGCAGTCAGAAGTGAATGGGCACATGGGACTGTACAATTTTTACTTTCATTCACAGTGAACAAACGATATGACCCATCTTTTCACTTTCACACTTGGTGGAAAGATACCTTAATAAAAAAAGATGCAAAACATAAATGCCATGGTATGGTATGACATGAGTTGAAGTTGACTGCAATCGATTCCATATGGGTCATTTTCTAAATTTAGATTAGTAACCGACATTAACGATCTGTTATTGATGAGATTAATTGGGTCTGTCCCATGTAAATCGTACTTCGGAAAACCAAAAAGTGGTAGACTCTTTGCATTGATGTGTTTTACGCCAACTCAAAATGTCCGCCACTTTTTGTTTGAAGTTCTATTGATTGTACCCAGCAACTGGCTGAGTGATGGAAAGTTGAAAACTTGGAGTCTTATGAAGATTGCAGCATGTCCCACTTCAAGAAACAGTCAACATTAGACAGTGGAAATTGGACGATTCTGACCTAATTATCTCCAGCAGAGTGCAAAGCCAGGCTGTTTATAGTGCCTCTGATTTTTTTTCCACGAAATATGGAGCTTGTAGAGGCTTTATTAGAAGCAGCCGGGCTCATCTGCTCTCTCTCAGGCTCTGGTTCGTCTACTGGGACCTCAGCCCTTTCAACTGAAAGAACACCAAAACCAGAACCTCCCCCACCTTGACAGTGCACGGCTCTCACATTTCCAGAGTCTCAGAGGCCCCCTCAGTGCTGCCCCCCCAAATGTTTTCCATCAAGGAACCAGCATACTAATTTACAGTGTGGTGGGAAGAAAAAAATGGACATTTCAGCAATTCACTCTCTTCTTCCCACTCTCTTCAGTAACCCCTTCTCTCTCTTTCTACTTGCCCCTTCTTTCCTGACACAGCATTAGTGTGCCAGTGTGTGACATCACTGCACTCATCGCCACAGGACATGCAAACATTCCAAACAGAGACGGAAAATAGCTTCCAAAGGGGATGTGCAACTCCCCCGCCAGTTTATCTCGACCTCCTTTAGCTTTGCGATGCGGGTTAATCTGCCTGATGAGAAGACAATAATAAGGAGAAACAGGAGAGTTGGCTGTAGGGGTTTTTTTTTTTTAATGAAGCATCGCTTTCTTTTGTACAGACAGCAGACAGTTTCTAGATGGCTCATCCTGCTTTCCCAGATCTATCAATTTTAGACAGGAAGAACTTCTCATCAGGTTTCCTGCTCTCTTGCCCAGTGATTTGTACAATAGGAACTGAGATCTCAGCGCTGGGATGCTCTCCTTCTGCTGGCCACAGGTTTGGCTTGGCCACAAGCCAGCCAGCTGCCTGACACTCCATAGCATGGGAACATCCTGCCATACACGCAAATCACTCACTTTTTCTCTTTCCACATTATTGTAATAGATCCATGAAACAGGACAGAAAACGTTTCTTTTAAGACTCTTTCGTTCCATATGCCTCTCGTTTCACTCACAAACGCAATAAAGAGTCAGCCTGTAACCTGCTCGTGCAGCAGGATGTGTATTTGTGCGTGCACATGCTCGGCGCTCTAGTAGAGTGGCTCCAATAGAGCCCTACTAAAAGAGATTGAATGTCTGCCCTTGGTTTCTTCCAGAAGGCTCTCGGGTTCACTTTAAATCATTCACAAACGCATAGACACACACATCTGCACACACTGTCACTTTATACCACGCTTAAATACAAGGCCAGGGTCGCTCTTTCTTCCACCCGTTGATTTATAGGTCCTCAGTCAGCGTGAAAGGCGGTCCACAGATGGAAAACTGTATTTGGTGTGGGGAAGTATATTTGCATGTCTGTGGAGCTGTGCATGTTGTGAGTGAGCTCTCGGCTTCATGTGTGTTTGCTTGCAGAGTGCCCACAAGAAGAACAAGAAAGTGAAGCCCTCTTCAAAGCAGCACCGAGCTGCCAAGTAAATGCTTTGTTTGGCTGCCTTTTTTTATTTGACTCATTAATCATAGTTCATGTCCAACGAAGCCCTCTTTCTCTCCCCTGATTGCTGGATGTGTGTGTGTGTGTGCGTGCGTGTGGGTGCGTGTGTTTGTGTGTGTGTTTGTGTGTGTGTGTTTGTGTGTGTTGGGGCAGGGGGGAATGATTGCAGCATGCAAAATATTTCCCCGTCCTTGGATCTTGCTCTAAAGTTATTAGTCAAGTAATTTTTCAAAAAAGGGTTTAGATACTGCTGTGTTGATCAGAGAAAAAGACTCAATGAATTGAGAGGCATGCTCAATGGATTAACAAATTCCCAACCTTTAGGGAAGCACAGCTGACCCATCGGCTCAGTTCATTGATACTAAAATGATTACTGGTTATTGCTGTGTGACCGTTTGGGGTGTATATCACTATCATTGACGCTGACACAGCGCTAAAGATGCAATAAACTTAAGGTATTGATCAAGCGTCCATTCATTTTCCATCACGCATTGCGTTGCAGGTCAGACTGAATTTGACACCCTGGACTAGTTAGTCGCCACCAAATTGTAGGGTACTTCGAAAGCAACTCCAGAAAACAATTCAACACTTAGCTCGCAGGTTTATATGATAGAGGCGTTGCTGGAGCTCGTACAGAAAGATGTGAGCCGAATCTGAGTGGTAAGAAGTAGGGGTCACGCCATTTTGGACGATCTCTTGAAGTGTGCTGTCGGTGTTCTTTTGCAGCGGTGGTTTATTATCCCATTTCTTGTGGCTAAACAGTGGACTTATGTAGATCGCTTCCTCAGCTTCTCCTTTGGTCCACTGACCACAAGGGAGATGAAATAAGAAGAAGAATCATGAATTAAATTATTTTGACCACATTTCTTCGTAGTCAAGCCCAAAGATGTTCTTTAATATCAGTTACAGATTAAATGCAGTTTAACACCATGAAATATACACAGACTGAATTGAATCTTCAAACTCTGCATTGTGATTGTATCTCAAATTATATCCATGGTACAGGTTTACCTTTAAAAAGGTAATACGAATATCAGTGAGGATGTCCCTCCAGGGTTTCCTTACTCTCATCACTTTGGCCTCTTTCTCACTTTTAGTGCCCTGCAACAACCCCACATGAAGGCAAAGACAAACTACCGTATTGGCCCGAATATAAGACGGTGTTTTTTTGCATTGAAATAAGACTGAAAAAGTGGGGGTCGTCTTATATTCGGGGTCTAGACATTATACCCATTCCCGACGATAGCTGGCGCCAGATATCATTGAAGCGAATGCTGAACTTGACTCCCCAGGCCAAAGTGAACCCGTCACGAGGAATAAAAATAAAAATAGCGGTGGCATGAAGAAGAAAAATAAAAAATGGCGGTAAGAAAGAAAAGAGAAGAAAATAATAGAAGGGATAACAGAAAATGGAGAAACAGCGACAATCCCGAGAAAATTGGGTCAAAGATCGGCCAGGTTAACCGGCAGCTAAGGAGAAGTTGTAATGTAATTATAATCATTTGTTTCAGATGCAGTGTCATTTTCTATATAAAAATTAATTTGGTGTTCAAAAAGTCTTTTTTCAAACTTGAGTCATGAAAAAGAGGGGGTCGTCTTATAATCAGGGCCGTCTTATATTCGGGCCAATACGGTACAACAAAAGAGAATATGAAGCAGCAACAACAAATAAAACCTAGTTATTCCAAGAAGTGCCTCTGTGACTTCAAAGGTCAGCCTTTACAGTGCTCAGAGAGACAAGCTGCGGAAGACAAGCATGAAATTATCCTCGGCTTAACAATCATTCAAAGCACACAATGCTAAAATCCACAAAGCGGGAGTAACCAACATATGGAAAAGTGATATCAATGGAAAAGTACATATTTACGGAACGTACAAAATGCATTTTTAACCGTATAGTTACTCTTATGGGATCAATATCTCACCATTGAACATGATTTTTTCCACTCCTCCATTCATATCAGTTAATTTGTCTGATTTTAGATACCTATTCACATCTTCATAAACTCTTCCACAGTAGATTAATTTTGTGCTTGGCAAAACTTTGACGCATTGTTGGAAAAGCGCTTAAATATGTACAGTACATGCTCGGTCAATGCACGCAAATTCACATGCACAACAGTGTAATCTAGTCATACTAAGCTCCTCTAAAAACAGATACGGATCGTGGAAGCTTCACATTAACTCTGCTTTATACAACCGGGTAAGTCAGGGAATGAAAAGCAGAATTAGTCGCATCATAATTCCATTGAGTGAGAATACAAAGAAGGGGTCAGATGAAGACGATTTGGCTGTACAAACATGCGTAATGCTGCTGTCCAAAAGCACCCCCTATCACCACCAATGTCACACCAATCTCTGCTTGCAGTTTCTTCTCAGAAACGCACACGCGCATGCACACTTTAACACACATGGACTCAGTGGAAATTCCCTCGTCATGACTCCCGTTATGATAATAACTGTTATGTCCAACATTTCCATAGCAATGCGAACAAACATCGGAGTCAGACGGCACAACTGCCAAACCGAGACAGATAAAGAGTCCAAATGTTTGATTCTATCACACTGCTGCTCGGTCCGCGATCTTTGAGCGCCTGCACTTGCTGCAACGAAGCTTGAATGAATCCTCAAGACGAGGGTGGCTGTTATGGCGGCTCTGGTGTTGATAATGAGGTGCCGAAAGAGCGCTATTGGGTGTTCCTCTGGAAGTTTCTTTAACATAAAAAAAAAAAAACAACAACATTTCAGCCACATGTGCTCTGCCGTTTATTTCTCATAAGGGAAGATTGGGTCCATTTAAATGGGGGATCGGGGGGTGGGGGGGGGGGGCATGTGTTTTACCAGAATATGAGAGCCTTGGGAGTGATGGTGGTTCTGATCAACGTACAGTGTGACCCAGTAATCCAGAGTGACCCAGTAATCCATTGTTCCATACCTTTTTCCTAGAAGGCCACACTCAATCTACACTTGTAGATTGTATTTATGAGTACCCAGACTATATTTCAAGTGATTTAATGGTGATCTTTGGACATTTCTGTGCGATTAGGCGCATAATCACAGTCACATGCAAGCTTGTTACAGTATGTCTAGACTGGACGCCCACATCTTTGCACATTGTTTCAACTGTCAAGCAAATTTTAACGGTTGAGACAACCTATTGTGCTTCGACTGATCCTTAACTGTGGATTTAGGGTTTCAGAAAAAGTCAATAAAATGAAAATATTGTTTGGTGCTGTAAAAAGGGCAGGCAAACTACTCGGTTAAAATTCTGTTTGCTTGACCAAAATATGCATGAACTGCTCTGGATCACAAAGATTGGTGGCCAATTAGAACTTTTTCAATTTCATTGATTCAAAGTCCCCAACTTTAGCAAGTGTTAGTATTAAAGATGCAAATTCAAATGCTACGGCCTTGCCGTTTGCATATGTTCTTTCCGTGCCTGGGTGGATTTTTTTCCGGGTACTCCGTTTTTTTCCCACATTCCAAAAACATGCATGGCAGGTTAATCGTCCCTTGGTGTGATTGTGAGCGCGAATATTTGTTTGTCAGTGTGTGCCCTGCGATTGGCTGGCAACCAGTTCAGGGTGTACCCCGCCTACTGGCAGCTGGGATAGGCTCCGCGCCCAAACCTTAATGTGGTTAAACGGTCTAGACAACATTTGGATGGATAATGGCTCGGAAGAGGAAGGACCAACAAAAAGTCCTTACAAAGGGTGGCTAAGAGCAGGTAATACTTCCAAACAAGACCCAACAACCCCACCCATCACTCTTTGACAAATTCAAGGTAGCGTTAATCTCATAATATGATGTTGTCTTGAAAATTGGAAAACAACTATGAGAATGGAGAATTATCTTGTCTATAACAGGAGAAATGAATACTGCAACTTTCTACCGAGTCGGATAACATGGCTCGCTAGTCATTTTCCACTCTGACATGAATCACAAAGTGTCAAACAGCAGAGCAGTAGATATTCATGAGATACTTTTCCTATTGTCCTCCATTTTGATTGTATTTTGAAAAATGTAATTGTTTTGTTAATGTAACAAATATCCTATGTTATTTAAAAATAAAATAGATAGACATCCAATGAAAGAAAAGTTGTAATTTACCCAAACATTTTGAGAAAACATATTTGAGAAGAGTAACTGCAACACCATGATACAGTGAAACCAGCGTTGTCATACCATTGGAATCTGACACCAGCCTATTTCGATATGCAGCTAAAGTTGTTATCATGTTTATACGTGCAGTTGGACAATTCTCCACAAAGTTACTGCATGTTATATAAACAAAAGCTTAATTTCTATGGAGTGGTTTCTGTCAGCACCATTATTATTTTTTGGTCTGATGCAGAATTACCAAAAATGTCTCCAGATGTCGAGTAATATATTTGTGATACAGTATACAAATTATTCTTACAAACATTTTTTTACTACAGTAAAAGCCTTGACATATTCTCAACCACAATCACTTTAAAAGTCATAAACTTGTAGAATTCAGAGGTTGGCCCCTACTCAAGATGCCGGATGACTACTTGCATCCTCAGCCAAGACTACATTAGCTGTAATGTACCGGTTTGTAGTTTATTTCTGAAATATTATTTTCCCACAGATTTTTCCTATCAGGAATATAATGCAGTGATATAACTGATTTGTCAAGGTTGAGAAATAGTGCTGACATGTCTATGGGTGAGGCTAAACAGACACTGTGTTCTTTAGACAGTCATATACAAACTCACACACATCGACACAGAAATATACACGTTGCCGCATTCCGACAGCATGAAAGTACTTTCATGTTTAGAGTAGAACAAACTGAGAAGGGATTCACGTTCTGTGTTTATCTGTAGTATGTATGTTTCCATGACGGCATCCCCTTTCGGCAATAAGAAACGAAACAGTTGTTTGACAAATAGTGAGAGCAATGGTACAACACATCCGTTTATTTTAATTTGCAACTGTCATTGGCATTCAAACTCATTAGTGCAACGGTTTCGTCATAGCTCACCAAAAGTCTCCTGTTAGAAAAAAGGGATTGACTGCGAGGCTACTGTATATCAAGGCCAAGAGAGGAGCCGATGGAAACCACAACATACTGCAGCAAGTTGAAGGATACGGTAAAATTTGGAATTCAGTCTATATTTTTGGGAAAAATATTTGCCTCAGAGCTGCAGCAAATGTGCAGGTTGAATGTCCAGCAATAGCAGGTACTTCTAAGTCATGCCAGCCTGGGATGAGATGTTCGCTCACGGTAAGCACAGGGATGAGAGAGATTAGGACCGACTGGGAGACTGAAGAGAAGGTGAAGCTCATCTCAAACTTTTACGTAGCTTACATTGTGTGTGGTATTATCCATATTGATGTGCAAATAAGAGTGGAGACCCATTTAGGATGCAACTTTGTTTTTTTTAACACCATGTCATTTGTCAATGAGTGTTTAGAGTTTCAGTATTTTGTTGTTAACAATGTCAAAAGACAACTTGAAACATTGCCTGTACAAAGTTGAGTTCATACTTTTCAAGTTTTATCGTGGAAAATTGTTTTGCAGTCTGAACAAACTACTGTCATTGAAAGGGTTGCAGGAAATGCTTGTGTCAATAGGCAATTGCAAAAAAAATTATTTAAAAAAGCGGTTGATGTTTTGACATACATGAAGGAATCATAAAACTATGGTCCCCACCCGCAAATAACACCAGAAAATTCACCTTGACATAGTGTGGTTGTGGATTTATAAGACAACATTAACAAATGAATAAATTGTGGTCTCTTCTTCGTTGTCATATAATCACAAAAATGCACAGCAAAGAAGAACGTCCAATGACTTCCTTGGTCTGACGGAAACAACAGCAAAAAAAACAAAATAATCTTCTGTACTTATTTCACTGTGTATGCAACGATATTCATGGACCAATCTTCATGGAATCGATTAAAATAAAAATTAAGACACCCCATTGTGTGGCCATAAAATCAAATGGAGGATATGTACATTTTATTTTTTTATTGGGGGGGGGTTGCCTGCACAGTATTGCTTTGTAGACTATAAAATGTTGATATAGAAGGATACGGATAGTTAATACAGAGTATGTGTGTTAGAGGATTTGTCAGAACTTGTGTTAGATTGAGGGTTAGCCAGTCCTTGCCTCGCTCCATTTGAATTGAACCCCAACTGAAATAGAGAACATGTGGGAGCTTTTTTGAGCCCCCACTCCCACCCACCCATTGCTGGTTAAAATCGAAATTCCCCTGCGACTTCTCACTGTCTCTCTACAAGCCTCTGCCCATCCCTCATCTAACCCTTTGTATGCACAACTGTTCGCTCGGAACAGGCAACATCAGTCAACCTCAAAATTTCCATTCGGAAAAGCGACGAATAAGCTAAATAAACAGATGATGGAAAAAAACAAGAAAAAAAAGGAAAAGAAACAACACTAGCGTGCACTGCACTGATCAGGGGGCAGATGCTGTGCCAACTGTGTTATGGTTGGCAGACCTTGAAGTGCCTGATCGAGAGTTTCAGGAGGAGGGGAGAGCAAAAAAACACAACTGGATCGACAGGCTGCCATACAGTGCGGTTGCCAGCTGCTGTATTTTTCAACCATGGGAGAAATCTCATGTGGTTGTAATTTTCATATTAAAGTAATGGGGGTCTATCAGCCTTTGAGGTGTACAGCTTTCCACCAGCTGCTCTGTGTGTGCGTGTGTGCATGTACATTTGCACTGTTTCTAAAGCTAGCACATGTTCTCAGAGCTAAACTGTCATCCACTTGAGTGTTATTCCCCAGTTAATTTTAGTGTAATTTATAGGAATTTGTCCCAATGGTTTTTTGGGGGGAATTCAACATGAAGTGAGGCCCACTAACGAACCAGTGTTGGAAACAGTGTAATATGCATCACACATATTAAGAAGAAATTGTAATTCAAGTTGTCCTTTTCTGAGATTTAGTCAAGGGTATACTCCTCTCAAAATCCCTGTAAAATTGTTTTCAGCATTCCTCGAAATGTCATTGGCTTTTGTGGTTGGATACACATACAAAAGATAATCTTGGCAAGTTTGAACTTTTCTCCTTCCAACCAAAGTCAACCAGATGGGACCATTCTGCTTCTGATACTACATCAGATGGCAGAAAATATGCAGAACCATTTCAACTCCCTCTTCTGGATCGCTACTTTCGAGCACAACGAGCTGGGGAGAACGAGTATGAGCAGTGTGAAAGGACCTAATGTCTTCCGAGTCCGACTTAATCGTGATATGGAAAATAAGTGCCATGCCAACAAACTCCCCATATCTCCTATGAGCTAACTTCTTTGGTTTTTTTATTTGCATGCGGGACACATTGCCGCTTCCTACAGGTCATTCCGTGTACTACATCAGGTCTTGTTTGATTGAGAAAATTGTAGTTTGTTACTCATGATTCTTCATTCTTGGTGGGCAAATTGAAGTGTGGGGTGTCATATGCGGGGTATATCATATTTCTAAAATATAACCAAGATTTTTGAAATCATCATGTGTACACCCCACTGACCCATCACGACACAATTAATCATTGCTGCTATCTTCTGTAGTACTGGACGGATATAATAGCCAATGATTGTGTGACTGATTCTGCCAATGGTGACCTACAATGGAGACACAATGCAATGAAAGAGGTCCCCCAAAAATGTGGAAAGGACAGGAAAAGCTCCAATGTACTCCCGGTTATTGGTAGCAACATTTCAAAAAACAGAGAAATGCAATGTCTCTGGCTTCACCCCGTTTCAGTTTCAGTTTGTCGTGACTGTGTCATTGACGGTTTAGGCCCCCCAGTCGGCTGTTTTATCCCAAAATGCATTTCAAGTGCAGGTCATTGTCTGGTTTTATGTTTGCTGTTGCAACAAAGGAATTAAGGATCAAGTCCTCTATATCAGTGACCCCCTGGAAGCCTGTTGACAGAGCGAGTCTCATGTTCAAGCTTCACATTTATCTCTCATCACTGGTTTAAATCCAGCTTCATTTGTATGCCTGTTTGTGCTTCTAGTTCACTGGGTGGTCTAACAAAAGTGACATATTAATGTATCTTTCCGAAAACATAAGATAATCTTATGAAATGTTCTATAAATCATCATATGAAGCAACTCTCCTTTCTACCTTTGTACATGGACTGACTCGGTTTCTCCATCTGTAACAATGGTATTGTTAGATTGAGTTGCTGTTGCAAAGGGAACAGCTTTGGGCGAGGAAACAGGATGTGACGTGTGTTCTCCGATGTTACAAGTACGAGACTAAGTAACGTACTTGTACCGCAAAAGTTATGCCAGTAAAAGTTAAGAAAGTAAGATGTTTTAAACGTCCACTCTGTATGGTCAGTGAGAACGGAACAGAGTGAAACATCGTCCGGGCTGTCATTTATGAAGATAAGACGCTTTGAAAGGGCTATGTCTCCCAAAATAGTTTGATACGAGCATCCTACTGTGTTAGGCTGCTGACACTAAGCAAGATCCACTGTTTATTGGGCTTTTAGATTCGTAGCTGATACCAGACTTTGTGTACCATATGAAGATCTGTCATGCGAGAAACCCAGGTCATGCTCTTCAAAATACATATATTGTGGCATGTACAGTTTACAGCAAATGAGTGTTGAAATTACTGTACGTCTTTTCTACCGTATTTTCCGGATTATAAATCACTTTTTTTCACAATTTGGCCGGGGGTGCGATTTATACTCTACAGCGATTTATGTGTGAAATTATTAACACATGAGAATGTCATGTCACGTGTTATTTTCACATTATACCACAAGAGGGCGGTCTCGGCCTGTGTTGATGAATCGACGATGAGTCTGACGTAAGCGACGCAGAAGAGGAAGCGGCGCATCGTCCACCTCCCGAGTTGGGGGAGTTGTTTAAAAGTGACACAGAAGATGAAGATTTCATTGGATTTAGTGATTTGGAGTGAAACTGATAGTTTGATAAACTTGTTAGCATGTTCTTTATGCTAGAGTTATCTGAATAACTCTTAATATGTTATGTCGTTACTGACATTACCAGGCATGTCAGTCATGTAACATTAGTGTACTGTACACTTATTGATCCTTGTTGTTCTGTAGTTAATAATTCATTCATTCATTCATTTTCCGAACCGCTTTTATCCTCACTAGGGTCGCGGGGGTGCTGGAGCCTATCCCAGCTGTCTTCGGGCAGTAGGCGGGGGACACCCTGAACTGGTTGCCAGCCAATCGCAGGGCACACAGAGACGAACAACCATTCGCGCTCACACTCACACCTAGGGACAATTTGGAGTGTTCAAACAGCCTGCCATGCATGTCTTTGGAATGTGGGAGGAAACCGGAGCACCCGGAGTAAACCCACGCAGGCCCGGGGAGAACATGCAAACTCCACACAGGGAGGCCGGAGCCGGAATCGAACCCACGACCTCTGCACTGTGAGGTCAACGCGCTAACCACTGGACCACCGGGCCGCCCCCGTAGTTAATAATAATAATAATAAATAAATTTCCCCCCAAAATGTGACTCCAGTGCGACTTACATGTATATATGATTTTCCTTCTGAACTATGCATTTTTTTGGCTTGTGCGATTTATAATCCAGAGCGACGTACAATCCGAAAAAATATGGTACATTAGATGAGAGTGGATATCGGAAATCTCATTTGTCATGGAACAAAACAGAGCTGTAATGCTTGTTAAAACAGAAATAATGGGATGTATGCACTTGGGCGACAAAAGATCAAACTGTTTCAAAAGCATTGTTTGGTCTGCTGCATCAGCATCATTTCTTTTGCGCTCGATGAAGGTGCCTTACGCAATTAGCCTGTTTGGTTTCACTTGTCTTGAGCAAATCCTCTTGTTTGTCTCAGTGTGACGCACATGTTTTTCTCCTCTGTCTCCATCTGTGGTAGGTTTGAGTATGTCTGTGACAAGAGTTCCCCTCATGAAAGACAGTGAGTGACTTGATCACTTTAATCACTGCACAAGTTATGTGAGAGCAGCGTTTCAGTATGTGGCTGGTGTGGTTCTTGAGAACTGTGCTGTTTGAACCCAAAACTTAGAGGATTCAAGAAGTACAGGGTTTCACTGTGGTTACATTTCGTTTTCCAAGGTGAATATCCCATTTTACTGGAGGCATTTTACGATTAATTTTACACCTCTAATTCATCTGAAGAAAAGCCCGGTTTCATACACTAAACCGCTGTTGAGTTAATTTGTGTTCGTGTGCACCAAGTGGTTGACGCTCTCTCCCCATCTCCCCTCGGACCCCATCTGTAAAGGTTTCCTGTGTAATTTGACCAAATCTCTGGCCAGTTGCGTATAGGGGGGGGATGCTGTGTTGTCAGCTGGAGAGCTCCAGTTTCTCTACAGATGAGTGGAAAGGGGAATCGGTGATGCCTGTCAACAACCCCCAATGGCCCCTCATTTCCTGTCCGGGCATCGCTCAATGTCCTCTATTACGGCACATCGAAGAACTAAAATGGCCTCCGTGCTAGATTTTGAAATTTAAGCGTTTTCATTAGGAATGCCTAGTGAGGGCAAAGCTAGCAGTGGAGGATAGAGCGCAATATATATATATATTATATATATATATATATATATATATATATATATATATATATATATATATATATATATATATTTTACGATTATATATATATATATGGTTAGCACGTCAGCTTCACAGTGCAGAGGTACCGGGTTCGATTCCAGCTCCGGCCTCCCTGTGTGGAGTTTGCATGTTCTCCCCGGGTCTGCGTGGGCTTTCTCCGGGTGCTCCGGTTTCCTCCCACATTCCAAAAACATGCGTAGCAGGCTGATTGAACACTCTAAATTGTCCCTAGGTGTGAGTGTGAGTGCGAATGGTTGTTCGTTTCTGTGTGCCCTGCGATTGGCTGGCAACCGATTCAGGGTGTCCCCCGCCTACTGCCCGAAGACAGCAGGGATAGGCTCCAGCACCCCCGCGACCCTAGTGAGGATCAAGCGGCTCGGAAGATGAATTAATATAT